>NC_083317.1:91582341-91903978 GCF_963455315.2 Globicephala melas
GTATCTCCTCAGGCAACGGAAACAAAAGCAAAAATAAACAAACGGGACTAAATCAAACTAAAAAGTTTATACACAGTGAAGGAAACTATCAGAAACCAAAAAGGCCACCTACTGAATGGGAGAAGATATTCACAAATGATATATCTTATAAGGGATTAATATCCAAAATATACAAAGAACTCATAGAAACTCAACAAAATAATCAATTAAAAAATGGGCAGAGTCCTGAATAGATATTTTTCCAAAGAAAACATACAGATGGCCAACAGACACATGAAAATATGCTCAACATCACTAATCGTCAGGGAAATGAAAATCAAACCCACAATGAGATATCACTTCACAACTATTAGAATAGCTATTACCAAAAAGACAACAACTAACAAGTGTTGGCAAAGATGTGGAGAAATGAGAAGACTTGTTTGTTATTGATGGGAATGTAAATTGGTGTAGCCAGTATGGAAAACAGTATGAAGGTTCCTCAAAAAATTAAAAATAGAACTATCATACAATCTAGCAATTCCACTCCCGGGTATTTATCTGAAGAAAATAAAAACTCTAATTCAAAAAGGTATATGTACCCCAATGTCACTGCAGCATTATTTACAATAGCCAAGATATGGATACAATTTAAGTGCCCTTTGATAGATGAATGGATAAAGATGTGGTGTATACACAGATATACACACACACACAATGGAATGTTAGTCGTGATCAAGAATTAAATATTGCCATTTTTTGACAACATGGATGAACCTATAGGATATTATGTTAAGGGAAATAAATCAGACAGAGAAAGATAAATGCCATATGATTTCATTTATATGTGGAATCTAGAAAACAAGACAAATGAACAAACATAACAAAACAGAAACAGATTCATAGATACAGAGAACAAAAAGGTGGTTGCCAGAAAGGAGTGGCATGTGGGAACAAGAAAAGTAGGTGAAGAAGATGAGGAGTTACAGTTACTTCCAGTTACAAAATAAATGAGTCACAAGTATAAAATGTACAGTGTGGGGTAACAAGACTTACTGTGGTGATCATTTTGTAATGTGTAGCAATATTGAATCACTATGTTGTGTATCAGGAACTAACATAGTATTGTAGCTCAGTTATACTTCAGAAAACAAATAAACTTATAGAAAAAGAGACCAGATTTGTAGTTACCAGAAGCAGAGGTGGAGGGAAGGGAACTGGAAGAATGTGGTTAAAAGGTATAAACTGCTAGTTATAAGTAAGTATGAGGGATGTAATGTACAACATGATTAATATAATTTACACTGCTGTGTGTTATACATGAAATTTGTTGAGAGAGTAAGCCCTACAAGTCCTCATCGCAAGGAAAAAATTTGGTTTTCTTTTTTGTTCATTTTCTCTCTATATGAGATGATCGATAGACATTAAACTTACTGTGCTAACGATTTCATGATGCATGTAAGTCAAATCATTATCCTGTATACCTTAAACTTATACAGTACTGGAAGAAAAAAATTAAAATATTTAGATTTAAAAAAAAAAGAAAGGAGTTGTGGTCTCCACTCCTGAGAGTGCTGTTGGGAAACAGCTTTCAGCTATCAGTCCCTTCAAAGGTCAGACTTAGAGGCAGAGACTCACCTGGCCCACAGTGATATCCTGGGTGTCCCACATCAAATGACTGACTTACATGGAAAAAAAAGTTCTGCCCCTCTAAGCCCAACTCAGGAAAACTCTCATGGGTCAATCTAGCTCCAGATCTTCATGTGGTGCTGGCGAAGACGGTCATTGGGACTATGGAGTAGTTTAACTCTGGCCCAATCCTGCTTCCTTTCCTCCCTTCCACAGGTATTGGTCCCAGGGCACACCATTCCAAACGTCCTGTACCCTAAACTCTGTGTTAGAGTCAGCTTTGGGTGGAGGCCAACCTGTGACATAGGATTAGTGATGATATATAGAAAGGCCCTGATAAACCATTCATCATCAGATAAGTAAAGGTTGCTGTGGTTATCCTCAAACAAGTAAACAATAAATTACACAGTGGTTAATAACTACTGCTGCTATGAAGGCAGGGAAGATACTGGTATATAATCAAAAACAAAGTTAGTTCAATCACTTTGATAATTAATAGGATAATTCAGGCCCAATATAGGTTATAGAGAACTAGGGTCATCACATGGATAATTTAGGTCGAAATATACTTTTACATAAAATGCCTACACAACTGAAGCAGAATTTTTTTCTTGGATAGTTATGAATTATCTCATATTTTTATTTGTTTTCAAAATGTAAATATAGTCTAAGATGGCGAACTTTGACAAAATAATTCACTGGGTTCTCCAGTGGTATCTAAACAGTGGTCTTTATTTCTCACTGAGTTGATTATGCTTTTGTAACAAAATGCTTAAGGAAAATTAGTGAATAAAAAATGCCACAATAGGGCTTCCCTGGTGGTGCAGTGGTCGAGAGTCCGCCTGCTGATGCAGGGGACATGGGTTCGTGCCCTGGTCCAGGAAGATCCCACATGCCGCGGAGCGGCTGGGCCTGTGACCCATGGCCGCTAAGCCTGCACGTCCGGAGCCTGTGCTCCGCAACACGAGAGGCCACAACAATGAGAGGCCCAAGTACCGCAAAAAAAAAAAAAAAAAAAAAAAAAAAAGCCACAATGGAAACTTGACAGAATAGAGTCAAACTGATACATAATAATTCCTGATATGTTAATATGAAATCTTATTACTGAAATAAGAAAAGACTTGATAGGCATCATCAGTTAATAAGATAACATAAATAATGCTAAAAGTTTATGTTTTTATTCCAAGCTGTTCCAGGCAATGCTGGACAGTAATCAACAAGTCATGTTTAGATGTGCTACACTGAAACAAACTCACAAAAACCAGTTCATCACCATAATATTAGAGCAACTAAGTAATCCTTCGAGATATATCCTTTTTCTTACCATTATCTAAGATAGTAAAAACAGGAGAATTGTATATATATGAAATACATGACATTCTTCAAATCTAATTTTGTCTAATCCTAGAATCATTAATGGGGTAAGAGGCAACTACTCTTGGTTTTACCTCTTCTAAATTTTCCCATTTTGACAGACAAAAAGATCCCACAAATTAATTACTAATAGATGTAGCTAACATTTATTGAGTCCTAATATGTGCCAGATGCTATGCTAAAATACTTTTTTGGATAATTTCATTTTAACCCTAACAAATACACTATTAGGTAGGAACTCTGATTATTGCCTTCTTTACAAATTGAAGAAAAAAAAAAGAAAAATAGAAAGCTTAACTAATTGCCCAAATGGCATAGGCAGAAGTTGAACCTCTCATATATATAATTGGAAAATTTAAAACCTAAACCAAATTAAATGAGCATAGCATCTTGTTTAATCTTTATAATATGTAAATCTATTAAATATATTAATATGAATTATCAAATGAAAAAAGAGTAAATCCTTCTGGAAAGCAGGAATAGTTTCGAATTACCCATTCATACTCTTTCTATCCTATGAATTGTAGAGTTACTTTTTTTAAACAGTCCTGACAACCACATACAAGTTTTCCATTTTATTCCTTTCTTTAGTCTAATTCAGAGTCCACACCATAAAATTTGTGTACAGCATTATATACAGAAGTCATATATATCAAAATTTACCCACTGAGAAATTTTCAAGGGTAATCATGGATGATAAGCAATTTTCCCTCCCTCTCCCATATTCAGTAACATTTAATTACACTGTTTCCTATCTTGTATTTTATTTACAGCACTTATCACAATAAGTAATTATACATTTAGTTTCGGGTCATTTGTTTAATGTTTGTTTCCACACAATACTGTAAACTTCATAAAAGAACAAACCCTGCTGGTTTTGTTTACATTGTATCCCCAACACTTGGCATGGGCTTGTACCAAGTAGAGGAACCATAATTATTGTTGAATGTAGGAATAAAAGTTAGAAAGGAAGGAGGTATTCACATTGTAACTTAGTTAAAATCAGCTCCTGAGAGATTGAGAATTCACTTTGCACATGATAAAGATCAATACATACATTATGATGTATTTTAAAAGAATATATTATACCTAATAAATGTGGATATAGACTTTGATGTTGAAAACTTACAGGAGAAAATTTTGAAAAGGTATGATCCCATCTTTGAAAATGGCAATTGAAATATTTTAAAATGTGGATAAAAATATTCTCAGATTAAATTATTAGCTGGTGGCAAAGATATGAGTTTACAAAACTAATTTCAGCACTAATTTCTGAAATACCGATCACAATCCATTAACCAAGTTAGAGATGCCACAGTGTAGGTACAACTTTTTTGGTGGCCCCTTAAACCATCTTGATAAGGAACTCATTAAAAACATACTTTAAAATCATATTAATTCCAAAAGTTAATTAATGTAATATATCATATTAATAGAAAAAAACCAAAATTATATAATAATGTCAATAGACAAACAAAAAGTATTTGATAAAATTCAATACACTTTCATGATAAAAATTCTCAAAACACTATGAATGAATACAAAGGAATTTCCTCAACCTGATAAAAGGCATTTACAAATAAAACACAGCTAATATCATACTTAATGGTATGGTAAAAAAAACCTAAATGATTTCCTTCTAATATCAGGAACAAGAGAGAAATGTCCACTCTTTACTTTTATTCAGCATTGTACTGGAGGTTCTCAGGACTTCCCTGGTGGCGCAGTGGTTAAGAATCAGCCTGCCAATGCAGGGGACATCGGTTCAATCCCTGGTCTGGGAAGATCCCATGTGCCACAGAGCAGCTATGCCTGTGTGCCACAACTACTGAGCCTGAGCTCTAGAGCCCACAAGCCACAATTACTGAGCCCACGTGCCACAACTACTGAAGCCCACGGGCCTAGAGCCTGGGCTCCACAACAAGAGAAGCCACCACAATGAGAAGCCTGTGCACCACAACGAAGAGTAACCCCCGCTTGCTGCAACTAGAGAAAGCCCGTGCACAGCAATGAAGACCCAACGATGAAGACCCAACACAGCCATAAATAAATTAATTAATTAATTTAAAAAATTGTACTGGAGGTTCTAGACACAGCAATTACACAAGAACAAAAAAACGTCGACCTAGGAAAGAAAGAAGTAAAACTATTTTTATTTGCAGGTGACATTATGTTGCATATAGAATATCCTAAGGAATCAACTAGAAAAACTATTAGGACTAATAAACTCAGCAAGATGGCAGGATACAAGATCAAATGTATAAAATCAATTATATTTCTACATATTAACAATCAACTTTGTGAAAATGATATTAAGGAAACCATTGCATTTAAAATAGCATCAAAAAGAATAAAATACTTAGAAATAAACTTAACAAAAGAAGTGAAAATCTTATACACTGAAAACTACAAAACATCGTTGAAAAAAACTTAAAAAGTTATAAATAAATGGAAATACGTCCCACGTTCATTGATCATGTCTTAATATTGTTAAGATGGCAATGCTGCCCTTGACTGAAAGATTCAGAACAATCCTTATCAAAATTTCTGCTGCCTTTTTTGCAGAGTAAACAAGCTGATCCTAAAATTCATATAGAAATTCAACAGACCTAGAATAGCCAAAATAAGCATGAAAAGAAGGAGCAAGTTTGTAGGATTCATACTTCCCAATTTAAAAACTTACTGTGGTACTGGCATATGGATAGATGTGTAGATAAATGGAATGGAATTGAGAGTCCAGAAATAATCCCATACAAATATGGTCAGTTGATTTTTGATGAGGGTGCCAAGACAGTTCAATAGAGGAAACACAGTCTTTTCTTTTCAACAACTTGGGCTAGGATAACTGGATATCCACATGCCAAAGAATAAAGGTGGACCTCTACCTTACACAACACACACAAATTAGCTCAATTTGGATTATAGACCTAACTGTAAGAATGAAAACTATAAAACGCTTAAAACAAAATATATAAATAAATCTTAATGATCTTGGATTAGGCAATGGTTTCTTAGATACAACACCAAAAGCACAAGTAACAACAAAAACAAAAAAGACAAAATTTGACTATTTCAAAATTAAAAACTTTTTGTCTTACAAAGAATACCGTGAAGAAAGTGAAAAGACAATCTGTGAAGTGGGGAAAACAAATTTGCAAATTATTATATCTGATAGGGGATATATTAGTCTGCTAGGGCTGCTCTAACAAAATACCACAGATTAGGTAGTTTAAACAATAGAATTTATTTCTCACTGTTCTGGAAGCTAAAAGCCCAAGATCATAGCACCAGCACTTGTTTTTTCCTGAGGTCTCTCTATTTGGTTTGCCCACCTTCTCACTGTACCCTCACATGGCCTTTCCTTGGTACATGTGAGTGGAAAGACAGAGAGAGAAAGGAAGCAGGCATCCTTGGTGACTCTCCATCTTCTTATAAGGACACTAGTCCTAAGTCCACCCATGTGACCTTATTTAACCTTAATTACCTCTTTGCATTTCTCCAAAGAATATATACAAAAGACAAAGAAACACATTTTAAAAACGTTTGAGACCATTAGTTATTGGGAAAATGAAAGTCAAAAATCACTATGAAATATCACTTCATACTTTCATACTCACTAGTATAGCTATAATAAATAAGACATACAGTAACAAGTGTTGGTGAGGATGTGGAAAAATTGGATTCCTCATACATGTAAAATAATACGATCACTTTTGAAAACAGTTTGGCAGCTCCTTAGAACATTAAACATAGAATTATTATATGACCCAAAAATTCCAATCTTAGGTATATCTAAGAGAAATGAAAAAATATATCCACCAAAAATGTGTACACAAGTGTTCATAAATCCACACAAAAATTTGTCCATGAATGTTAACAATAGATCAAAAGTGAAAATAGGGCTTCCCTGGTGGCGCAGTTGTTGAGAGTCCACCTGCCGATGCAGGGGACATGGGTTCGTGCCCCGGTCCGGGAAGATCCCACATGCTGTGGAGCGGCGGGGCCTGTGAGCCATGGCCGCTGAGCCTGCGCATCCGGAGCCTGTGCTCCGCAACGGGAGAGGCCACAACAGTGAGAGGTCCACGTACCGCAAAAAAAAAAAAAAAAAAAAAAAAAAGTGAAAATATTCCAATTATCTGTTTACTAGCGAATGGATAAATAAAATATGGTATTCCATATAATGGAATATTTTTCATTAATAAATAATGAAGTACTGATATATGCTACAACATGAATAAACTTTGAAAATATTACACTAAATTATAGAAACCAGTCACAAAAAAATCACTTATTGTATAATTATATATATATACGAAATGTTCAGAATTGGCATGTCTATAGAGATAGAAAATAGATTAGTGGTTGCCTAGGGCTAGGTCTAGGTAGGGGAGATGAATTGTGGGGAAGAGTGGGAGCAATTACTAATGGCTGTGGGATTTCCTTTTGAGAGGATAAATATGTTCTAAATTAGATTGTGGTGATGGTTGCACAACCCTGTGAACTTACTAAAAACCATTTTAAATTGTACACTTAACCTGGTGAAATGTATGATATGTGAACTATATCTCAATACAGATGGAAGATATAATTTCATTTCTATTAAATCATTTTCTACATCATTTAGGTGGCTTTTCAATAATAATTACTAGTCTACTTATGAAGAAAGTATCACCTATTAAAAGACATGTGGAAAAGCAACGAAGAAAAAAATAACATTTCTTCAGCTATGGATATCTAGTTGCTTTTCAAATGTTAAGTGAATATCTCCTACTTAATGCTATGTCTAAGCTATTTACAATTTGTTTAAAGGCTTAATCACTCAATAACTCTTTCAATTATCATGTTTGTCAGTTCACTGTCATGTTGACTTTATAGAATATTTACAGAGCTATTTGTTCTTATTTTGTTCTCAAATTTTAACTTAAAACACCCTCCTGTTTCCTTAAGCAAATTCTATCCCTTGGGTTCTGTTAAGTAATACATATGATACCAATAGCAAAAAAAAATACAGTAAGCTTTGGTCTTCTTTCTGCCAATGATTTTAGTTCAAAGACACTTCACAAAGTCTCAAAATTGGATGGATCTCTACAAGTCATTACCTGCTTCCCCAACTGAGCACACAGGATTTAATTAATAGAATAATTGCTTAAAGAAATGGGTCTAGGTAAGAATCTAGATCTGGAAATGCCAACTTCTACACAGCTGTCCAACATGTACACTTAATCCCACATTTCAAACCATCCTACCACTTCCATTGTGAGGCAACCCCCCAAAAATGTAAAAAAGAGAAAATGACAGAGAGAGAATAATGAAATCATCTCATGCATATTCCATGCATAGCGATATTTTTCTCTATTAGATGGAGAAATGCCCATCTTTTGGCATTAGACTATTCTAGGGATATAAAAATATTTCAGGAAATAATACACATATACTCAAACAACTAGCGCACACTATTACAGCACATTTAAATAATCATATTAAAAATGCCGAGCTAGTAATTTCAACTTTTAAATTAAATAAGAGATAGCTCTATTTTTATAAAAATCTATTGTTTATTTTTTGGTAAATTCATTGTTTAACTTTTCCAAGTTGCAAATTTTCTCATGAGAACAGTGATTTTCTATAGATCATAATTTTGATTTTCTAGTAAGTAATAAAAACACAAATCAAGAGAGAAAAAATATTAAAGAATCAGCAATATCTTAATAATATTAAGGCTATCAGATATTCACAGTACCTTATTTCTCCACAACTCAAATATCATTAACTTGTTGTGTTAATAAAAATAATGAAAAACGAAAACCTTTTAAAAATCTAAATTTGATAGTAAATGCCACATGGGAAGAGCTATAATATCTATCATTTGATAGCCTCTCTGCAGAGCATATTTTTCTGTGATAGTAAAACTTAAGTACAGAAAAAGATACCCTCAGTTGGCAACCAGCAAATGACTGAAAAAGAACTACTACCAGGCACGAGCAACTGAATATCCATAACTGTAGAAAACTACTCATCTTTAGAAATTTCATTCTTATATTTTCTCTATTCTCTCCCATTCCTCTTCCTATATTAATAGGGCTAGAATATAAAGAATAAATATGACAAAGGATTATAATAATATATTGGCTTGGCCTTATATAATCAATAATTCTAATTTATAAAACCATAAGTTTTGTCTAGTACCTCTAAAACTAAAGAAAAAGTAAAATTGTTAATGTCATTTGACATGATTTATTGAGCAAATACTAGAGCAATTACATTGGGTAGAAGGTTGTCACTCTCTGAATATAACCTACTTGTCATTAAACATTAAATATATTGTAAAGTTTCATAAAATCAAGTTTTTCCATATACTTTACTCTGAAAAGGAAGAAAATGAATCCACAACTACTAAAAACTGGGCTTCTTGCTACTCTGGAGCTTGGACTTCTCACATTCTCTCCAGTTGCTCAGCAACTGTAATTGTATTAGAATCATTATATTAACATTAGATACTACCAAGCTTTATTTTTCTTTCTTACAAAAGGAGAGCTATTGTTAAACCAAATAATTTATTTGAGGATAAAGGTAGCAGCATTTTGAATCTGAATGGGCTCAAGTGTATCTTTCAACCTGCACAATTCAAATCACTCCCATGCAGATATAAAACATCCAGTTGGATTATGTACTTTTGTGTCTTGTGTGATAAGACCTGAAAAAACTCAGGACTAATATAAATCCTTTTTCAAAAAAGAGTCTTAGTTGATATAATTATTTAAATTATACTCTCTTTTGAAAAAGCTGACCATAGAAATAAATTCATTATAAATCAACAAATTTTCAAAAATACTTAGATTGGATTTATTTTTTATTGTTTTATTTTATAACTGGAAGAAAGGACTATCTGCACTTATTGGTAGAATGTTCTACAAAAAAGCCAATGCTTCTGGATGATTTTCAGAAGCATCATATAACTTACTACTACTCAGAACTACCAATAAACAAATGATTTGACCATAACTTTGGTGGTGATTTGTGCCTTATTTACAGAGTTTACCAAGAACCTATCATGATGACCACCCTACATTATTAGCCAGTAAGTGTTTTCTGAATCAAAATGAATAAAATAATCAATAGGATATACTCTAAAAAACCTATTGTTAAATAATCTGAATTAACCCAATTCTGGCTAGAGGTTA
Source organism: Globicephala melas (assembly GCF_963455315.2). Lineage (NCBI taxonomy): Eukaryota > Metazoa > Chordata > Mammalia > Artiodactyla > Delphinidae > Globicephala > Globicephala melas. The sequence continues at coordinate 91,592,505 of NC_083317.1, forward strand.
TTTACCATGACTAGCCTCTAATGGGCTTGTGCTGTTAAAAAATAAAGCCATTTCAACACAGTTTTTATATCTGAAAACCAATAGAGAGAATTTAATGAAAAAGAAACACAAATTACCAGATAATTCATATGAATACTATGATAAATCATCTTCTATCAATACAGATAAATTATTCTGTCTCATAAGAGAAAAGAATATGGCAAGACAAAATAAATTAGGATACTGTTTATTTCTCTAAAAACCTGTATCCATCACGATACACTAAGTACTTATGCACTTAAGGACATTGTTATCCTTGTAAACACCTTATAAGTGCAGTGGTTCCAATGACTCAAAATGAACCTTCATATTTCAGTGCTCATGACACATTTTATCATATAAAGATAAAGTGACTATTTTTATCTTACATAAATCAATCCAAATCTCTGCTAAGTTCAAAAAGATGCATTGGCAAACGCTTTAAACTGGCAATTTAAACTGAAAGATATTTATACTGTAGACAGAGAGGGCTTATTTTAGCAAGGCCAACTCAAAATGAATATTCTAGCTATGCTTGCTATTATCCCTTACTCCCTTAGAGCAGATAATATCTTTACTCTTAACTGTCAGATTTTGTTTTTAACTTTGAAATTTTAACTGTTTTTTTTTTCAAGAAGAGTTAATCACACATAAAGATAACTGATTTGAGGCATCAAATAAGGCTATAATACAATGCCAACATTATGAAAGATCCTAAAATTGGGGGGAAACTTAAAATTGTACAAGGGATGGAGCTAGCTTTCTTTTTTAAGAATGATAAGAAGGGACAAAAAACATTATGGGAGAGTGGTGATAGTCAAATCAAATATAGGTCATTTGCTATGTTAGATAGCTTACCTTTGGGTAGGTGTTTCAAAATGGGGCCAGAAGACAGTGTTGAGTGGGGCTATACTGTCTCCACCACACCCGTATGGATAAAAAGAGATCGAACAAATGTCAAGAGAATTGGCACACAAGATGGGTCAGTCACCACCCATCTAAGGAACAGAAAAAATGGGAAAAACAGAATTCTTAGCCCTAAGCTTTGATTTGGTCTTGGAACACTATGTTAATACAACATTAACATAGTGTTATGTGATACAACATTCTCCTCATCTGGGGAGAATATTTTTAAATGTTACAGAAGAGCAGCCTTTGGAAGAAGTGGCTCTAGCACTGCCTATGGGCTTAAGTGTTTTTTAAATGCATGCAGGAAAGTTATGTGGTCTCTGAAGATGCTCTCTTAATGGTTTCTGTCCAAGACTTCTCAATGTCGAAATCTTGTGAAAGGGCCCATTCTCTCATTTTCCAAATGGAGCAAGAGCTGAGAGGACAATCTGAGCCCTGAGCTTCTCTTCAACACTGCTATTTATCTTTGTGTCATGCAGAGTTCTGGCAGATAGCACACACAAAGGAGTCAATTGACAATGTGATTAACAGATAATCTACAGAAGTATGGACAGGGCTATGGGAACCAACAGGGGATGGTGAAGCATCCAGGACCTAGCAACAGTAGGAAGCTGTTACCACCCCTAAGTCTAACAGGACAAGAAGATCAAGCAGCATTATTAGATTTCAGTGAGAACTAGAACCTGAGCAGTGTAAGTAGAAAGACTATGTAGTGAACTGAGGGGTAAAAATAGAGACTTCCTAGATCAATCAGGTTTATAAAAGTGAAAGAGAAGCAATAATTACAATAGGAAAAATATCTTTTAAATCAATCCTCGATTTGTCAAACTGTTTATTTGATGTGTCAGTATGGTCAATAACAATTTCTTCAGATGTTTGCTTACTTGTAGAAAAATCTTTCCCTAGTTCCATCAGTGTTTCATTTGCATGTGTATCAAAAGTTTGTATTATTGCAAGACTTTTTTAAAAAGTATGGACATATTGATATCCTCCTGTGTATAATACATATTCTTCATGGGATTTTGGAAAATATAACATTAAATATGGATCTTTTAGGAAACAATTGAACAGTAAGCTTGGTTTTAAAGCCACTTATGCATGCTCTATGGAGGGCAACAATCTTTGTTCTGCTCATTGAAATATCTTGTGTCTAGTTCAGTAGCTGACATGTATGAGGTACTCAGTAAATACTTGTTGAATGAAATATAAATGATGACTATTTTGCTGTCTATATTTTTGTGGTAGCCCATAATACTTCTGTTATTTTCTTTTTACTTCAGATGCTGCTTTCAAGCCAGATAAGGCTTCACAGTTTGCTGTCTACTACCCAGGTTTCTCATGGTCATTCTCTGCCTAATTTCAACCCCAATTTAAAATGAAAGAATTCTCTACCCATGTTTATTTTCTCTCCTACATACAATGTATTGGTGAATCATCATTTCCTATTCTATAACATGATTCTTATGTGTTCTTCTCATCTTCTCCCAACCCCAAAGAAGTCTTTATCACCAGCTTCAGTTAATTGTTTTTTAGACAATGGAAACTATCTTTATGTTGATACTCAGTTTCTAATCCATCCCTAAATTACTTTTTATAACTTTCAAAATTATTTTACATTTCCTTCATTTTGATTCTGTGTTGCAATAACTTACATCATCATAAATTCCTAAGTATTACCTACAAAGTATTTGAGTAGCCACTTATAAAGATATACCACACTAAACACATGAACATGCTGATTAGATTAGTCCTGGGTAAACAGAATATTTTTAAGAGTAAATAAAAACAAATGAAAAGAATATAAACCTTATTTTTATTTTTACAAAGCCTAATAAATTAGAGAGAGGCTATATGAAAACAATAGAACGGCATTACTTATAGTTTGACAGGAGGTTTTTGTTTGTTTGGTTTGGTTTGTTTGTTTGCTTTTAGTTTTCTTCCTAGAATTGATTAATAATGAGTTTATACAATGTCCTAATTCTTCAATGGATGAAGTTATTGACAATTGACAAGTAAATATCATACTCATATGGAACATAAGTATTCTAATAAAGATGCCATTTGAAAAATAAACTCATTTACTTTAAAGAATTAGCTCATGCAATCTTAAGTCACTTTCATTAAATTATAAACATGTTAATGTTACTTATATCCAAAAATAACTGACAGTTTCTTCTGTCGTTGTTGAAGTGTAAGTATTTCGGCCCAGTTCTAACATTTGCAAGTCCGGAGCAAGAGTACAAACAGAGGACCCAGCCCTCAGCCTCACCCCATTCTCTTCCTAAACCAGGCTCCATCAGGAAAATCAGAAGCCTGGTGCGTGTGTGGAGACCACCAGCTGCATCTGAGCCCTACTGGCTCCTCCCTGCCCCTGGCTCCATCCGCCAAGACAGATTCAGAAAGAGACCTGTGCAAGGCCAGGAAGCAGGTTAGGGGTATATTTGGGGCAGAGAATTTCTGGCTCCCTGGTACCAACATTATGGGATTGGGATGTGGGGGATACAGGGAGGGACATGGGCTCCAGTTGGGCATGTCCCTTTGGGAGAGATGTGGTGGGAGGAGGGTCAGCCAAGGATCTGGAAAGAATGCAGCCCAAGGCAGGGTCCTGGTTGTCCAGGTCTAAGTGAAGGGCAGAAGAGTACCAACTGCATTTCATGAGAATTTTTTATGGAAAGGGTCCAAAACATTACAAAAACTAAAAACACTCAGAAAACTTGTGAAATTTTTTACCCTATATAGGAAATTTTCTGAGATGTAGTAGATGTTCACAACTCTTATTTCAACACAATGTTCTTTTGAAACTGCACTTTCCTACAGTAAGTACTCCAAAGCTAATAAACCCTAAAGCAAACTCTAAAACTCAAAACATGAACTAAAGTATACTTTATATTTTCCTATATTATATTTTTTGTTTCTATGTACACTATATCTCACTGATGTCTACCAGGACACATGTTAAGTGGATATAAAACTGAAGTAAATAATAATAAAACTGACAACATGTCCTTGATTCTAAATAAATTATCAGCATTCTTTAGAGTATCCACTGGGTACACATTGTTGCATGGGGATATTAATGATTTACAAATTATTATTTTTCTCCATGTTGTTACATTTTATAGAGAAATATTTCAACAAGATACAAAACAACAATTCTTTACTTATGCACATTTTTGACAGATTATTGTTTTTAATGAATCACATAATGGAGAAGAGGAAAAGAAATCAGGTCAGATGAAGCATGCCATATTGATCAATTTTATAATAAGCTAGAGTATCAATATTAGGAACCGAACAAATGGGGAGATTTCTAGGATCTTGACCCTTTACAAGGCTACAACGCTCTACCAGGAAACTGGGGCCCAAGTGTCCACAATTGTCAGGAAATCCCACTTGGCTCCTGTAGGAATGTGTAAAATTGTCATACAGCCTCCTCCCTTGAATAGAGTAAAAGAGAGCAGTCCCTAGTTTTTAGGGATGTCAAAGACCCCGTTTTTCCTCAAGGGCCACTCCAGTTGTGAAGGAAATATGTCAGAGGTTTCACTTAGCATGACAAGGTCCCATTGGCAGGTACACTCCATCTAATGCTTCTGGAATCAGACCTGGTGGCCAGTATTTTCCAGCAGGGCCTTTGTGACGGCTGATCTCAAAGTTTGTACCTCTAACTTTGCTCGGCTTCCACATGGTCTCTAAGTGGCAGCTTTCAGCAACGGCGTCCATGGTTGACTTCTCTCAGCAGCTGTTGCTAAGTCAGCTATTCCATGTGGTTGCTGTTCTAACACTGGCTGCTGGTAGAAAGCAGTGTCCTGAGGCCATCTCTGTGGCTTTTCATCTACCTTTTGCATTTCAGATCCTTCTCACCTCCTTAAATACTGGTCTAAAAACATCTTCTAGGTTTTGTTTCTTTAAATCAATTAATGAGTTCCCTGTTAACCCCCAGCACCATCTCTAGAAGGCATTTCACACCAGGGTTCCTGGTGAGAGCTATAGACATAGTTAGGATACTTTAGTTTTCTCAAATAATTGCATTTTAAAAGAATTTACTTAATATCTTTCTTAAGTCACAATTGGGCAACAAAACTCAGTAATATTTTGTAGGGTCTGTTGACTCTCCCTTTCCTCCCTACCCAATCCCAACCCCAGCTGTTGACTTAACTTTCTTTGGTGGCAGCAAAGTGCAAAGAAAGTAAATGAAACACGACAAACTGCCACAATAGATAGCAACTCCAGCCAGTCCTAGAAGCCACTACACCAATATTGTAAGCTGTTTTCTATTCTAGTCCTGGTGTTCTGTCCATGTATTATTGGCCACCAGACAGAACAAATGAGGTCATATGGGTTAATGAAAACAGTTTTCTTACAATGACAATAATCTCAGCAGCAGAAGATACTATAAGTCTCCATTACTCAAGAAGATTCCAATCTCACAGGCTCATTACGATCTCTCTACTTAAGACCTAGCTCATCCTTTTGTGATCATTTGTTTTCTACAACACAAACTTCTCAAACATTTGTATTACAATATCCTGAGCATGAGAAGGGAGCCCTGTAATCTAGGTAATCAGTAGTGCTGCCTGTGCAAGTTGGTCTGGGTTGGACCCTCTGTTCCACTTGGTTCCCAAGACAGATCTCTGTATTTGGCTCACCTCAATTTGAGGTAATATTGAGAACGTATGCACTTTATAACAGCATTTTTCTTACTCTCATCTCTTTGTCCTTTCATTAGTAAAATAGATTTGGGTGAAAAATACCTCCCAATAATGTCATAATCCATGGTGCTTCGTTGCTATATTTTGCTGCGCCTAAGATGCCAAGTTCTGTTGAGACTCCCCTGGTTAAAATCAAACTCCCAGGATCTCTCATTGTTTATTCTCCCTCAGGAAGTTAAAGGAAGAACTTGTCAGCCTTTCAAAAGAGAACCTGAACTCATATTCAAAGAACTTAGCAAAAGGCTCTAACATTTCTTTTTTAGTCTACTTTAGAGAGCAACAAGGGTATTTATTCATATATACATATCATCTACCCTCTATTTATCTATTATCTAACCTTCATATCACAAACACTCTAAAAGTGATTGTGAACTACTGATTTGGTTATTAATCAAGTTAATCTGTCTTTTCTTTTCCAGTATAGGTAGGGACAAGTACTTAAGTACAAGGTATAAAAGTTATCAGAAAGCACATGAAGTTTCAGCTTAAGTATAAGAAATTGACATACAAGTTGATCACCGATTTATAAAAACCCAGAAGATGTATTCCCTTCTTGATATGTCCCTAGGACATATCTCTGTCCTAGCTAGGTTTAAAAAATACATTTAAGCCCTATTCCAGAGATAAAATGGATATTAACAACTATGGTTTTCCAACAATTCTCAGACTGCAATTTTGTTCAGGGAGCTACTTCTGAATTATTTGAGTTAAGAAAGGGCAAACATTTTAAATTATTTAGTCTGTGCTGATTTTCTAATACAGTTTATCCATTCATTTATAGGATCATCTTTTTAAGCACAGTATAAGTTTGCTTCTAATGCCACACACCAGTTGCCATAGCAATAATTTTCTTCCATTCATGTGTACATTGACTTCCTTTCTGTTTTTTATGCTACCTTTCCAGACACTTTTGCTCATGGAAATCTATGAAAAGTCATTTTTCTTCATGGTGTTGTCTAAAGCAAATGTTTAATGAGTTTTAAATCTACAAATGCAATATGCCTCTGCTGTGCTGTGTTCTTCATTTATCACCAAATAATACACATTTCTCTTAATCAACTTAACAGATGAAGGAAATCAGATTGATCATAGATAAGCCTAGATAAGCTGAGTTCCTTAATATACTAATATATTCCAAGGCTTTGAAAACTTTAGGTACTTAAAATACAATGTGCTTTGATAAGGTCCTGCCAAATACTGAGCTAGCCCCTCCCCTCTCCCATCAATATCCACCAACTCACAGTTCCTTCCACAGGTTCCCTTCATGCTTCCAACTATTTTTTTTTAGGGGTCAACTCTTACATGCTATGTCCTTTCTCATAATTATACAACAGTAACTCTTTTAATGAACATTATACAGTCCTAACCTATTTTATAGTACTGATTCTTCTGGAATTCATAGAAATACTATCAAACCTGCAATATTTTTGACATTTAATGAATTCAGAACATACAATCATGGAGAGATAGCCACACCACACCGCGCGCGCGCGCGCGCGCACACACACACACACACACACACACACACACACACACAAACAACTTGTTCCCTGCCTCAACAATTTACTTGTGGATATGTTCTACATGGGGCCATAAACAATGGAAGAGCTAAATAACTATACAAGGGAACACCCAGGAAACACTGCAAGGCATGATTAATTGCTTGAACAAGGGGTATAGACCATAAGGTTCATGGCAAACAAGAGACTAATCATTTTGCAATTCAGAGTTAAAGGATTATTCCCCCAGCTAAATACAGAAACTTCTGCCTGGGCATAAAAAATGTACCACATCTGGTCCAGTTAATAAAGAGAACTCAGTGAAACCTGCGATGAGAACTTCAGTACCCTGAACACTTCAACATTTGCTAAAATTGCTCAGTGACTTCAATTTTGATGCTTTCTTCCCCTCATGACAAACTTTCAATATGCCTTCTAAATTGACTATCATGTCTTTGACCCATTTATTCAACAAAAGATTTCATTCCATCCAGCACTGTGCTAGCTATTGTAGTACATGATCTATGTTAATCAAATCATGGGGCAATTCTATTTAAGTAAATATGGTTTGCGACACAAAGAGTAAAAGCAGACATAGGGTCTTCAACCAAAAGCTGGGTTATACTTCAAATACTCATCTTCACATAGTGTGATTGGAGTTTTTTAGGCACATACATCTCTGACAGCATCATCAAACTTGTATATTGTTATGTACACATATTTTCTATCTTACATTTTTAAAAAAGTCAATAACAAGTCAAGGCAGAGTACCTTTCATTACGGAAGAGGGTGATATTATTTTACTGAATATAAATAAGTTCATAACACCCCAACTAGCCAAGCAAACAACTGTACATGCCACAGAACAAGACAATAGTTATACAACAATATATCTATTTGTAAAAATGTAAAGATTTATCTAAGGGTATATGGTGATACATTTCCATCTTCTGTTAAACTATTTTAAAAGTTAAAGATAACAAATTAATCTTTAATCAGTCTTGAGGTCAAGAGAGCAAAGCACATTCCTGGCAAACCCTGTGTTGAATGAAGCCTATTTCTAACCCAGTAGTCTTTGTAGTTCCGGCTCTAGCTAAAAGCACCTTACAAGAAGTATTAAGTTGCTTTTCAGCATGGCTCTGTCAAAACAATGAAGAAATCCAATAATTTAGCTTTGCAAAATCTAGAAATGTAAATAAACGGATGCATTTAGGCAGTTTTGCGCATTGTGTTTTCATTACACTTTCAATGTTTTCCTTAACTTGTGAAATATTTTGTCAGTTTGGAGGGAGGAAAAGAAAACCTAAAAATTTCATCATCTCTAAGAATTCAAATCCAACTCTAACCCCCAAAGATGTCATCTCATCTCTTCATGGGTCCTTACAAGAATATAAACCAAATATATTATATTAACCCATTAGTTAACCAGTTAGTGAACTTTATTTTCTGCTGATTTACAGAACTATATTTTATACATCATGTAATAATCACAATGATGTGATTAGCCAGATGTTCTAACTTCATATCAGAATATCTATATTTATTTGATAAGGCACTAGAGAAGAAGCAAATTTAATTTTTGTATAATGAGGGTAGAAGGAGGGAAGCTGAGTGATTTTCCCTTAATCTTTATTACTATAGAAGGGCATAACCTTAACTAAACTTTCAGACAAACCTTGTGTTTCTTCGATACACCATGAACCTACGCCTTTTATATAACTTTACAATTCAGTTTTATACCTGATCTTTCCACATCAAGATGTATTATCTTTCCCTAAATTTCTTCTCCATTATTAGCAAATGGTTTCCTATTTGTTAATAGGAAAACCCAAACGGAACCTAAACGGAAAACCCAAAAAATCTCAGGGCTCCTTGTCATAGAGGAAGGGACAACTGGGGGTCTGGGAGGGAAATACAAAACAGATTAATCATCCTCTCTGCACAAGAATAACAAGCATAATTTTACTTTTTTCTGTAAAGCTTTTTGCCAAGCAAGGGATCATGCAAAAATAATCAGATGGCAGCTTGATGCTTATTTAACTAGAGCTCCTGGCTGTGCCCTGGCCTTTTGGTACCAGTTAACTAACTAGGTATTGGTATAAAGATACCACAGCTAATCATGTAATCCCTGTGCCTTTACACAGTCACTGGCTGTGGAAGATGCACTAAATTAGGACAAAAGGATCAATATCAACTGAGAAGAGCCTGCTGTAATCTACTGAAAACACAGCGATAAGGAGGTAATGAAGAGGCAAATTTGAATAGGGAAGTAGAGTACATTGACAAAGTTTAGAGCCAAAATTCACATTTGGAACCCATTAAAAAAATCATGAATGTTTAGTTTCAATTTCAAAGACTTCAAAGAGCATAAAACAAAATAAATAAATATGGCAGGAAAGCAACATAACTATAGTCTGTGTCTCATTCTCTCAGAGCCTACATCTTAATAACCACTCAATCGAAAGGCAGCAATCTGAAGTCAAGTGTCATACTCATGGTAAAGAACCAAAACTGTAGCATCACACCCACATCTGCCTAGATAAAGAAATGTCAAATTCAATAGCTTTACATAAAATCATATTCAAAGGACAAAATAAAGCATACCATGTTGACAAAGAAAAAATAAAACAGGACTAAGATAACCTGTATGTTTTTCAGAATAAGCTACCTTTGAAAAGAAGAAATAATATGTTATGCATTGAGCAGTTACTTCCACTTTGAAAAAACAAAGGGCTATAGGGTCTGCTCAAGTACAGAAGAAGTGAAAAGGGTATTAGGACCTGGTACGTGATTCAGGAGAACAAGTGTAAAAACTGCAATTTATCTGAACATTCAAGATAAATAAGTAAATAACTCTAAACTGCAAACATAATTTGCCTCTTTACCTTTGAAATGCACTTTAAATAGCAAAGAAAATGTATTTTTCCCCACATTCTGGCTGCTTTACAAACATTAATTAATTAATCTCAATAATACCCTTGTGACTGTGAATAGGTATTTTCTCTCTGTGTTCTACAAATGAGAAAACTATAATACTAATTATGTACATTCATAGAACTCTTTTTGCCTTAGGGGTTCAGGGTGCCTTATTATTTTGAAATGACTAAACAGACATTAATTATCACGATACCTTTGTGAGGTATGTAAAACTACAATTAAATGAGTATGATTGAAAGATTAAAAATAAAGAATAAATTTTATCCTGCATTTGTTCCTTCTTAAAATCACCCCTATATAACAAGATGATCCTGGTTGGGTGATTGTAACTACAGCAATACTGAGATACTATTTTGGAAATATAAAAATGTTGTACAGTGTTTTTTCTTCAAAGATACTAAATAAATTGACCTCAAATAAGTCTTAGAATTTTCTAATCAAAAGGAAAGGAAACAGAGAAGATGCAATAGGAAGTCAAGAAGAATGATAAATGAGCAGACATTTATTAATTTAACAAATATCTACTCAGTTCTGATAATGGAGCAGCCATGATTCTAGGTCCATGGAATATCGAAATGAACAAAACAAAGACCTGTCCTCATGGAGGTTACATTCCAAAACAGGAGCAAGACAACAAAAAAATGAACAAATAAAATAATTTCAGTTGAAAAATAAATTCTTATGAAGCAAATACACCAGGGTAAAGAGGCAGAGTGAGGGCCTTAGTATATGCAAAGAGTAAGAGAGGGTCATGACATAGAGATCAAGGTCAGGAAACTGAGAAGATGAGAACCAGAAAATGTTCCATTAGTGTGGAGACTGGATAGCATAACATACATGACATGCTTAGCACGTAGTAATCACTCAATACAGGTTTTGTGGTTTTGTTTGTTTATTTATTGAGAGTTTTGGGGTTTTTTTCCTTTGAGAACTAGAGCAACAGTCTAAGCTTTGAGTTAGTGTATATTTTCTAGTTAGTGAATCTAATGAAGCAAATGGTTCCTCTTATCACAATGGTTCTCAACCCTGCCTGAACTATAGCATAGCCAGGGAGTACTTTTTAAATGATGGATACCCTGAAAGCCCTCTGAAATTTCTGATATAAGAATTTTGCAGGTAGGGTTTATAACCTGTTGTTGCCGCAGCCTTCTCCAACACACCCTCTAGCACTGCAGGAGACTCAAGCACTCAGGATTTCAGGGCCAGACAGATAATGTTGATGTACCCAGATAGGGCAGCTTAAGAAACAAACATGAGAATTGTAGCACTCAGCACCCACTGAGGTATTAAAAAAATATATGAAAACTCTGTGGGCTGAATTTGGCCTAGAGATTGGCAGTTTGCCAGGGCTACAAAATGCACACTATCTGACTGCACAAAATATAAAGAACTCTGATCCCAGTGATGAAGTTCTGCAAAGGGTCAGGATTGGCTAGGATTTAGCCATAATTCTGCAGTTACAGAGTGCAATACCCCTCAACTCTGGGACAGCATCCATTGGGCTCTTCATGCCAACATGTAATTCTCACTGTCATCAGGTAAACACTTGTAACAGAAATTCAGAGAAGACTGAAGGGGACAAGCCAAGAAAGGAAACAAAGGCTATAGTCATTCGATAAGCTCTAGTAAATAATTCCACCCAGCTGAGATCCTCAAGCGAGAAGTCACAAAAACTATATTTTCCATTCTACAGTTAAACATGGCAGTTTCAAAAGGCATAAATGTTTAAATTGATGCAAATTATTTTTTAAAATGTATGGAAAACAATGTTGACTCCATTAGATGGCATTACAGAAGTTTTTGGACATCTGTATGTTCAGCTCATCTTTACATGAAAACACATGGACGTAATTAAGAAATAGAGGAAAACCAGCCAAGAGACATCAAGCACCTTCACGTTAAATATGATAGAATGCATTCATTTCATTGCCTAATTTAGTCATTATTGCTCAACTGGGTGAGTAGTTCACACAAATTACAGCACATGCATTTAACACATATATAAATATACGTAAGCACAGAGATTTCTGTAAAATGTTTCATCTTCTTGTGTCATTTGTGTCAATGCAAATATTGGAATTATTTTTGCACATTAGGCAACTGTGTAAAAGCCAGTGTAATAGTAAAAGTTCCACTGAAAAGTAAGAGAACTAGTCTATTAAACCCACATACACACACTACTTTTGCATTCGTTCCTTCTCTATCCTCCAAATATTTGAACTGTTTCTCACTTGGAGAAGACCCTTGACTGAAGTGTAACCTTGTAGGCAGTGAGAAGCAATGTCATTCTCTGGATCATCTATTTATTACTTAAACTCTGTGATCTAGTACTTTAACAGCTTGAATAAGAGTAAACTGTTATCTCAGTAGTGAACCAACAGCAGCAACTGACAGTCAAAAGCAATAGATATCTATTCTCACACTTCCCTACAAGGAGAAAAGGCTCAAGTATATCTAAAGTCTTAATAAAGTCTTAATTTCCTTTAGTAAAAGGAAATAGTGACCCTGACCTGTCTCCCGGGGCACAAAAGTTTTGTATTAAGTAACCAATGTACACATGGGGTATTTTGCCCTTCTGTCCATAAAGGAGAGGAGAAGCATTCCCTCTCTGCCTATTTCTCTAGCCTAAGTCCCTGTTATTCCTCCATAAAAATCATGATTATGGCCAGGATGCTTAACACTATCCCTCCTGAGCACATCAAGCACTTGTCTCTTCAACTCTTCACCCATTTTGTTCCCCCTTCCTAGACCCTATATTTCCTCTTACACTAAGTCTTATCAATCCTTAAAGGTTCCCTTCAAATCTCCTTTTTTATCACTATACAGCTTTCTAATATTATTTTTATATTACTTCTAATATTATTTTTTCTCCACTAAATCCTATAGAAATTTTTACTTTTTTTTTTTTTTTTTTTTTTTTTGCGGTACGCGGGCCTCTCACTGCTGTGGCTTCTCCCGCTGTGGAGCACAGGCTCCTGACGTGCAGGCTCAGCGGCCATGGCTCACGGGCCCAGCTGCTCCGCAGCATGTGGGATCCTCCCGGACTGGGCCACGAACCCGCGTCCCCTGCATTGGCAGGACTCCCAACCACTGCGCCACCAGGGAAGCCCCTAGAACTTATTTTTATACCTCTCTTACAGCACTTACCATATACTGTCTTTCTAACTACTGCCCATATAATATGGTGTCACTGAAACTCAGCCCTATGAGGGAATACAGGGGATAACTGATCCAATTGCCTAAACAGTGCAGTAAGCCATTCTCCACACCTCCAGCAAATGCTTATCTTGCTTTGCTTGGCTTGTCAACCTCCTTCTGCTTCCAAGAATGGGAAGTGCACACTTTCTTTATTAAATATACGTATACAGAAGAGGTGCACAGTAGCGCCAGTAAATACCTGTTGAATGAATAAAAATACTTTATATTAAAGTTGAACTGCTCTAACGTTGAACTAGTTCTTCCTCATACTTAGTTCAAATGTGGCTCTCTGTCATTTTAACTCATAATAATTACTCTAGGGTTCTGCCTGCTTCTATACATATAGAAGACATGCTTTAATACAGGTCATATGAACTGGACAGCTACATGTAAAAGCATGAAATTAGAACACTCCCTAACACCATACACAAAAATAAACTCAAAATGGATTAAACACCTAAATGTAGGGCCAGACAATATAAAACTCTTAGAGGAAAATAGAGGTAGAACACACTATGACATATATCACAGCAAGATCCTTTTTGACCCACCTCCTAGAGAAATGGAAATAAAAACAAAAATAAACAAATGGGACCTAATGAAACTTAAAAGCTTTTGCACAGCAAAGGAAACCATAAACAAGACCAAAAGACAACCTTCAAAATGGGAGAAAATATTTGCAAATGAAGCAACTGACAAAGGATTAATGCCCAAAATATACAAGCAGCTCATGCAGCTCAATATCAAAAAAACAAACAACCCAATCCAAAAATGGGCAAAAGACCTAAATAGACATTTCTCCAAAGAAGATATACAGATTGTCAACAAACACATGAAAGGATGCTCAATATCACTAATCATTAGAGAAATGCAAATCAAAACTACAATGAGGTAACACCTTACACCAGTCAGAATGGCCATCATCAAAAAATCTAGAAACAATAAATGCTGGACAGGGTGTGGAGAAAATGGAACCCTCTTGCACTGTTGGTGGGAATGTAAATTGATACAGCCACTATGGAGAACAGTATGGAGGTTCCTTAAAAAACTACAAATAGAATAGAATTACCATATGACCCAGCAATCCCACTACTGGGCATATACCCTGAGAAAACCAGAATTCAAAAAGAGTGTGTACAAAAAGAGTGTGTACCACAGTGTTCATTACAGCTCTATTTACAATAGCCAGGACGTGGAAGCAACCTAAGTGTCCGTCGACAGATAAATGGATAAAGAAGATGTGGCACATATATACAATGGAATATTACTCAGCCATAAAAAGAAATGAAACTGAGTTATTTGTAGTGAGGTGGATGGACCTAGAGTCTCTCATACAGAGGGAAGTAAGTCAGAAAGAGAAAAACAAATACTGTATGCTAACACATATATATGGAATCTTTAAAAAAAATGGTTCTGAAGAACCTAGGGGCAGGACAGGAATAAAGACGCAGACATAGAGAATGGACTTAAGGACACGGGGAGGGGGAAGGGTAAGCTGGGATGAAGTGAGAGAGTGGCATGGACATAAATACACTACCAAATGTAGAATAGATAGCTAGTGGGAAGCAGCCACATAGCACAGGGAGATCAGCTCGGTTCTTTGTGTCCACCTAGAGGGTTGGGGTAGGGAGGGTGGGAGGGAGACACAAGAGGGAGGATATATGGGGATATATGTTTATGTATAACTGATTCACTTTGTTATACAGCAGAACGTAACACACCATTGTAAAGTAATTATACTCCATTGGAGTAATTATACTCCAAAAAATAAAAAACTCCAGTTTTTTTTAAAAAAAAAACTAACAACAACAAAAATGACAGATCATATGATGAAGAGTTTTATCTTGACCATGCTGAATATCCCCTTTAATCATCAAAGATAATTTCCAGACCCTCCCTTGGAAAACTTAACACTTAGACCATGGCATTGAGAACAGGGTTCAATGTTCCTCTGAACACCTAGATCATGGAATGTCTCTCTACTTGGGAAACAGTATTAATGCCCAGAACAGTACCAATATGCAGATAGTAAATATTCACTCAATACAGGTTGAAAATCTGTGTGATTGGCATAACCCTGGAATACCAGTACCATACCATCTCTAGAAGAAACGTATATTCATTCCTAATAATACTGTAGTCTATGTTCATTTTTTTAGACCATTTTCTGGCATTCAAAAGACCACCTTGATTTTCCTTAAAGTCTGCTTGTCAACTTTTCACAAGAGAACTGAAGATGAAGCCTGTTGAAGCATGAAGGGAAGACGGAGAATAGTGTACCTATGCAGACATATGTGGAAGGGAGAGGGTCAAATTGTAGAAACAGCAGATGGACCAAGCTCCACATTAAACAGAACAGGTTAAGAGCAGAGATATCCTTTGCTGTATTTTTTCATTCCTTTAACTTTCAATCCTTCAGGAAATCAAATCTCTCATCAACACAGAAAGAATAGTGCAATTTATCAGCCATGTTATTGTTTTCTCACAGTAGACATAGTGTTCTCAGGCCTACATTGCATAGTATTAGGTGCATTTGACTTTCCTCATCTTCAAAAAATGTACTGTTGCTTTTCTATGTCTAACAGTTAACAATCTTTTAAGTGTAAATATATTTTTTCAATATTTTCAAACTCTTTAATCACTTGAGTTGTTTGAGTTCCAGTTTTATTTATTAATTTCCACCATGTCCTTGTGTTAGAACAGAGAAAGGAGAACACTTGGTGGCAAAGGGTTGTATCATAATTTTTTATATCCTACTAAAATAAACAATGAAATACATGTATGTCTTGGTCAAAATATTCTGCTAATTTAATCTATATTTCATAGAGAGAGGTTCTTTACAAGGAGGTAGGACAGTAGTTTCTGGACAGGTGTCCAAGTTAACAAGGAGGAGACTGCAGTATTCTGTCCCTTGAAAAGATTATGACAATTGACAAATTACATAATCACTTTACTCATTAGTACTGTGATTGAAATTAAAGTGTATGAAGCAATAAACTTTAGTTAATTAATTCCTGATGTTGTATGGCTTTCTATTATTTTCCAAAGCTGTTCTATTGTTTTTGCCCCAAAGGAGTTTAAGGAAAATTTTTTAAAAAGCTTTTCTCTATGATCACATAATGTGCTGTGCACTCTGAAATGAATTATGTTCTTAAATATGTATATTATGTGTAAACAATGATGCAGTTTTTATCACCCATGGTGAGCAATGAAGTCCTTCATAACTGAATCAATGAAATGTCTTAATTTTATCACACTGCCACCATGATTCATAAGAAGTACATAGAGATCCATCATTGAAATGAGAGAAATCTTTTCCATCTTCAATAACGAAAACCAAAAGCAATATGTGCCTAGAGATTAGATCATCTTTCAGTTACAATGTATCATTGCAGGTTTTCAAATTACAAATATGTAGTTTTCTGAGTGGCAAATTTCATGGCTGAGGGAGTACAGATTAGTTTTCCAGTTCACAACAAGGTATGTGGAATTCAGGAAGGTTTTGGGCACTTGGGGACTGGATGGAGCACATGGTTCAATGTTATTCATAAGAAGATTTCAATAAGAAGTAGTTCTGGAGCTATGGAGCTGCAGTGTTAACAAAGGTGTGAGTCTTTAAAGCCTATAACCTAAACATGGGCATTCACTGCCAATGAGATCTGTCAGTGTGCTGGGAGCAGTAAGCATGGTATAGAATCATGGTTTCTATTGCCCGTATCATTACCCTAGCTGCACACCCTTTGGAAGGCTACCCAACAGTCTCAGGACAATTTTCACATGCACTTTGTAAACTGTAGAACATCTTGGTGTAGAGTGACAAGAGTTATGGGGCTCTTTTATTGTGTGCCAAAAAGAAGATTTTAGGTCCCAAGTAAGAAATATTTGTCTTGCTTGTCCAGGTCTGTCAATCAATGGCATTTATTGAGCTCCCACTGTCTGCAAAGATTCTTACTTGAAGAAAGTTGACTCAGAAAGGAAGAAGATGATGGAGGAGAGAGGGATAAATTAGGAGCTTGAGATTAACATATATACACTACTATGTATAAAATAGGTAAACAAAAAGGACCTACTGTATAGCACAGGGAACTATATCTAATATCTTATAATAACCTGTAATGGAAAAGAATCTGAAAAAGAATGTATACACATATGTATATATGAATCACTTTGCTGTACACTTGAAACTAACACGACATTGTAAATTAACTATACTTTAATTTAAAGAATTTGGTCACTTGAAAACAAGGAAGAAAGTGAGAGCCTCTGCTTTCCAACTGCTAAGGAAGAAAAGACAACAAATGAATATGCAGTGGAGGCTTATTTTTAATCCAGCATTCCCAGAGAGCACATTCAGATAACTGAGGCTGTTTTGTTTTATTTTGTTTTTAATGGATGCTTATTTTAGTCATGTTAGTCATAAAGATGTGACACCAGACTGCTCTTTAAGAAAGGACTTGCTGCCCACCAGCAAGGAGTATGGTTTGTCTCGCTTCCAGCTTCTTCTCAGGACAGCCCCTGGCCAATCACCAAGCAAGGCAGTAGTACCAGAGCCTAGTATTTCCTCCCAGAGGAAGACTCCTCCAATGGGCAAGCTTTGCTCTGGGGGATCCTGGCGGGAGAAGTGCACTGTGATCTGATGGCCTCCCTATACAATCCTGCTTCTGCTCTTTTCCTTTCACAGATGTTACTCACCAGTAAATCTTTTGCATGCCTAATTCCATCTCTAAGCTCCTTTGTGGAGAACCCAACTTGCAACAGAGAGTCTTTACAATTTATTTATAATTTTTTTCTGTAATAAAAAATGAATGAGATACTGATACATGCTACAACATGCATGAACCTTGAAAACAATATGCTAAGTGAAACAAGCCACAAAAGATGGCACATTGTATGATTCTATTTTTATGAAATGTCCAGAATACATGAATCCACAGAGGCAGAAAGTAGATTAGTGGTTGCCAGGGCCTGGGAAGATGACGAGATGGAAGGTGATTGCTAATCGGCATAGGATTATTTTTGGGGGTGAGAAAAGTGTTCTAAAATTCCAATTTTAGTATATGTGCTGCCAAAGTGAGCACAAAAGTGTTCCAAAATTGATTGTGGTAATGGTTGCACATTATAACTCTGAATATAATAAAAGCTACTGAACTGTATATTTTAAATAGGTAGATTTGAGATATATGAATTATCTCAATAAAGGCATTAAAAATTTATTTTTTATACACTATCCTCTTTTCTGAAACACACTATACTCATAACACTGACACTACGGGACTGCAGGAGGACACGTGCCCAATCCTTTAGACAGTTGTCATTTCTCAGTATATAAGCATACAGCGGCCTAGCTCTTCTATTTGGGAGATCTGAAGTGAAAACCAAACAACCAAATTTGTAATATCATTAAACTAAATTTGTATATAATTCTAAGTTTTTAACCTTCCTCTTTTGGACAACATGAAAGCCATGGCTCTCTGAGAAAGTGTTGTCTCATTGTTTAGAAGCTTACTTTTCTATTACTTTTGTGATTAGGATAACTAAGGTGTCCAGAATTCATTTTATGTGTAGGTGTGTATATTAGGATGTACCTGCAACAGGATGTTATGTGAGATTTTTCCTTTTGATGCAGAATTGTCAAAGGTGCTAAGCAATCCATGCTTAAAAGGGAATGGTCTATGAGCTACCTAAAGTGGGGATGAGACATGAGCTTACTAAAAGGAGGCAAAACTGGCCTTGCTACCACTAGCCATCACTTCATCTCCTCTGTAGAATCTGTAAAAGAACAGGGTTGTCATTAAATTCTCTGCTTTGTGAGGAATCAATGTTCACGACGAGAGGCTACAGTCTCTCCCTAAAGCCAAGAGTAGGATGTGAAGATATTACTGAGAGATTATATGGGGTGCCTAAGAAAGGGATTCATGTATTTCATTCCCTGGCTAGATGTCTGTTTGGGCAGCTAACCAGAAGATCTGTCTCAGAAGAGTACTGGAGAGAGATAGTATATCTAAGCTAGGACATAACAGTGGGTCAACCTATATTTCCACCATTTGGCATGGCACGGATATATGAGTTTCTGGCGGACCACATGGATGCCACAGAAGGTAGTTAGAGGTGTACCAATTTATTGTATTCCATGTAAGACAGCTACTTGCAGAGCACAGGGATTCTAACAGTAAGAAGCTGTGGGTTAGATGAATAGTATTAGGAGCAGGGGAGGTGGGATAATGAAAAGGGTGGGGTGGGCAGATGACAGAGGGACAGAATGCAGAATTTAAGTCACATAATTTAATGAGTTAATCTTTGTAAAAGTACACCCAGTGTTAGGTCAGAATTTTCATGTATTAAGTATTGCAGTTATTACCACCATTTAATTCTGGTTTCCCAGAATGAAGCCTGCAGTTAAATAATCAAAACTGCTTATTTTACTCAATCAATAGTTTCTACTACTTGGATCAGTGTGATTAACAACACTACACTTTTCAAACCACATTTCCTTAAATTCATTCTTTAAGGAAAACACCAATTCGTTTCCTATTACAGACAACTAAAAAAATCTGCATGCTAATCAACATCCTCTCTACTCAATTTCAATCTACAAATATTCAAAAGCAAACTACAATAAACATCTGGGGGGTAATACTTTTCTATTTCTCTCTAATGCAGTAATATGTTATTCTTGAGAAGTCCTGCACACATATTTTCAAACTCTAAGTCATTTAGGAAGAAAAAGAGAGTAGCATACCAGCACAGTGACATCAAAATATTGAAGACAAAAGATTGAAGATTTCAAGAAAGCAAGCTGACTTAACCCATTGATTAATTTCTATATTTTAGGAAAGCTTAGTCTTATCCTATACATCAGGAAAGCATGAATCAATTAACGTCATGATCATCAAAACTAAAATCTCACTGGGAGAAACACCAAGCGATGAGCTTTACAAGGGCAAATATTGGGTCCAAACTATCTCTGTGTCCCCCATATCTAAGCCAAAGTCTATCCATGTTGGTTTAATAAGAGTGTAGATAAAAGTTTGAGGGTATGCATGGAGAGAATAATCTTTTCCTATTTCTCCATCACTTTCTAAACCTAGTCAGTCATGACATGTTGTCAGTTTTATCCTAGAAATGTCTCTGGAATTTCCTACTTCTCTTAAAACTCCCTCCAAAATTCTACTAGAGCTTTGATCTCTCTTACACTCTTAACACAACAATCTCTCCAACAGTTTCTTCTCTTGTAGCATCTCTAAATAACATATCAGATATATCACTCTCCTACTGCCAAATTTCTACTGATCCTGGTTTGTGTATAGGATACAACCTGACCACATTAGTGAAAAAAATACAAAACCCTTGTAATCAGGCTCCATGCTACCTCTTTATGTTCATTTCTGGCCATTCCCTCACCAAATCTCATGGACCTATATATTAGCAACACCCAATACATACACCATCAACAAACCATGTTCCTGTATACTTTTCTATGCCAGCATACTACCTTCCCCATTCTTTATTCACGCAGTAACAACCATGTTCCTAGTAAGTACTGCACTGGGTGTTAGATAGAACCTTATACTGAACTCAATAGAAATTTTTTATTTTATATCAATACACATTTCTGATGTTATCTCTGTCTTAAAGCCTTATCCAACTTCCTCAGACAGAGGTAGGGGTATTCTTATTATAACTTGGTTTTACTCTAATATTTTTATCTTTCAATTATTTGTATATGTTTGTATCTTTTCCACTAAACATCAGGGGCTTTACCTCTCACCTATATCCCTGACAGGCAACACAGTGCTGGATTTGAAAAATAAATTTAATTTTAAAAGCATAATGAATGAATGATCAAAGTGACAAAAACAGACACTCAGATATTTGAACAACAAAAGAAATTCAAGAATTCAGACTCTATAAGTTCTAAACTAATGATGCCTCAGACAAGGCCCAGATAGAAATTTATGAAGTTTATCATCTTTTAATGAAAGAATTTGATTATAAAATGTACCTTAGAAAAAGGTGGAAAAAAAGGATATTAAAAGTACTTGAGTTAATTATTTTAAGTATGTAAAAAAAATTAAGATAAAAAATACTTACTTCCCCAGGGCCCTGAACAAAGATGGCAAAGTAGAAGGATGTGCTCTCACTCCCTCTTGCAAGAACACCAGAAACACAATGAACTGCTGAACAATCATCAACAGAAAGACACTGGAACTCACCAAAAAAGATACCTCACATCCAAAGACAAAGGAGAAGCCGCAATGAGACGGTAGGGATGGTGCAATCACAATAAAATCAAATCCCATAACTGCTGGGTGGGTGACTCACAAACTAGAGAACACTTATACCACAGAAGTCCACCCACTGGAGTGAAGGTTCTGAGCCCCATGTCAGGCTTCGAAACCTGGGGGTCTGGCAATGGGAGGAGGAATTCCTAGACAATCAGATTTTGAAGGCTAGTGGGATTTGATTGCAGGACTCTGACAGGACTGGAGGAAACAGAGATTTCACTCTTGGAGGGCACACACAAAATAGTGTGCACATCGGCACCCAGGGGAAGGAGCAGTGACCCCAAGGGAGACTGAAACAGAACTACCTGCTAGTGTTAGAGGGTCTACTGCAGAGGTGGTGGGTGGCTGTGGCTCACTCTGAGGACAAGGACACTGGCAGAAGAAGTTCTGGGAAGTACTCCTTAGCGTGAGCCCTCCCAGAGTTTGCCATTAGCCCCACCAAAGAGCCCAGGTAGGCTCCAGTGTTGGGTGCCTCAGGCCAAACAACCAACAGGGAGGGAGCCCAGCCCTACCCATCAAGAGTCAAGTGGATTAAAGTTTTACTGAGCTCTGCCCACCAGAGAAACAGTCACCTCTACCCACCATGAGTCCCTCCAATCAGGAAACCTACACAAGCCTCTAAGAGAGCCTCATCCACCAGAGGGCAGGCAGAAGAAGCAAGAAGAACTAAAATCCTGCAGCCTGTGGAACAAAAACAACATTCACAGAAAGACAGACAAGATGAAAAGGCAGAGAGCTATGTACCAGATGAAGGAACAAGATAAAATCCTAGAAAAACAACTAAATGAAGTGGAGATAGGCAAGTTTCCAGAAAAAGAATTTAGAATAATGATAGTGAAGATGATCCAGGACCTCGGAAAAAGAATGGAGGAAAAGATCGAGAAGATGCAAGAAATGTTTAACAAAGACCTAAAAGAATTAAATAACAAGCAAACAGAGATGAATAATACAATAACTGAAATGAAAACTACATTAGAAGGAATCAATGGCAGAATAACTGAGGCAGAAGAACGGATAAGTGACCTGGAAGACAGAATGGTGGAATTCACTGCTGCGGAACAGAATAAAGAAAAAAGAATGAATAGAAATGAAGACAGCCTAAGAGACCACTGGGACAACATTAAATGCAACAACATTTGCATAATGGGGGTCCCAGAAGGAGAAGAGAGACAGAAAGGACCCAAGAAAATATTTGAAGAGATTATAGTCAAAAACTTCCCTAACATGGGAAAGGAACTGGCCACCCAAGTCCAGGAAGCACAGAGAGTCCCAAACAGGATAAACCAAAGGAGAAACACACTGAGACACATAGTAACCAAACTGACAAAAATTAAAGACAAAGAAAAATTATTGAAAGCAGCAAGGGAAAAATGACAAATAACATACAAGGGAACAGCCATAAACAGTTGATTTCTCAGCAGAAACTAAACAATCCAGAAGGGAGCGGCATGATATACTTAAAGTGATGAAAGGGAAGAACCTACAACCAAGATTAATCTACCTGGCAAGGATCTCATTCAGAGATCTCATTAAGATTTGATGGAGAAATCAAAAGCTTTACAGACAAGCAAAAGCTAAGAGAATTCAGCACCACCAAACCAGCTCTGCAACAAATGCTTAAGGAACTTCTCTAAGTGGGAAGCACAAGAGAAGAAAAGGACCTACAAAACCAAACACACAACAATTAAGAATATGGTCATAGGAACATTCATATCAATAAGTACCTTAAACATGAATGGATCAAAAACTACAACCAAAAGACACAGGCTTTCTGAATGGATACAAAAACAAGACCCATATATATGATGTCTGCAAGAGAACCACATCACACCTAGGGATACATACAGACTGAAACTGAGGGGATGGAAAAAGATATTCCATGCAAATGCAAATCAAAAGAAAGCTGGAGTAGCAATACTCATATCAGATAAAATAGACTTTAAAATAAAGAATGAATCAAGAGACAAGGAAGGACACTACATAATCATCAAGGGATCAATCCAAGAAGAAGATATAACAATTATAAATGTATATGCACCCAACATAGGAGCATCTCAATACATAAGAAAACTGCTAACAGCTATAAAAGAGGAAATCGAGAGTAACACAATAATACTGGGGGACGTTAACACCTCACATACACCAATGGACAGATCATCCAAAGTGAAAATAAATAAGGAAACAGAAGCTTTAAATGACACAACAGACCAGATAGATTCAATTGATATTTATAGGACATTCCATCCCAAAACAGCAGATTACACTTTCTTCTCAACTGCGCACAGAACATTCTCCAGGATAGATCCCACCTTGGGTCACAAATCAAGCCTCAGTAAATTTAAGAAAATTGAAATCATATCAAGCATCTTTTCTGACCACAACTCTATGAGATTAGGAATGAATTACAGGGAGAAAAACGTAAAAAACATAAACACATGGAGGCTAAACAATACATTACTAAATAACCAAGAGATCATTGAAGAAATCGAAGAGGAAATAAAAAAATACCTAGAGACAAATGACAATGAAAACATAACGATCCAAAACCTATAGGATGCAGCAAAAGCAGTTTTAAGAGGGAAGTTTATAGTTATACAAGCCTACCTCAAGAAACAAGAAAAATCTCAAATAAACAATCTAATCTTCCACCTAAAGGAACCAGAGAAAGAAGAACAAACAAAACTCGAAGTTAGCAGAAGGAAAGAAATCATAAAGATCAGAGCAGAAATAAATGAGATAGAAACAAAGAAAACAATAGCAAAGATCAATAAAACTAAAAGCTGGTTCCTTGAGAAGATAAAGAAAATTGATAGCCCATTAGCCAGACTCCTCAAGAAAAAGAGGGAGAGGACTCAAATCAATAAAATTAGAAATGAAAAAGGATAAGTTACAACAGACACCGCAGAAATACAAAGCATCCTAAGAGACTACTACAAGGAACTCTATGCCAATAAAATGGACATCTGGAAGAATTGGACAAATTCTTAGAAAGGTATAACCTTCCAAGACTGAACCAGGAAGAAATACAAAATATGAACAGACCAATCACAAGTAATGAAATTGAAACTGTGATTAAAAATCTTCCAACAAACAAAAGTCCAGGACCAGATGGCTTCACAGGTGAATTCTATCAAACATTTAGAGAAGAGTTAACACCCATCCTTCCCCAGCTCTTCCAAAAAATTGCAGAGGAAGGAACACTCCCAAACTCATTCTATGAAGTCATTCTATGAGGCCATCACCCTGGAGAAAGATACTACAAAAAAAGAAAATTACAGACCAATATCACTGATAAATATAGATGCAAAAATCCTCAACAAAATACTAGCAAACAGAATCCAACAACACATTAAAAGGATCATATACCATGATCAAGTGGGATTTATCCCCGGGATGCAAGTGTTCTTCAATATACGCAAATCAATCAATGTGATACACCATACTAACAAACTGAAGAAGAAAAACCATATCATCATCATATAGATGCAGAAAAAGCTTTTGACAAAACTCAACATCCATTTACGATAAAAACTCTCCAGAAAGTGGGCATAGAGGGAACCTACCTCAACATAATGAGGGTCATATATGACAAACCCACAGCAAACATCATTCTCAATGGTGAAAAACTGAAAGCATTTCCTCTAAGATCAGGAACAAGAAAAGGATGTACACTCTCACCACTATTATTCAACATCATTTTGGAAGTCCTAGCCATGGCAATCAGAGAAGAAAAAGAAAAAAAAGGAATACAAATTAGAAAAGAAGAAGTAAAACTGTCACTGTTTGCAGATGACATGAAACTATACATAGAGAATCCTAAAGATGCCACCAGAAAACTACTAGAACTAATCAATGAATTTGGTAAAGTTGCAGGGTACAAAGTTAATGCACAGAAATCTCTGGCATTCCTATACATTAATGATAAAAAATCTGACAGAGAAATTAAGGAAACACTCCCATTTACCACTGCAACAAAAAGAATAAAATACCTAGGAATAAACCTACTGGGGAGACAAAAGACTTGCATGCAGAAAACTATAAGACACTGATGAAAGAAATTAAAGGTGATACCAACAGATGGAGAGATATACCATGTTCTTGGATTGGAAGAATCAATATTGTGAAAATGACAATACTACCCAAAGCAATCTAGAGAATCAATGCAATCCCTATCAAATTACCAATGGCATTTTTTACAGAACTAGAACAAATCATCTTAAAATTTGTATGGAGATGCAAAAGACCCCGAATAGCCAAAACAGTCTTGAGGGAAAAAAGCAGAGGTGGAGGAATCACATTCTCTGACTTCATACTATACTACAAAGCTACAGTAATCAAGACAGTATGGTACTGGCACAAAAACAGAAATATAGATCAATGGAACAAGAGAGAAAGCCGAGAGATAAACCCACGCACCTATGGTCAACTAATCTATGACAAAGGAGGCAAGGATATAAAATGGAGAAAAGACAGTCTCTTCAATAAGTGGTGCTGGGAAGACTGGACAGCTACATGTAAAAGAATGAAATTAGAACACTCCCAAACACCATACACAAAAATAAACTCAAAATGGATTAGAGACCTAAACGTAAGACCAGACAGTATAAAGCTTTTAGAGGAAAACATAGGAAGAACACCCTTTGACATAAATCACAGCAATATCTTTTCTGATTCACCTCCTAGAGTATTGGAAATAAAAACAAAAATAAACAAATTGGACCTAATGAAACTTCAAAGCTTTTGCACAGCAAAGGAAACCATAAGCAAGACAAAAAGACAACCCTCAGAATGGGAGAAAATATTTGCAAATGAAGCAACTGACAAAGGATCAATCTACAAAATTTACAAGCAGCTCATGCAGCTCAATATCAAAAAACAAACAACCCAATCCAAAAATGGGCAGAAGACCTAAACAGACATTTCTCCATAGAAGACATACAGATGGCCAAGAAGCACATGAAAAGCTGCTCAACATCACTAATTATTAGAGAAATGCAAATCAAAACTACAATGAGGTATCATCTCACACCAGTTAGAATGGACATCATCAGAAAATCTACAAACAATAAATGCTGGAGAGGGTGTGGAGAAAAGGGAACCCTCTTGCACTGTTGGTGGGAATGTAAATTGATACAGCCACTATGGAGAACAGTATGGAGGTTCCTTAAAAAACTAAAACTAGAATTACCATATGACCCAGCTATCGCACTACTGGGCATATACCCAGAGATAACCACAATTCAAAAAGACACATGCACCCCAGTGTTTATTGCAGCACTATTTACAATAGCCAGGTCATGGAAGCAACCTAAACACCCATCGACAGACGAATGAATAAAGAAGATGTGGTACATACAGACAATGGAATATTACTCAGCCATAAAAAGCAATGAAATTGGCTCATTTGTTGAGACGTGGATGGATCTAGAGACTGTCATACAAAGTGAAGTAAATCAGAAAGAGAAAAACAAATATCATATATTAATGTGTCTATGTGGAACGTAGAAAAATGTTACAGATGAACCAGTTTGCAGGGCAGAAGTTGAGACACAGATGTAGAGAACAAATGTATGGACACCAAGGGGGGAAAGCAGTGGGGTGGGGTGGGGGTGGTGGTGTGATGAATTGGGCAATTGGGATTGACATGTACACAGTGATGTGTATAAAGTTGATGACTAATAAGAACCTGTTGTATAAAAAATTAAATAAAATACAATTCAAATATTCAGTTTCTAATATCATTTATGTATTCCTTAATATAAATAACCTAGTAAATTATTAACTCTTATTTTGAATTGCTTTTTCACTGATACATGAAATCCATTAATCTGTAATATTTCTAACCCTACTAATCACAGATGAGAAGTAACAGAATCATCCATGTTCCCATAGAATTTGTTTTCCGGCCTGAGACCTCTAATGCAGTGCTGTTCCCTGCCCCAACTTAACATTTTAATATTTGTTGATTCTGATCAAACAGTGATTATACATCACTCTTTTGTCACACAGTGGATCGTATTCCAAATTGGCAGGCACTGTGAGCATACATAAAATCTAATATCAAGTTTCTATTTCCTTGTTTGAACTCACAGTGATAACAGTCCTCAGAGGCAAGCTATTATTTGTAATTTGTGTATTATTTGCACAGTTCAGTTCATACACACACGTGTGTGTGTGTTTTTATGTATAAATTGTGATTTTGCTTAATGAGTGTGCAGATAGATATGATAGCATAGATTACTTCCTGTTCTAAATACGAATTCACAGAAAATGTTATCATTGATATACAGTTTCTAAAGATGGGAATCTAATATTTTTTATTGTAGCATTTATAGAAAAGTATGGGAAAAAATGTGGAGGCCTCTATATCTCTAAATTTGGTCACTGGAAAAGCGAAAGATGTTTTATTTCAATAGTAAGAGACAATAGACAATAATTTTAAATAATTTTTCAAGGAGAGAAAATAAAATTTTAAAAATATAAAAAAGCAGAGGAAAATTACACTTGTTTTCAAAACGGTAAAATGATGGTTCCCACAGCAGGAAAAAAATATGTTGGTAGAGAAAAATGAGGATATAGGAAAGTCCAAACTGCATTTTCTGTGCTCTACTTTGCTGTGTCTTCATGGCCCAGTATGAATCATATTATAAAATGTAAAATGAAAGGTATAATAGCATGATAAAATACTTTGAAATATTCTAATATGCCACCTTTGGTCCCACTTTTAAATATTAGATATATTAAAGAAAATAGATTAATAGATATACCAATAATATACTTAAATACATAGTTTGTTGCTATATATATATATATATATATATATATATATAGCTTACATATGTAATTGGACTCATGGTCTGTGATTCTTAATTTTATGTGTCAATGTGCCTGGGCTAAGAGATTCCCAGATAGCTGATAAAACATTATTATCATCCAAATTGTTGAAAACCCAAATAGAACAAAAAGGTGGAGTAAAAATGAATTCTCTCTCTGCTTAAGCTGGAACACTGATCTTCTGACCTTGTTCATCAATGTCCTGGTTCTTTGGTCTTTGGACTTGAACCAGGACTTAGGCCATTGGCCCCTTGGTTTTAGGGCCATCAGACTCAGACTAGGACTTACATCATTGGCTCCTCTGGTTCTTAAGACATCAGGTTGGGACTGGAACTACAGCACCCGCTTTACCAGGCCTCCAGCTTATAGATGTTAGATTGTGGGACTTCTCAGTCTTCATAATTGTATGAGTGAATTCCTCATAATAAATCTCTTTCTGTATATCTTTCTATATATCATATTGGTTCTGTTTCTCTGGAGAACCCTGATTAATACATGACTTCGTTCAAACAATGAAGAGAGGAAATTCTTTCACCAATATGTTAAAACACTTCTAAGGTTTAGCCTTTATCACACCAAGTAGATGAAAAACAAATATGAACAATATTATGGCTACATTTTTTGAAAGCAGTATAATACAAATACAATTTAATAATACATTTAAATAAATATTAATGATAATAATAAATCCATGGAAACAAAGGCCGATACGAAAATAATATAAAATATTTAGAAAAAAATGGAAATTAAAACACTATCATTTAATAACTTGTTTAAGGAGCCAAATAGTGGTTAGATCTTATCTCATACCTTTGCTTGCTTTTTTTTAAAAGTAAACATAAAAATAAATCAATTTTAATTATTCAACCCCAAATTTTTTTAAAACATCCATAGGGATAGATTAATGAAATTAAAGGTATACTATACTAATTTATTAAAATATGGTAGCATTAAATTGCAAATATAAAGGATTTTTCACAAAAATATATCAGCAAAATTAAAAATGAAAATGAGGGTGTAAAAACTAAAGAATTTTAAAAGTATAATTATAATTTTAAAGTGTAATAATAAAGCAAAAAACTTCAATCAAATGAATGATTTTTGACATAGGCATAATGCAATAACTGACAGAACTATTTTTTTTTTTTTTTTTTTTTTTTTGCAGTACGCGGGCCTCTCACTGTTGTGGCCTCTCCCGTTGCGGAGCACAGGCTCCGGACGCTCAGGCTCAGTGGCCATGGCTCACGGGCCCAGCCGCTCCGCGGCATGTGGGATCTTCCCGGACTGGGGCACGAACCCGTGTCCCCTGCATCGGCAGACGGACTCTCAACCACTGCTCCATCAGGGAACCATATTCTATAATCTACTCATGTTATAGACAAAAAAATGTACTAATCTTCCTAATTTTTTCTATGAGGAAAAATAGGATTATTTATTTTAAAACCTACTAAATATATTTCCAAATAATTAAATAATGGTAATATCAACAATTGATTAAGTACTGCATTTTGAGTCAAGCACAGGAGAATGTACCTTACATTATCTGACTTATTCCACATAACAACATCCCTGTGTTAGGTGTTATAATCTCCACTTTATACATGAAGCAACTGAGCTCAGAGTTAATGTTACATGCCCAAGGTCATCATCAGTAACTCTCAGAGCTAAAACAAAAACCTAGTTCTATCTCACTCAAAAGTTTATTTTCTTAACCACTAAGTCATACTACCTCCCAACTAAAGTCATTATTATATACCTATCATATTATCTAATTATGCTTACTTACAGAAGAATTCATGATTTCCTCACTAAAGGTACTGCCATAAAAAACACTGCCTCTCGAAACCAGTTTATCATCTGCTGACTCAAAGAAAGCAAAATGAAATTGCTAAAACTAAAGTAAATAAATAGGAACTTGCCAGAAACAACTTGACCATGTATCTCACCAGGGTTCAGGGAGATTTGAAGTTTGATGTCTTCTGATATCATTTGCTATTAAATCAATTCGTTCTGTTGAACTGCAGTGAATTCTAACTTCTGTAAGTTGTACCCATTGAAATGCTCATTTGTGTTTATTTTCATCAAGCCTGAAACCCACTCCTGCAGAAAATTCAGGTCTATCCACTCTCAAGAGACCATGTGGGACTGGACAAAAAGCTGTTGCGTGTACCTGCACCTGGCCGAGCACTAGGGCTGCCACCCCAGGATGCAGAATTTGTGCACTGCACAATTCCAGGGAGCACTGCTCACATGACAATTAAGTGAGTAGCACTCCCAGGAGTTATGTAGTACACAAAATGCACAGTTGTATGTTCAGGCTCTGTCTAAAGCCCACAGATAGTAGGGTAATTTCAGCCTGCTCTGTAGTACTTCATGTCCTTCATATAGTACTTCATGTTCTCTAATCCATGACAGAAGGTAAGCTCCCAGAGGGCAGATGTTTTGTCCATTTTGTTCCCTTATCTATACCAAGTAGTTAGAACAGTGCCTGTTCCAAAGTAGACACTCAATAAGCATTTGTTAAATAAAAGGAGTGCTCTAAATCTAGAATAGGTAAGAAGATTCAGCTAGTGTTTAAATAATGAGGCTGCTAGAAAGAAATCATAATAATGTAAGAAGCCATGATGGTGGCCTAACTGGCATAGGCACTTGTTAAGGCTTTTGT
This sequence comes from Globicephala melas, assembly GCF_963455315.2. Lineage (NCBI taxonomy): Eukaryota > Metazoa > Chordata > Mammalia > Artiodactyla > Delphinidae > Globicephala > Globicephala melas. Next base: position 91,623,559 of record NC_083317.1, read on the forward strand.
GAGGAGGCTGCCCTTTGATGTCACCTGAAAGAAAGGAACAAGTTCATAGCTTTGTTTACTGACATATAATGTGCACACCAGACACAGTCAACCATCCCTTACCTTTATTTCATTTCTAACTCTCACCTCAGAAGAGCCTCAGAGATAAACTGAAGAAAGCAATGGCCCTCAAGAATTTCAGTGAAAATCAACAATACCAGGGGCTGTGAGTACACATTAAAATAATAGCTTCAAAATGGCCACCTCAAAATTCCAAGCCTCATGGGCCAAAAGCCATATCTAAGGAATGGATAGTGACCAAATTCTAGAAAGCAAAACTGACCCAAGAAGTTAATGTGATATCAAAACTGAACGTAAGCATTGCATAATGACAACCAAATAGGACAAGAAAGAAGAGGGTGTATAAAGAGGCACTACCCAGGCAAAGCAGAAGTCTCTCCTTACAAGCTGCCTCTGAAATAACACCGATAGTACAATAATTTGAGAACAAAATGTCCAAACATTTAAAACTGTTGTGCGGGGTATTTATCTGAAATGATACTGTAGTAGACCCAGCAGGGGAAGTGATGTTGCTTTTCCCAAGGGTCTTGTGTATGAGTATCATTCAAACTGGCAGCTATAATGGGCTCATAGAGTTTGGTGCACAGTAGCAGCGGGGGGGCTCTCTTTCTACTCTGATTACTTCTTTCACTGACACACTGTTAGGTGAGGATATCATATTCATTTTGGCAGGCAGGTATTGTATGGTGTGAAAACTTAAGTCATAGAAAATAATACAAGCAATTTCTCATGTTATCATTTTGCCAACAAATGGCATTTTACTAAATTATATTAAAATCTATGTCATCTGCAAAACTGCCTTAAATCCTGCTTTCAAAAATAAATAAGGATTCACCCTTCAAGATCTTGACCTGAACAACACTGTTGTCATTTAACCTTAAAAAAGCACAAATATTACTTGCATTCACTCCTATCCCCTCCCCCTGCCCACCCCAGCTCCTATAATGAAAATGACAAGTTTCTGAAAATTTCAAAACTACAGGCTGCCCACCTTTCAATATAAGGCCAAGTGCAGGGAAGTGAAAACACTGAGGGAGGTGGAATGTAATAGGAAGAAAAACTTCCTCCTTCCCCCGCTTCCTCCCTCCTCTCCCTCCCTCTCTTCCTTCCTACCTTCCTTCCTTCCTTTCTCCTTTCCTCCCTTCCTTCCTTCCTCCCATCCTTCCTTCCCTCCCTCCCACTCTTCCTCCCTCCCTCTCTCTCTTTTCCTTCCTTCCTTCCTTCCTTTCTTCTTCCTCCCTTGCTTCCTTCCTTCCTTCTCTCTCTCTCTCTCTCTCTCTCTCCATGCTGGTCATGAAACTTGTTCTTTAGATGACAGTATAAGTTCAAATATTTCACAAAAATTCCAACACTAAATTTGTCCATAGCCAAGCTCTGTGTGTGTGTGTGTGTGTGTGTGTGTGTGTGTGTGTTATTCAGTCCAAATTCAATCACTTGGTTGGCTTTTATTTTTCTGGCCACTTAATGCCTCTTTGTATTATTTTCATGCTGTCACAGAAATAGAAAAGAAACAAAGACAGGTAGAAAGTAATTTGTACATGTATAATTTCCAAGTCCTCCATAACAAATTTCTGTCCCATTTGCTTCAGATTATCTTTCAACACTCAAATAAGTTTCCTCTGATTGTTCCTATATTATAAAACTCACACCATAAGAAAACTACCTTCTACTTCTATCTGTTTAATCATTCATCTCATCTCTCCCCTCCTCTCCACCCCCACCCCCACTACTGCCAGAGTACATGTCCTTAGCCTCATCTAACCCCAAGTTACTGGTGACTAATTTTATTAATGATCAAAATTTCTATAAATTAATTCTTAAGAACTGTCAACCTTGACCTTCTAACAGCAGTGTGATATATGTTTTGTTTGCCTTTAATTTCTAAGTCTCAGGAAAGGAAATTGCATATATGGTACATAAAAGTTGCCTAGATTAAAACTGTGGATTGAAACAAAAGATCATGAACTATGGCATATATGATCACAAAAATCACCATTTGTAATTCTACTTAGGATCCAGCAGATGAGTGAATAATGCTGTTTAACCTTAACTTTCATAAAAATAGTAGATAGTAGAAAGAAGGTGGCCAGTGGAAAGAACTGGCTCTGGTAGTAATTATTCCTGCGTTCCTGGGAAATTTTTCAATTTCTCTGAATCACAAAAAGAAGGTTGGATTAGGCAGTTTCCAAGGTCTCTTCTCCTTTAATACTCTATTATTCTATTTTCTCTTTCTTAGCTTCAGTTTCCTAATTTAAAATCAGTAGAGGGGGAAGTTGATCAGTTAACTTTATTCCCCAAAATATCTAAAATGTTATGAATCTAAAATGGTTTTAATTTTTTGAGTTTCCAACGAGAAGGGAAAACAAAAAAAACTGATATATGGACCTTAAAGAAACCCAATTTCAAATTATTTTCACCCTACAGTTTTTAGCAACTTGAACATTTTCACAGGTATTTTTCGTTTTCTACACCATTAACACTAGATACATTGCAAACCCACTGAACTGTCTCTCCTACAGTCAAAGAGTGAGTCTGTGATAAATGCTACTTCAACATTTTTCTCTTTTAATAATCTGCTTTAGTGCATAAAATACTAAGATTTCATTATATTATTATATTCATATATTCCACTGAACAGAATTGGAAATTTAAATTCATAGAATATTTTCTAGATACATCAAAGCTATAGATCAATGTAGAATATTTAATATAATAAAATGAGGTCAGTCCAATGTTTCAGCGAATGTTTCATAGTAGGATCAAACACGGTACCTTAAAAATTAGAAACACATTTAGGGTCAAAGTAACTTTATTGCTTAATTTCCCCTGAAACTGCGGTTATGTCTCTTTATTCACAGTCATTATTTGGAACCTCCCTCTTACACCAAGAAGCTTCAAATATTGGGTTGGCCAAAGGTTCATTTTTTTTTTCTGTAAGATGGCTCTAGCAGCACTTAGTTGTCTTTAAGTTCATTCAAAACAATTTTCTTAGATTGTATGTGACAGCTGTCATATCAGCGTGCATTTAAAAAAAGACTTATCAAAATTGGTGAATTTTTTTTTTCATTTTTGGTTTTGCGGTACGCGGGCCTCTCCCTGCTGTGGCCTCTCCCGTTGCGGAGCACAGGCTCCAGACACGCAGGCTCAGCGGCCATGGCTTACGGGCCCAGCCGCTCCGCGGCATTGGGGATCCTCTCGGACCGGGGCACAAACCCGCGTCCCCTGCATCGGCAGGCAGACTCTCAACCACTGCGCCACCAGGGAAGCCCAAAATTGGTGAATTTTTGTGTAGCCATTTTAATATTGAAGATGGACGGATAAAAGCAACATTTTCAGCATATGATGCTTTACTATTTCGAAAGATAAAAACGCAACTGAAACGCAAAAAAAGATCTGTGCTGTGTATGGGGAAGGTGCTGTGACTGATTGAATGTGTCAAAAGTGGTTTGCAAAGTGCTGGAGACTTCTCTCTGGACGATGCTCCACTGTCAGGTAGACCAGTTGAAGTTGATAGCCATCAAATCGAGACATTAATTGAGAACAATCAACATTCTACCATGTGCGAGATAGCTGACATAGTCAAAATATCCAAATCAAGCTTTGGAAAATCATTTGCACCAGCTTGGCTATGTGAATCACTTTGATGTTTGGGTTCCACATAAGTTAAGCGAAAAAAACCTCACTGACCATATTTCTGCATGTGACTCTCTACTTAAATGTAATGAAAATGTTCCATTTTTAAAACAAATTGTGACGGGCAATGAAAAGTGGATACTGTACAATAATGTGGGATGGAAGAGAGTGTGGGGCAAGCAAAATGAACCATCACCAAGCACACCAAAGGCTGGTCTTCATCCAAAGAAGGTGATGTTGTGTATATGGTGGGATTAGAAGGGAGTCCTCTATTATGAGCTCCTTCTGGAAAACCAAACAATTAACCCCAACAAGTACTGCTCCCGATTAGACCAACTGAAAGCAGCACTCAATGAAAAGCGTCCAGAATTAGTCAACAGAAAATATATAATCTTCCATCAGGATACCACAAGACCACAAGTTTCTTTAATGACCAGGCAAAAACTGTTACAGCTTGGTTGGGAAATTCATCTGCCATATTCACCAGACATCGCACCTTTGGATTTCCATTTATTTTGGTCTTTACAAAATTCTCTTAATGGAAAAAATTTCAATTCCCTGGGAGACTACTGTAAAAGGCACCTGGAACAGTTCTTTGCTCAAAAAGATTAAAAGTTTGGGGAGGATGGAATTATGAAGTTGCCTGAAAAATGGCAGAAGGTAGTGGAACAAAAGGGTGAATACACTGTTGTTTACAATAAAGTTCTTGGTGAAAATGAAAAATGTGTCTTTTATTTTTACTTAAAAACCAAAGGCACTTTTTGGCCAACCCAACATTACATTGTAAATGGTATGTATTTATTATAAATTATACATTATAATGATATAGCTCACTTACTATGTTCTTTAAAAATTATTAATGGTTTTCTTTTTAAATCTATGGCTTTAAGTTAATATTTTTCTATTAATGACACTGTTGTTGCAAATATTAAAATTATGACTTGGTATCTAATGACCAGCACGTAGCAATCTGATTTTCTAAATAAGTTTTAGTGGGTTAGGGACTGAGCCTGAAGAATTGCCTTAGGATGACTCTGGGGCAAGGTTTTAACATCCTGAAGTATGTCTAGCCATCATGGAGCCCCAATTCTGACTTAGAACACTCTGAAATTTTAAAATTTTTCAGTAAGTTTCTTTGTACTTGTTTCTTTCCCTTAACAGCTGGGATTGACCTAATCCTAGTCCAAGGGAAGAAGAAAAGAGCTAACTTAACAAAGTCAGCAGTTCAGTGTCAAGTTCTGATTTTAGATGGTAACACAGTAAAGGGTATCTGTTAAGGATGCTGAGCTCAGGAGTTGGATGAACTTAAGTTAGCATCTGACTTCTACCACTATATGATCTTGGGCAAATTAGATAAACTGTATGCTTCCGTATCCTAATTTGTAAAATTGGAACAAAGCAATGTATTTTCAAAGGGTTCTAGAGAGAATGAAAATGAGATAACACAACTGAATTACTTAGTGGAGTACCTAGTACTCAGTAGGCAGTTCAGTAAATGACAGTAATAAATTCAATTACTATATACTTTATTTTACTTGTTACTTTTTAACAATTACCTTGTGAGCCTTCATTGTACAGATAAGGAACCAAGGTTATAAGATTTTTTAAAACTTAAAATGCAGAATAAAACTGCAGTGGGGTCACAGGGACTTGCCAGAACTCATAGTTCCATCTCTTCCATAGTTCATAGCTGGAAACTGGCTATAAGCTACTGAGAACTACCAAAGCAAAGTGTACCAGTTCTGGTCCAAGATGGCAACATAGAAGACTCCTGAACTCACCTCCTCTCGTGGACACAGCTAATCTACAACTATACATGGAACAATTCCATCTGAAAGAAATCCAGAAACAAGTGACTGACTCCTACACATCAGTAGAACATGAAAATACCCACATCAAAATGAGTCTTGGCACACACTCAACTACTGCAGCCCAGAAGAGAGCAGCATGATATATTCAAAAGGCTGAAAGAAAAAGTTGCAAAACAAGAATACTCTACCCAGCAAAGTTGTCCTTCAGAACTGAAGGAAAGATAAAGCATTTTCCAGACAAGTAGAAGTTGAAAGAGCTCATCACCATTAAGCCAACCTTACAAGAAATGTTAAAGGGAATTCTTCAAGCTAAAATAAAAGGACACTAATTAGTAACAGAAAAACATATAACAGCCTAAATCTCACTAGTAAAGGTAAATGTACAATTAAGTTCAGAATACTTTAACACTGTAATGTTAGTGGGTAAATCACTTATAAATCTAGTATGAAGGTTAAAGCACAAAAATATTAAAATAACTATAATTACAACAATTTATTAATGGATGCACAAGGTAAAAAGGTGTAAATTGTGACATCAAAAACATAAAACGTGGGGGTGGGAAGAATAAAATGTAGAGATTTAGTATGTATTTGAAGTTAAATTATCAGCTTAAAATACACTTATGAATATAAGATGTTTTATGTAAGCCTCAAGGAAACCTTTGATAGACACACAAAAGATAAAGAGAAAAGACTCTGAGCATACCACTACAGAAAATGATCAGATCACAAAGGAAGAGAACACAAGAAGAAAAAAAAAATTATAAAACAGCCAAAAACAATTAATAAAATGTCAATAGTAAGTCAATAGCTAGCAATAATTACTTCGTAAATGGATAATATTCTCCCATCAAAAGACATAGAATGGCTGAAAAAAAAATCCAACTATATTCTGCCTTCAACAGACTCACTTCACAAGCAAGGATACACAGAGACTGAAAGTGTATGGATGAGAAAAGATATTCCATGCAAATGGAAACCAAAAAAAAAACTAGGGTAGCTATACTCATATCAGACAAAATAGACTTTAAGCCAAAGACTGTAATAAGAAAAAAAGGTTATTATATAATGATAAAGGGATCAATCCAACAAAAGTATATATCATTTGTAAATATTTATGCATCCAACATAGGAGCACCTAAATATGTAAAGCAAAATTTAACAGACTTGAAGGGAGAAATAGACAGCAATACAATACTAGTAGGGGACTTCAAAACCCCACTTTCAACAATGGATAGATCATCCAGACAGAAAATCAATAAGAAAACTTTGGACGCAAATGACACATTAGACCAGATGGATTCAGGAGACGTTTACAGAACATTCCAAAAGCAGTAGGATACATATTTCTCTCAAGGGTATGGAACATTCTCCAGGATAGATCATAAGTTAGGCCATAAAACAGGTCTTAGTAAATTTAAGAAGACTGAAATAATACCAAGTATCTTTTTTAACTACAATGGCATGAAACTGGAAATCAACTACAAGAAGAAAACTGGAAAATTCACAAATACATGAAATAAACAGCATTCTACTGAACAACTAATGGGTCAAGGAGGAAATCAAAAGAAAAATAAATTATCTTGAGACAAGTGAAAATGAAAATACAAAATACAAAATCTTAGGGTATGCAGGAAAAGCAGCTCTAAGAGGGAAGTTCATAGCAATAAACACCTATATTAAGAATAAAGAAAGATCTCAATAAACAACCTAACTTCACACCTCAAGGAACTAGAGAAAGAAGAACAAATGAAGGCCATAGTTAGTAGAAGAAAGGATGTAATAAAAATCAGAGCAGTAATAAATTAGAGACTAAAAAGACAACAGAAAAGATTAATGAAACAAAGAGCTGTTTTTTTTTCTGAAAAGATAAGAAAATTAGACAAAGCTTTGGCTAGATATAAACTGGGTATAAAGGGAATGCAGTTCAACATAATAAAGCTCATATATGCTAAGTCCACAACTAACATCATACTCAATGTTAAATAGCTGAAAGCTTTTCCTCTAAGATCAGGAACAACACAAGGATTCCCACTCTCACCACTCTTATTCAATATAGTAATGGAACTCCTATTCAGAGCAATTGGGCAAAATAGAAATAAAAGGCATCCAAATAAAAAAGGAAGAAGTAAAACTGTCTCTATCTGAAGATGACATATTACACAGAGAAACCCTAAAGAATTCACAAAAAATCTATTAGAACTAATAAATTCAGTAAAGTTATAGGATACAAAATCAACATAGCAAAATCAGTTATGCTTAAATACACTAATAATAAACTTTCAGAAAGATAAATTAAGAAAATAATTTCATTTATAATTGCGTGAAAAAGAATAAAATACCTAGGAATAAATTTAACTAGAAGGTGAAAGTTCTGTACACTGAAAACTATAAGACACTGATGAAAGAAATCAAAGAAGACACAAATAAATGGAAAGATATCCTGTGCTTATGATTGGAAGAACTAATATTATTAAAATGTCCATACTACCTAAAACCATCTATAACTTAAATTAATCTTTTCAAAATTCCAATTGCATTTTTTCACAGAAATAGAAAAAAATCCTAAATTTTGAATGAAACCACAGAAGACCCTGAATAGCCAAGGCATTCTTGAGAGAGATGAAGAAAGCTGGAGGCATCATGCTTCTTGATTTTAAATTATATTATAAAACTGTAGTAATCAAAATAATATGGTATTGGCATAAAAACAGACACATGGATCAAAGGAAAAGAATAGAGAGTCCAGAAATAAATTAATCATATACAGTCAATTAATTTACAACATAGGAGTCACAAATATTCAATGGAGAAAGAACAGGCTCTTCAATAAATGGTGCTGGGAAAACTGGACAGCCACATACAAAAGAATGAAACTGGACCACAGTTTTACTCCATACACAAAAATTAACTCAAAATAGATAAAAATTTGAATGTAAGCCTTGAAACCATACAACTCTAAATGAAAACATAAGGGGTAAGTTCTTTGACATTACCCTTGGCAATGATTTCTTTTGGATTCGACCCCAAAAGCCAAGGGCAACAAAACAAAAATGAACAATGGGACTATATCAAACTAAAAAGCTTCTGCACGGAAAAAAAAACCATCAGCAAAATGAAAAGACAACCTATGGAATGAGAGAAAACAGTTGTGTTTCATATATATGATAAGGGGTTAATATTCAAAATATATAAAGAACTCATATAACTCATAGCAAAAAACCAAGCGATCTATTTAAAAAATGGACACAGGAACTGAATAGACCCTTTTCCAAGATGACATTCAAATGGCCAATGGGGTATATGAAAAGGTGCTCAACATCACTAATTATCAGGGACCTGCAAATCAAAATCACAGTGATATATCACCTCTCACCTGTCAGAATGTCTATCACCAAAAAGACAAGAGATAACTAGTGTTGGCGAAAATGTGGAGAAAAGGGAACCCTTGTACACTGTTGACAGGAATGTAAATTGGTACAGCCATTATGGAAAACAGTATGGAAGTTCCTCAAAAAATTAAAAATAGAACTGACAGTTGATACAATAATCCCACTTCTGGGTATATATTCAAGGGAAATGAAAACAGGACATTGAAGAGTTATCTGCACTCCATATTTACTGCAGCATTATTTACAATAGCCAAGATATGGACACACCTAAATGTCCTTCTATAAGTGAATGGATAAAGAAGATGTGATATATATACAATGGAATACTATTCCACCACTTAAAAAAAAATGAAACATTTGTGACAACATGGATGGACCTCAAGGCTATTATGCTAAGTGAACTAAGTCAGAGAAAGATAAATTCTGCATGGCATCACTTATATGTGGAATCTAAAACAAAACAAAGCAAGTCAAACTCATAGAAACAGAGAGTATAAAAGTGGTTGCCAGGGGCTGGGGAGTGGGAAAAACAGGGTGAGGTTGGTACAAGGGTACAAACTTTCAGCTATAATGTAAAAAAGATCTGAGGATCTACTGTAAAACATGGTGACTATAATTGATAACACTGTATTGTATAATTGAAATTTGCTAAGAGAGCAGAACTTAAATGTTGTCACACATATCACAAAGAAAATTCATCTAATGATGGATGTGTTCATTAACTAGAGAGTGGGCTGGGGGAATCCTTTCACAATGTGTATCAAATCATCATAAGGTACACTTTAAATATCTTATAACTTTATATGTAATTATAACTCAAGACAGCTAAAATAATAAACAAACAAACAAAATAAATTGGGGGATAAAAGAGTCAGCATAAAAATGACCCACATTTCCTGAAAGCATTAATTCCTTCCAAGATCTGAGCCAGGAATACCAACTATGTGAAACCAGAACAAATGATCATATTTTTTATATACTACCCTCAATACCTAAAATTGTGCTCAAACTCTTATATTTGCTTGAGATTGAGGATTCCTTATCCTAAGTGAAACTAACCACTAAGCTAGATTTTAGGCTGTCCTCATTTTGAACTGACATATATTTTCTTTACCCCAAATTAGCTGTACATCCAGCTAATTGCATCAATAAGTGACTAATTGGTAGGTAGCTATGTGAGTAATCACCTGATTTGCACAGGTAAGTGATGTTTATTTCAAGTGTACTTCTCATGCCCAGTTTTAGAAATTTGGCTCAAAAGTTCAGAAAGACAAACTGAATCAAAGCCATATCATGCCTTGTTTTTAACCATAAACAATAGAGCACAAATAAATTATTGATTGTGATATGCTATCTGAAGTAATCTAAAGATCTCAAAATGTCTTCAGATTGTACTTTCCAGGTATTTATAAAAAAGAAAAACAAAAGCCAAATGTTGGGGCTTCCCTGGTGGCGCAGTGGTTGAGAATCCACCTGCCAATGCAGGGGACACGGGTTCCATCACTGGTCCAGGAAGATCCCACATGCCACGGAGCAACTAAGCCCATGCGCGACAACTACTGAGCCTGCGTGACGCAACTACTGAAGCCCGCATGCCTAGAGCCCGTGCTCCACAACGAGAAGCCCACGCACCTCAACGAAGAGTAGCCCCTGCTTGCCGCAACTAGAGAAAGCCCGTGCGCAGCAGCGAACACCAAACACAGCCAAAAAATAAAATAAATAAATTTATTTAAAAAAAAAAAGCCAAATGTCATGTTTTTCTAAATACCAAAAGCTTAGGAAGTACTTTGTCAGGTCATTTAACCAACAAAGACAAGTGGCAATAATCTCTCCATGAAATTACAGAAGCCTGAATAATCATTTGAAGATTTGAATGAAAGAAAAATAAACTTCTATCCTGGCAATATTACTGCATTCACACAACAGTGATCTCCCTCAGCATCTAAATACTGGGCAAATTTTAAAAATGGAGATTTGACTTAACTCTTAATCTTTTTTAGCAGGGCATTTAATTTCAAATGGTTGCAATGGTGAATTTCAGAAGTGTTTCAATTATGTGACCCATCCTCTTTCTTCCCAATTTACAACCCTCCCCTTTATTTATGATTTCCCACAAAATAGAAAAAAAAAAAGCACAAAGCTGTGTTTTCACAATATACTTAATTACAAATTCTTCTCTTTCAAAAATACATCCCAGTAGTTTCTCTTTCACAATATCATTACTGAAGATTTATTTCCAATTACTACATGTTAAATGTCGGACATTTAAGTGAAAAATGCTTTCCATGTAATAAGGGACCTTGAAGTCATTTTAAAATTTTCAATATGTGTATATGAGCAGGTCCCTAATAAATTAGAAGATATGTATATAGAAAGATTCTTTACTATAGATGCATTGTTTTCTTTCATGAAAAAATATTAGAAAAATTCAATAGGGCTTAAAAATACATAATATATGTGATTATAAATTTGGAAGGTATAATATTGAACATAGGGCCACAGAGATGTGAAACTTTCTAAACTATGAAACATAATATCTACCTGCAATGAACAACACAGAACAGAGAATTCAAATATAACAGCAGCCTTTATATTCTCTCTGTTAGATAAATCATAATAAATATGAGCATTTACACATAATTCAAAGCATATGCTCCTAAAATTTGTTTCTAGAATATTGTAAAAAATGCATTTTACATGTCATGTGGTAAGCTTTAATTTGTTATTTTTCTACTATAAGATATTAAAAATATCTTTTATTCCACTTTTTGGGCTTTCTTTTAGAAGAGAAACTTAGTGGCTTCTAGTTACTCTAAAAACTTGCAGGTGTGTTAGGTTTTCCAACTCCTATCAATGTAAAAAATATCAAGTGGCTTTAATAATATAATTCATAAACAGGGGCTCCATGAAATTTTTCAAATCAGAATAATCAAATTCAATTATCATTATAAGGTAGATACTGCTAACCACTTGAAAATGGATTCTGGTATAGCACCAGTCACTTGGAACAATTACTTTCTTTAGAAATAGAAGGGATATAAGACAATATGACATGTGAGATTAGGTGACAGCCTGCAGTGTGCACTGCTGTGGAAAGGATTTAGAATCTGCGATTGGAAAGGGAAAATTATATTCAAAGGGCCCATGGAGAACCTTTGGGTACTGTATCAGCTATATGGGGATCATTAGGAATTAAGAGATCACACACTGGTTTTGTCAAAAAAAGAAATCATTTCTTTTCTCTTTGCCCTGTTTACTAGATTTAGATAATCACAGAAAGCAAAAATTGGAAGTAGATCAAAAATTAAAAAAAAAACAACAACTAAGACAATTGAATAGAATTCAAAACAAGTGTATATAATTTAGCTAGCCATGACAAGGGAAAATTTCTTCTCAAAGACGAATGAATGCCCATGTTCATAATATTGCCAACCCCGGGTCTAGCCAAAAATCCATCACAAATGGCTGTATTATAAACCTACACACCTAGGAAGCAGCAACAAGGATGGCAAGAGCCCAGCAGAGGCTACCCAGTGCCTGTCCACATGCAGCTGCCCTTCTGACAAAGCCCTGTGACCTGTTCTCAGTGCTGTTATAAATAGATGAGTAATTAAATTCTCCACCACAAATAAATCTGAAAATGAATCAAGGATCACACTAAATCTGGGGCTCACTTATCTGTATTGCCCATAGTCCCTAATTATAGTCCCCATTGAATGAATGAATGATTTCTCTATGTGAGTGAATCCAGACAATGTCTTTGATATTGGCTGACCTTGGAAATTTACCATTAGGTTAGAAAGTTTAACTGTCTTTTTATAGTTCACTGCAGAATCACTATCGCAGCTTCTAGGGAGGAAGGCTTTTTTTGCAAACAAGAAGAAAAATGACTGGCAGTGTGGGGTCATGCACAGGCTTCACTGACATGGAGATGTAGGGGAGACATCAGAAAGAGAAGGCCTATGGGTACCGAATGCAGCTCTTCCATTGTTTTCTGCAGCTTCACCCTTGAGAGAATCTGCTTCCTTGAGGATAAAATGGGAAGAAAATTATTGCCTGCTCTATCTACTTTACAGGGAACTGGAAGTTTAAATAAGATGCTCTTGAAATGTTTTGTAGACCATAAAACATTAGTCAAATAAAAGTTATTATTACTGTATTACACAGCATAAGAAATACAGTACTAGATTTGGTCTGACCCTAATTCGAAAATTCTATTTAGAATTTATTATGACAGATCTATTTATAGATGATTAAAAATTTACTTGAAAACTAATTTTTAACGAACCTCTACGCCATCAAAATGTGTAATACACACAATTCCTGCTCCCAACTTTTGTATGCTCCTCTTTCCAAGAGTTAACAAAAAACTTTAAGGAGGTTACATAAGCATCTTTATAACTGCATGTTTACCAATTAATAAGGCAGCACACAATGTTCAAATCAATCTGGGTGGGAAATGAGAATTTCATCTCTTACAAATCATGAGAAGAATTTGAACAGGCAAATTAATTTGCATCTGGATCTTTCATGTAAATTGTAAAAAGGATACATGATCTTTTTTTCTCCTATCTAAAAACAAGTACATTTAAAACATCTGAATCATTATAGATAAACTGACTGAGTGCAAATTGACAACACAGCATTGAGTGCAGCCATTATAAAATAATGCAAATAGTAGACTAATCCCAGCTGCCAAATACACAAGTAATTTTGGTAGCATAAATGCAAAACAGATTTTCTAGTTAATTCTAAATTTCTTGAGAAATAAATCTTATATTTTCTACTATCAAAAGAAAAAAATAGGGCTTCCCTGGTGGCGCAGTGGTTGAGAGTCCGCCTGCCGATGCAGGAGATATGGGTTCGTGCCCCGGTCTGGGAAGATCCCACATGCCGCGGAGCGCCTGGGCCCGTGAGCCATGGCCGCTGAGCCTGTGCTCCGCAGCGAGAGAGGCCACAACAGGGAGAGGCCCGCGTACCGAAAAAAAAAAAAGTTTGCTTGCATAATTATTGCACACACATATTTTTCTAAAATCTGTTATAAATTATAGACATAGGCATTGTTATAGATAAAGAACACAGTCTAGACAATGCCCAGTAGAGAACAGCAATTAATCTCACTGTAAAATGTTGTTTGAATTCCCTTCTTTAAACTAAGTGAGGCAGCAGTGTGAAAAAAGTATCTGCTTTTTCATGATCCAAATGAAAATAAGTGTTAAACCCATCCTAGACAGACCAAATATTCATCCACATTACAAGACCATTAAGCCATTCAACAATATGAAAATGTCTCTGTCTTAGTCCATTCAGGCTGCTATAACAAAATGCCATAGACTGGGGGGCTTAGAAACAACAGAAATTTCTCACAGTTCTGGAGGCTAGGAATTTCAAGATCAGAGTCAGCGTCTGGTAAGGACCTGTTTTGTAGTTCATAGACAGCATCTTCTCTTTGTATCTTCACATGGTGGAAGAGACGAGCTAGATCTCTAGGGTCTCTTTCATAAGAGCCCTAATCCCAAGCATCAGGGCTCTACCCTCATGACCTAGTCACCACCCAAAGGTCCCACCTCCTAATACCATTACCTTGGGGGTTAGGATTTCAATGTACAAATTTTAGGGGACACACATGCAGTCTATAGCAATCTATAGTTTAAGCAGGGACTGGACGAGCATGAAGCTGTTGCTCCTGGACAGGCTTCCTATGCTGCTAAGCAGCTGATGAAAGCATGGCAAAAGGTCACCCCAAAGGCAAGCCTAAGGCAGCAATGGGCAAGGGGGAATTGTCTTCTGAGCCTGAGGCTCCTCATTTTTCAGGTACTCGTCCTGTGCCCGGATGCTACCCTCAAGTGTTCCTGCTACATGTACTTCATTCACTCTATCGAAATTGACCCTTGGCATATCTGATGACTTCTTATGCCAAGGGTACAGCCAACAGATAAGGGAGGAAAGGGAAAGGTCATTGAGTATCTACTATATCCCTAGCTCTTTACCAGTTTTAGATGTTATTATTCCATCAATTAACCTGAAGGTAATTAATGAAGGTGAGAAGGTGCTGGTACAAGGATCTAAACAGATTTCCTCCACTGTCTTTCACTAAACCATGCTGCCTCCTTGAAAAAAATAAAACACATTACACCCTGGGGAGATTTGTGTTTCATCAAGAGGGTAAGAAAAGATTCTAAAATGTGAAACTGGGTCTCTGTGGTTGTCTCTTTTTGAGGACTGAAAGGAGCCAGGACAGGGATGCTGGCTGGTCCCTGTTGTGAGTTGTTGAGGTCTTGAGGCAAGTGAAGGTGCCTGCTCACAGACCTTGCTTCCTGCAGCTGCAAGGGACAACGGTAGTAACTTTTCAGGTCAGTATGTGCATTTTCCCCTCCTTTGCTAATTTTAAAGAAGTTTGAATTTCTGAAAAAAAAGTTAAAATCAATTACTCTACTGGCTCCTCCTGCATTTTGCTAAGAATTCACCATTCATTCCTCTGCTCATCGATTCATTGAGTACCATCACGTACCAGGTATTCTGCCAGTTCTGAAGTTTTCACTGGAAACTAGAGGTCTGTCTATCCCTAGACATGTTATCTCTGCTTTCACCTCAGGCTAACCTTGAGGAAAAAAATAGCATCTCTTTTTGTTTCCTCAAACTATGTTCTAGCAGCAAAAATCAATGGTGAACAATGGAGACTATTTTGTAGAAAAGTCAGAGGAGAAGGTGAGCCATAGGCTCCCACTTCCAAAATGCTCCTAAGTCATGTCTATTTGCCAAAGTCTCTCTGGCTAAGCATCTAACCAGACTACCCTGCAGCATGACCACCCCTCAGTGATACCCAAGCCTTGTTCACTGGCTGCCTAGGCCATGGAATCCCTGCCTTTGGTCTCTCTGCCATCACCTGCCCAAAATCTTTTAGCTATTCTTATGCAGAACAAAGGTGCTTTGCTTAACTTCTTTGGACTTGAGTACTTCTATCCAAACACTTTGCAAGCAAAGTGATCTCCAAGTATTGGAACTTCCCCTCCTTAACAAAGGCAGTTGATCAGAAGTGACAACAATAACTACACAATTCTGTTGCCTTCAAGAAGTTTAGAGACTAATGTACGAAGACAGATATATAGAGATAATTATTTTGTGAAAAATGCTAAAACAGAAATAGATTGGCCATACTATAGGGACACAGAGAAGAGAACTCTTTTTTTCTGCCTAAGGGTATCAGGAAATACAAAAGAAAGTCAGGAATCTTGAAAAATGGGAGATAGGAGTTTTCCAAGTAAGCAAGGTCGAGAAGTGGGCTCTAAGAAGAAAGAAGAACACTGACAAAGGCAAGGAGACACGAGAGGTCAGGGCATGACTGAGAACAAATAGCTCTCTGTGGCTGGCTGTGAAATCAGGAATCAGAGCAAGCTGAACACTGCAGTACCACTGTATTTCAAAATTCACCTACTTCTCTGCTCTCATGCACTGGCTTCTCCCTCAGTGCAAAGCAGTGCTCTATCTTTCCATGACAGAAGACAGTGTTGGCTGCATATATTTGAGTGCAAAAGAAAAGGATTAATTTAATAGTTTCATCTTAATTCTGCTCTGAGGTTTCTCAATTTAACTAAATAACTTTAATGTTCTTTGGCACCAGGCTTCTGACAAAATTCCTTAAAAAGCCATTATAAAAATAGTGATTTTGCTAGAGTGTACATAGTAAAAATCATTATTCCAGTAGATGGAGCAGAGGTGACATCAGAATAGCTGAACGTTGCCTGGCCCAAAATACATAGCAGAAGTCCAGACACTCAGCAGAGCCACGAAATGGAAAAAGCACATTTGAGAGCAAAGATTGAACATTACTGACTACTGCTTGGCTAACCACCTAATCTGGACTTAGAAAATTTCACATCCTATTCAAACTGAAGGAGAAAACAACCTTAGGCAAATACCAAAATGATTCTTTAAAGAAACATTCATATTTTAGAACAAGAAAGCTGTAATTTTGATTTGTCTAAAAGTCTCACTGCGGTGCTTCACAATCATTCTACATAACACAGACCAGGCTAAAATCCTTAGTATAGCCTCTAAATGCACGACTACTTCAATCTCCTGCTGATGGAAATGTGTGTGTTTCTTCCCTCCTAGACAGTTTGTGAATCGTGTGATTGCCTGATATGAAATTATTAAGAAATAGATCAATAAACACAGCAAGCTACAGGATTAAAACCTCAGCCTACACAATGGACCTATGAACAAAGTTACTGCTTAGAAATTGCAACAGCAGAATGATGGTCGTGCAGACTCGTATTTGGGACCATACTGGCAAGTGGAATTACAGACATTAAAAGATATTTTGCTTAGAACTATTCTAACTATTATATATCAGGCAAATGTCTTAAATCGGATGAGGATTATTAAAGTCAAGGATAAACTATTCACTTTGTCATTTTATAAAATAAGTGTTGTAAGAAAATAATTTCTAATAGTCATTGGAAACAGGAAATATGTCCTGTTTCTCTCAAGACTTACCATGTGCCTTGCTCTCTCTGTTAAATTATCTGCCAGTATGCAGAACTGGACTATTCAAAGGCACACTATATATGTATTTAGGACACAAGCAAAGCAGAGGCAGCTCAAAATTTGTTTTAAAGAAGGTATCTGGCATTTCACAAAAATGTAACAAAGATGTGTAACAAACTAAGAAAAACAAAAGTGTATTGAATCTTAACTTGACCAGATTTTTGACCAAATGGAGAAGCTCATTAGCCACATACTCAAAAAATCTTCATTCAATGGTTAAGGGTATAAATTAATTTAAATGTTAGCTCTGCCACAGTGTAGCTCTGCCACAGTGTAGCTCTGCCACAGTTATATAAATTTGGAAGAGGCACCTACCCTTTCTTACTCTCAGTTTCCTTGTTGCAAAATAAGGATAATAAAACTTCTCACAAAAGATGGTAGTGAGGACTAAGTGATGTAAAACATGAAAAGCATCCTTAGCTGCCATTATTAATGAGAGTGTCATATCCCTTGAGTGGAACAGGATTGAAAAATTTTAAACCACAGTTATAGGTATTAATCACAAGGCAAACTCTTCTAATGATACTCATATTCTAACCCAACCCACATTGAACCACTGTTAAGCAAGCAATTCAAAATCCCCAATGTTAAAAATACAGTTCTGTAATGTTGCATATGTGGAAATATGCTGTCCTTATTTCATACTTTGCCAATCTTCATTCACACAGGAATCATGATTTTCCAAGAATTTAAGCCTATTAAGTAATTTCTGAATTGGAAATTTAATAAAATATTTTCATTTTACAAACTCACATTTTTTTACTATACCTCTGCATATCCTTCTTGATATGCCTTTTAAAAATAGTTAGCTAGTGGGAAGCAGCAGCATAGCACAGGGAGATCAGCTCGGTGCTTTGCGATGACCTAGAGGGGTGGGATAGGGAGGATGGGAAGGAGGCTTCAGAGGGAGGGGATATGGGGACATGTGTATGCATATGGCTGATTCACTTTAGTGTACAACAGAAACTAACACAGTATTGTGAAGCAATTATACTCCAATAAAGATCTATTTTTAAAAAGATATGTATCTTTAAAGAAAATACAAAAACAATCCCATTTTCCAAATATATCCAACCTCCCATATTAATCACTACCATGGTAAAAATGATTATCTTTTTACTACTTTGAAAAAGACACAATAGCTAGCAGAGGCTTCTATAAATGAAGTGGCATGTCATTGTCTTAGTCGTCTCACACTGCCATACAAAATGCCACAAACTGGGTGGCTTTAACAACAGAAATTGATTCCTCACAGTTTTGGAGACTAGAAGTCTAAGAACAAGGTGCCAGCAGGGTCTGTGCCTGGTGAGCCTGCTTTCCTTGGGTTGCAGACAACCACATTCTTGCTGTGTCCTCACATGGCCTTCCTTTGATTTGTGGTGCATGCAGGTGGAGAGAGGAAGAAGGAGAAAGAAAGAAAGCTCTCTGGTGTCTCTTTTAAGTCACTAATCCCATCATGAGGGTCCCACCCTCACTGTTTCATCTAAACCTAATGATCTTCCAAAGACCCCCTCTCCAAACTCCAAATACCATCACATTGGGAGTTAAGGCTTCAACTTACAATTTGGGGGTCAGGGGGGGACACAATTCAATCCATAGCAGTCACTTTGCTAGAACAGACAAAGGATGACCAATGGCTAGAAGAGGGGAAATGTAAACAACTCTAAACTTTCATACACACACACACATACACCTTTCAAGCTTGCCTTCTTAGCACTCCTAATGACCAGAGGTTACATAGCTATTTAGTCCTTCAGAGTACTCCTACTTAATATAAAAAGCATGAATTTAGGATACAATACTTGTCTCTTGCCCCATAAATCAAAAGAATTAAAGTATAAATCTAAAAGTTCAAAACTAATTTAAAGATGATAAACGGGAAGGAAATTTTAAAAAATCGCACTGTAATTTAAACTTCCCCACTAATTTTAGAATAAAATCCTAAGGGAAAAAAGGAGATCAACAACATAGTAAATTTGTTAGAAAATTATTAGAAATACATACAAACACAAAAACACACATACAGATAGATACATAAATGTTAATTATACATCACAAGTCTTATATGCATGGAAAAGCTAACATCAGAGTACACACAAATAAATCTGCAAAAAGGCTTTCCATAATCTGGCTCAGTTTAATCTACAGTAGTATCCCATTCAAATTTTTTGCTCTAGCAAAACATGCCATACTGTTTTATGCCTCTACATGTATTTACATTTTTTTATGGAGCTACATACATATGGACTACATAACTCCTACTTCTGCAAAATGTAGTTTTTAAAAGATAAACACATTGCTTAGGGGGTAATTATTATTCTTAAGTATTTTATCCATAAGAAAATCACTAATAATGTATTGAAAATTGATTTTGAGTTAGAAATGTCAAATTATATTGAAGCAAAACAGAGCAAGTTAACAAAGGAAAAAGCAATAAATAAGAAAGCTAAAAGCATAGTAGAATTAATAAATAAATTCAAAAGCTTACTATTTGAAAAGAAGAAAATCACCAGTGAGCCAAATGTTTTTTGAAAAAGTAATAAGGTAGAAATATACAAAATAAATAAAAGATAACCACAGTCAGAATAAACTTAAAACAATCATAATGCTGCTAAACACCATGCAAGTAAACTTGAAAATCTAACTAAAATGGATAATTTTCTAAGACAACATAATTTGCCAAAATTGACCTCAGAAGAGACAGAAAATCTAAAGACTGATTTACATAGAAGAAATCTGTCAATAGATAAATCCAAAAGCAGCAGTCTTCGATAGTTTCACAGGGAAATTTTTAAAATCTTTAAGATCAAAAATTTCAAGGCTTCTAAAATCTCTCCAGAATATAGGGTAATGAAGAAAACATCCTGATCCAACAAAGATTGCATGTACACACACAGGAACCAAGTCAATGTCACTTATGAATATCAAAGAAAAATCCTAAATTCAATATTATTAGCAAATAAAATCTAGGTGTACACAAAAATAACATTACATCATGACCAAGTGAGGTTTATTCCAAGAATTTAAGAATTTTCAATATTAGGAAGTCTATTAATAACTTTTTATAGCAAATTAATAGATTGCAGAAAAACATTTTACTCTCTTTGTATAAAAGACTGAAAAGCCATTTGTCAAAATTCAAATAACCATTTTGGATTAAAGTATTCGATAAAATAAAACTGATGATAATTTACTTTATATGATACAATATATCTAGCTTAGCCCAAAAGCCACTGTCATGTTTAGTAGGACAACACTAGAAGCATTACCAACAAAATCAAAAACAAGGAAAAGCTCTCAGTCATTAGTATTACGTAACACTGTACTGGAAATATAAGCCAAAAAATTAAATTAAAAAAAATTATAAATAAATATTTTGGAAAGGAAGAGGTAAAACTATTACTAACTGCAGACAACATAAAAATATAATTGCATACATAGAATATCCAAGAGAGTCAACTGGCTTCTGGCATACACAGTTGACGGCAATCAAACATACTTGGGGGGAAAAAAGGTTTTGAGAGAGTTGCATCTGCAAGAGACTGTGACTAGATGAGACATGTAAAAGACCACTAAGCTTCCAACTTCCTGTTGGGGGAAGCAGGCTAAGAAAGCTGCTCAGTCACCGATAAGTGAATACTTTCCAACACCTTCTTTATGTAACAAAGGAGGATAATGAAAATGAACGTCCTTCCAGAAAGTAAAGCCAAAACTTCAAAATCCATGGAGCACAAAAACTGGGGAGTTATACCCAAAGGGCAGAACCAGGACTTAACTTCAAGGTACTTTTCTTAATCTTCTAGGTAGTAGGCTGGCAAATATTTACCCAGGTGCATTTTAGAATTGCTAAGAACCTCTGACTGCTATATGATGCCCATTCTTTTCGTTTTCAAATGACAGTGATTTTTACCAAGGAAGACAGAATAAAAAACGGTATCTGTCTTTGCATGTATATTCATACAGATGCATACGAAACTGATCACAGTAATGACTGCTTTAGCCTGGGTGGAAACTGGAAAGACTGAGAACAAGGTGGAAAGGAGACAAATTTTTCTCTGTACATCTTTTAATATATATAATTTTTGGAACTGTGGGAAGGCATCGATATTCATAAAATAAAATGAAACATACTTTAAAATATGTCTTAGGACTTAGCGAATTACTGAAAAGGGGATTAAGAGATATAATGCAATGATTCCTATGCTTCTGGTTTGATCAATTTAGTGCAATACACCAAGAGAGAAAATATATTGTCATCATATCTACGGGAAAGCAGACTAATTTTTAGATATGTTGAATACCAATCACAACCAAAGCTATTCACTGGTCTTAGAGTGACCAATGATTCAGGTTTGCCTGACACTATTTAGGTTTCAGCATTAAAATTCCCACATCCTGGGAAACCCCTCCTCAGGGTGCAAAATATCCTGATTTTCAGAAATGGGTACAGAAGGTTAGAGGGAAAGTACAAAATACGTACAGCAGCCAAAACATTTGAGCCTAAAAGTAGTACTCTATTTAACTTCAAATGGATATGGCATAGATGATTCACTTTCAGTAGTTACTGTCACTATTTTTTTTCTGACCACTGACGTTGTCAACTCTGATTTGTAGTTCATAATAATGAAATATCCATTGTTGCATGACTATGAGTGATGTTACTTACGTTTGCAAACTAAATGTATTGTAATTGTGAGCATTAACAGTCAACTTTCACTTTGCCTGTGGATTAACTATGTACTTTGTATTAAGGTAAAGCTAGTTTAATTTTAACATTGTGCATATTGTGACCACATTTTCCAAGACTTCAGATAATGAAATGCGAATTATTATAATGCCAGTGTCAGCATAATCCAGACAACTGTATTATTTTATTAACGGATAGAAAGACACATACAACTGGATTAGGGAGGAAAGTAAGACAGAGCATTCTATACAAAAGGCAGAAAGGAATTGGGGATTGGGCATAGTGGAAAAGGAGATGTGAAAGCACATAGGAGTCTAAATTTTGCAGATTCTAGATTAAGCAAGCAAGTACTTCTAAATCAATTAAACTTTTTTTTATCTCCCCCCAAAATACCAATGCTCAGTCAAAAATAGCTACTGTATTTTTCTGTGGGCACACCACAAGAATAAACACACATCCTACATCCACTTGATTATTCTGTCAACATGAATAAAGATACATTTCCTGATTCACAGGTTGCAACCATGTAGGCAAACAAAAGGAGAAATTTTGACAATTGATGTGTTGGCCTGTTGCAGCACAGACCTGATTTAGTCAGGCCTTATTAACAATCATGCTTTTTACAGTACTGTATATCAAGTGATGCACTGAATCATGTCAACAATGAAAAAAATTTTCCTCTAGCTCTTAGGTGATTTGATTTGGAAAAATGGAGTTTTAAATCATCTTCTTGAGGTTTATAAGAATATCATAAAAAACCACAGAGAAGATAAAGAATGGTAATACCTTGTCCAAATAAAAACTAGACTTTGCCCACTGTATTAGTTTTCTATTGCTGTCATAACAAATTACCACAAGCTTAATGGCATAAAACAACACAAATTTACTATCTTAAAGTTCTGGAGGTCAGGATTCTGAAATGACTCTCACTGGGTTAAAATCAAGGCATCAGGTCTAAAAATCAAGGTATTACCATGGTTTTACCTTTCTAAACGCTTTAGGGGAGAATCTGTTTTCTTGATTTTTCCTGCTTCTAGAGGCCACCTCCATTCTTTGTCTGGTGGTTCCCTCATATCTTCAAAGCAACCAATGGCTGGTTGAATCTGTACATCACACCACTCTGACACCGACCCTTCTGCTTCCCTCTTCCACATTTAAAGGCCCTGTGATTACACTGGGCCCACCTGGATATTCAAGGATAGTCTTCCTAACTTAAAGATAGTTGATTAGCAAACTTAATTCTATCTGCTACCTTAATCTGATTTTGTTTTGCAACATAACATAATAACAGATTTCAGGGATTAGGACGTGAACATCTTAATGAGGCCATGATTCTGCCTACCACACTCAGCTATCTACATTATTTGGCAGACAGTGTGAATGTAAATCTTGAAAAATCCCAATCAGCCTATAAACTTCTGACCAAAGAAAACACAAAGATATTACCAGCAAAGTATCTTGCATACCTTATACACATACACTACTGCTAAAAGGGGGTGTGTTTTACCTACCTGTGAAATTGAGGTTTTCATAATGAAAGCTTTTTTGATCATTTTTCAGTTTCCTCAATGTGCAGAAGTAGTTAATGAGATTTTGGACTTTACAGAAATGGAGAAATGTATCTTCCTTAGACATGAGCCTACAAATGGCTATCATTGTCACTGGCCACACACAAAGTGTTAAAATGCTATCCTGCCATAAATTCATTTCCAAAGTATGGGACAAGAATAATGATCTTCTCTAATTTGGAAATATATTGAAGATGAGAATGAAGAGAGGGAAAAATAAATAGTAAAACAAAAGAGACATTTATGGACTGTTTCTTTAAATCTGTCTGATGAACTCTGAGTGGCCATAAGGAATCTAGAGAAAAATGAACTGACTGCATCTAAGTTGTTTGATATTCAGGCTGAGACAAACACTCACAGACTACTTCAAAACTCCAAAAAATATCAACAGAAAAGGAAAGCCAAGTTTAACGAGGATTTTTTCATTTTTTAACTAAAACTGTATTTGGAATCCATTTTTGTAAGTTCAAATTATCTCTGTACTTTAAAACCATTATCCCTGAGAAAGAGAGGTTTAACTTATGGTGCCATACAAAGTGCTCTAAAGTTTTTTGAAATGATAGCTATTTTCCACAGGGTTAGACTACACGGTAAATTTATAGAAGCAAAAGACCTGGTTGACAAACAGCTTGTCCACCAGAACAAGCCTGTAGATACAGAGTGGATACATAGATCTGGAATCTATTTCTAGCACGTTTAAACACTTGCTGCTGCAAGGAGTTAAAATCTTAGGTAATTAAATGATTCTGTTGAGAGGATGTTTAGCTTGGTGCTATCACAATGGCCTGATACCAGGATTAGTACAAAGAGGGCTTGACAAGAGCAGAGCTTCAAATCAAAACCAGTTTTACATGTGACTATATTCAGTTTTACCAATACTACTTACAAGAAGAATGATGACCTAAAGCCTGCAGGCAGTTCAGAGAAGCATTATTAGAAAAGGAAAGAGAAAGAGTAAAAATCTCCTACTGTATTATGAGACAGAAAGAAACATGCCATTGTTATTTTGTATTAAATGTAGGAAATTTGTGCTTACTTAGTCGGCTTGCTTTTAAATTCTCCTGTTATAATCTCAAATTTATTTATCTTAAAGATTCACAGTAATATAGCTTATAAAATTTAAATATCCAGTAAAAGTTCAAAAAATAAAATAAACTGCTATATCACAGGATAGAATGAAACATTATAAAAATATTGTTTTTATACATACTATTTGTTTAATTAGTCCTGTTTATTACTGCTAATTGCCATTTTAACTATTCTGCAATTTTGTTTACTAGGAATTATGTAAGAGAAAAGTAAATAATAAGTAATATATAATTTCAAATAAATGCCTTTTTTCATATGTTAAAGTAATAACATGCATGCATATAATTACATTATGTGATGTTATATTATGTTATGTTATATTTGTTTTTTTGGACTGGCATGGTATGACAAGATGGCTCTCTAAAAATCCAATCAGTCTAATATTTGAATCTGAAGCCAAAGAGATTGATCTGGGCTGGAAATAGTATTTGGGAGTTAAAAAATATCACTCCCACCCTGTGCTACTTTTTACATGCTCACAGTACAATATCACACTACATTGTAATTATTTGTATCCCCACAAAACAGCAAACATTGTGAGGGAAAGTAGTATAGCATAATTACCCTTGTTCCTCTAGTGCCCAATAAAGTATCTGGCATATAAAAGGTTCAGCATAAATATTTGTTTGAAATGGTCTTTGAAAAGTTTTTTCGTTTTGGGGTTTTTTTTTTTGTTTTTTTGTTTTTTTGCAGCACACGGGCCTCTCACTGCTGTGACCTCTCCCGTTGCGGAGCACAGGCTCCGGACGCGTAGGCTCAGCGGCCATGGCTCATGGGCCCAGGCGCTCCACGGCATGTGGGATCTTCCCGGACCAGGGCACGAACCCGTGTCCCCTGCGTCGGCAGGCGGACTCTCAACCACTGCGCCACCAGGGAAGCCCCTCTTTGAAAAGTTTTAAAGAATATTTTTTAAAATATTAACATGTTACCTCTGGAGAAAATATTTTATATGTAAAAGAGCAAAAGAAATAAGAGAATGAGTTCTGCAGTAGTACTAACAACTTTTTACTTAAAAGGTGAACATTCAGCTTGAAAAAAAATCAATTTTAGAAATAGTTCTCTTGGAAAGACAAATATAAAAAGATGTTTCAAGGACAAGAAAGCACTTCATATATACACAGGTATGAAATTCATACCATGTAAGTTAACGAGACACTTGTCAAATTTTCAAGGAAATGTTACAGATGTATTTCAGTTATACAAGGAAATGAAGCTACTTGTGTGAAGATAATTTTCAGTATCAAGTAGTAAATGAATTGCTGCCGAACTGATTAATATGGTTAAAAGTTGGTATCTTTGGGCTTCGCTGGTGGCGCAGTGGTTGAGAGTCCGCCTGCCGAAGCAGGGGACGCGGGTTCATGCCCCGGTCTGGGGAAGATCCCACATGCCGCAGAGCGGCTGGGCCCGTGAGCCTGCCGCTGAGCCTGTGCTCTGCAATGAGAGAGGCCAAGGCAGTGAGAGGCCCGCGTACCGCAAAAAAAAAAAAAAGTTGGTATCTTTGAAATTTATATGAAAAAGTATATGTAAAAAGCTTCAGAAAACTTATGAGATCAGGCAAGAGATATGTAACAATTGATTTATCTGTATAAAGCTAAAGTTAATGAGTTGGGGCTCTTCCTCTTTAAAAAATATCACTTAGCTCTTAATGACTGACCTTTCATTCCCTATATGAATGCTGTTCTTTCATTTCTTTAGAATAGAAAGGAAATTATTTCAAAATTGTCTTCTGAGAGAAATACAACATTCTTAAAAAAAAAGTTTAAAAATTAATATCATTTTAGCTTTCAAGGACAAATTCTAAAAATACAAAAATTACCATTTCTACTGTAAATGGTACAATGAAATTCAAATATTTATTATGGTTAAATTACTTTATGCATTTTATATTAGGTAAGTGTATGATATAGCTCAAAACAAAAAAATATTTCAATGAATTTATTAAAATGAACTTTAAAGGCAATAGACTATAAGTCTTCTCCTAACAAAGCTAATCTCATGCTGAGTAGATTAACTAAAAGAAAACATTGTTTAGATGAAATTACATTGGGGGTGTGGGAATACTTATGGACATATTATAAAAAGTTCCTCAAGACTTTTGCCACCGGTGTTCTTCCTTATCTATCCCTTGCATGGAACTTAGAATATCAGGCAAGGGTCTATTTCAATCAATTGGGTTAGAAATGCAGAGCCCTGAGTGTTATAAGCTATTTATGATACTAGGCTTTATTTTTCCATTGAAATGCTGCTATTAGATCATTTAACTGCCCTATTTTTTTTATTAGTCTTGTACCCTAAGGAAAGCCTGCCTCTTAAAGAAAATAAAATAGTCAATTCCAGAACAAATCACATTTATTAAACAGTTTAGTGAGAACCTCAAGAAAAATAAAAATTGGGATAATTGCATCTGCTTTAGTTTAAAGAGACCCAGGAAGGGGTGGTAAACCTCAGGCAGCATAAAATGGCTTTAACTGACTCCAGCATCCAGCCACTCACTAATACGTGATTTCTAATTACTTCTGTAGTTTGTCACTGTTCAGCACAATCAAATCTAATTGACCAGAAAATTTTAGTTAGATTGTACTCAACTATGGCTAAATTTTTACTGTTATTATTCTGGTTTCTTTGTGAACATCTCAACTTTACTGCATCATTAAACCTTAAATTAGATTTTGATAATAAGAATATTTCATAAAATTTTTCAAACAACTGCAATATTCACACAGGAGCTATGGTACTCTTAAATCCACTGTCATGTTTTTTAAAAACATTTAATTTAATTCATACCCATTCTTTCTGGGTTATTAAAAACAACGGCACTTCGATTTTAATTAAACAATTTGAAGGCCACGACTAACAAATGTCAAATGCTAAAGGTGAACTCATGTCTTAACATGAGTGCATGTCAGAGCACCTTTCATAGCATGAAGGGAATTCTAGTCTGAGGGTTCTTAGTTTCAGAATCACTGATGAGGTGTACATACAAGAAAGGTAGCAATTAACTACCTCAATTTAGAAGCTTGCATTACTTTATTTTCATGTTGAGAATCAGTGATCTAGCAATAGATTAGACATTTCTGTCATCAATTCTCTAAAATCTAGAAAAATAATATAGAAATGATTGAGTTTGTTGTCTAAATGTCTACTTTGTCCATAGACTCTGTGTGTAACTAAAGCATTGAAGATAAACATATATGAATTTATTCTTTGAATAGTATAAAAAGAATGCTTGCTCACACTGGTAATTTTTTTTTAAATGCCTCTATAAAACAAGACAATAAGATAACATCATTAGAAGCCTCCCTGTATAGTTTACCTTATATTATATCTGCTGACATTTTCACCTATATGCTTATTTTATTTTCCACAATATGTGCAGCCTTCAGAAGAAATCAAGTACGTTTGAAAAAAGAGCTGATACTTTTCGTTGATGTCAGATGTAATGGGTCAGTGAAGGAACAGATCTAACCAGTTCTGAGCAGTTTGAGCATTAACATCCAAGTACTTCAGTTTTGACTTGCTTATCAAAGAAACGTACAGAAAATACATTACATGACAACATGGCTGGACTATAACATCTAATGTGAAAGTGTAACCTAGCAGGACCCTATGGGGCCTTCTGGGGACAGACTCCTCTCCCATATCCTCTGCTATAGCTCCTCTCTGAAGTAACCAGATAATGGTATCTCGTGCATATTTCCTGAGTTTTTCAGATAACCACCACCAAATGGAAGGAATTAACTACTTGATGATTAAGAAAACATAGCTCCCAGATCTTCTGGCGCCTAAGGTTTGATCATCATCAACCAATCAGAGAATTGTGCAAGAGCTGATCACATACTCTGCGACCCACTCCCACCCCCACCTGGTCTTTAAAATGCTTTGATGAAACCCTTCCAGGAATTTGGGGTTTTTTTTAAACATCAACCACCCATTCTCCTTTCATGGCCCTGCAATAAACCTTTCTTTGCCTCAAATTCCAATGTTTCAGTTTGTTTGGCCTCACTGTGCATCAGGCACAGGAACGTGCATTGGGTATCAAAAGCCTCTTAAAACATTATTTCAAAGTTATATATCTTAGGGCAGTAAAAGTTTCTATTAACACGTGAAAAAATTATCTGAAAGCTCTAGCATACCTCACACAATACAGCCATTCTCAAATTGATCATATGTGAAGTAACTTGCATACTTCTACAGATACTCATGGTCATGAAATTAAAAACTATACAAGTAACAAAGAAAGAAGAAGCTATTGAGAGGGCTCAACTAAAGGCATAAGAATCCCAGCTCCTTCTAATTCTCCCTTTATCACTGGGATAACACACATGGCTCCCCACAGTCATGAGTTCAATTTTCTTGTAGACATAAATTCTGATTTGAATTGTGCCAAAAAGAATAGATAAGACTCCCAGAGTATCTTGACTTGTCCCACTTCCCATCTTCTACTAGGCTTGTAACCTAATTACCATTTGCATCTGATAAAATGTACTTATTTTCTCAACTAAAATACGGGTTTAAAAGGCAGTAAAATGTGATAAAAAGAAATAAATATATGTCATGGCTGTAAAAAGGAAACAATTTTTTTAAAAAGCAAAACTGATGGAGCTAGAAAATTATGTTAAAAAATATACTTATTTCAACTACAACTATCATTTTTCCGTATAAACTATTTGTTTTAAAATATTAATTAAAGTATTAATCAAAAGACACTAGAACTTTTAAGTACTTCTTTAAAAATCATAAAACTAGTCCCAAACAGGTGGTATGACTCTCCTTTACTTGTTCACATGATTTTTTTAGTGCGAATACTCATTAAGAAAGAAGATGCTCACTGGTAATTTATAGAACAGGTTTTATTCTTTGATTATGGTACTAGATTCAAAGTTCTAACTCTAGGTCACTTAAAGAAAAAAAAACCCTCAGAGTAAAATATTAAACTGATGAATTATTTAAGTACTTTATGGTAAAAAAATCACCTTTCCCTCCAATTCTAATGTACAGTTCAAAGGGAGATTCAAACCAAAAACTATTTAATTTTATTTTACTTATTTATTTTTAATTACTTAAAAAGGAACACACACAGAGCTCAACAGATGCTAGGCAATATTGTGTTTTGCATGATAAAAATATTTTACAAACATATATTGAGTTGGAAATGACCTTAGAATTTATTCGATCCAATAGCCAAGTCCAATCCTCCTCCTGCTTCCCCCTTCCTCACCCCACACAATTTACTTCTTTGTCCAGCTTTAAAATACTTGAACCTGAATGGCTTTAGAAGGGGCACAGCCTCTTTCCCCACAGGCTCACTATTCCCTATTGTCTCACACCCAGCCACTCCATACACTTCATATATTATGTGTCTGACCTTCAAAGCTCAAGAATTTGCCACCCTTTCCTTGTTTAATCTAGCCCCTTCATTTCAAAACTGAGGGAAAACTCAGATGTGATTAAGTGATTCATCTAAGTTCCTCAGATGTGATTAAGTGATTCATCCAAGTTCCTAAAGTATGTTGGTGGTCATGCTGGGTCTGCTCACATTTCCTAGCACTTGGTTCTGTGCTGTCTTGTAGCCTTTGCATCATCCGTGCCATGTAAAGTTTTATACATAGTAAGCCTGAACCAGCATTTAAACATTGATTGCAGCTAGTGCTTTATAGAAAAAAGTATTTCAATCATATACTGGCATCATCTACTCAAAATAGGAGTGTTTCCAGGAAGAACTATGAACTATCTTTAAAACATGTCTTTTAATTCTAATGCCTACATGGAAGTTCACAGTCTATGTGTGGCCATATATAGACAGATGTTCCAAAAGGTCATTGGACCTGTATAAACTTGGAATAAATAAGAAAAGCAAAGCCTTGCTGTATCATGGCACAAACTGCATTGTTGTTATCATTTTAAAATAAAATAGTGGGTCAACTTAAACTTAAAAAAAAAATAAAGAGAGAAAGAGAGACTAATTTGATTACTTACAATAAAATTACAATTGTATAAAAAGCAATTGATACCACAAAGGCAATGAAACTGTACCAATTTCAACAGTCACACAGAAATTAAATTTAGGTAATGCTTTCCAAAAAAAAACTGGGCTCAATTCCATGAAATAAAAGATGAACAGAAATTGGAATAATACGATTTTGCCACAGAATGATACTCACATTCTTCTCTTTTTTCAAAATTAACAGTTATTGGCACATTATAGAGGTATGCCAAATCATCTTATTAAAAGTTGATTCAACAGTAAAAGTCTTACATTCTAATTAAAGCAATTAGATCTTACTTCATTCGAATGATCCTAGTGCAACCAGAGGGTCTTTGCAGGTTACAGGACTCTGACAAGCTGAATCCAGGGCTCTTCATCCAGGAGCCTAACAGTCAAAGCTCATTTCCTGTTCATAAATCAAAAAACAGAGGTGATCAATTTAAATTGGGAGAGTTGTATTAGATAATTTATCAGTTGGCTCCTGAATTTTATTCTTTAGTTAATGCTTTTTAGAAGTTACATTATCATTTCTTTTTAGTGTAAGCAGCTTAAAATTCTTCATCCTTTTTTGGAAGTCAAGAATGTATAAAATGTAGACATTTTTTTAAAGCACAGTATTTTATTTCAAGGACAAATATATATACAAACACACTAATACTTTCCTCTCTTGATCTCATTTTCACGTGTGTACACCTTAATTTAGCTAGCCTAAGTGGGACACTTACCTTGTGCCATGAGCTACTAAACACTGTAAAAGATAAAGCAGAAGACACATAACTGGACACAGTGACTTGTGCTTTTTGGAAGAAAGGATTAACCAAAGGAAGAAATATATAGTAGAAAGAACACATCTAGGACTGAAAGCCTGGTTCTTCTGTTGAATATCTGTGTGACCTGGGTAATTTCTGTTATTCTTTAAATATCAATTTAAATGTAGGATGAAAATAGGTAACTTGAACTATTGTGAGAATTGGAGACATTGTATATAATAACGTGCTTAGCATATTTCCTAACATGTACTAGTTCCTCAATAATTGATATTATGTAGTATTTTAGGACATTGGCAGTCCTTCCCTATTATTTTATATCTTCTAATGCCAAAATTGGTTATTCTACATTTTATATTTATGGACAGTGATATTAAGTAATAATGCCGAAATTATAGAACCACTTATTTTTTTTACTTCCCGTCTTTAATTTTATATTTTTACCATAACATTGAGATATCTGAAAGTTACACTATGTTTTTATCTTCTTTTTAAAATTATTCACCCCCAGTAAGCTATTATTTTCTTCAATCAAGGTCAACTTGCAGCACTGCATAAGCTTGTGACTAGGGAAAAAAATCTTGCCCCTCCATTAGGTCAGTTTATTTTCTCTTTGCTCTCCTAATTATTTCCACCTCATTTGAAAATTTCAAATCTCCCTGAAGCTTTATATAACAGGAAATAATGTGTCATAAAGTACTCAGCTACCAAAATACAGAGTAAAATAATATTTCTGCATTTTTTCTTAAATTCCTTCTGCTTTCAGAGAAAAATTACTTAAGGTATATCCCACAGATTCATACAATGTGGAAGCCCCATCCAACTCCCCTTTCTTTTCTCATAAATTTCAGAGCTTCTTGATAAGATAATATAAATCATTTAATGCAAAAATGATAAGCTTTCTGGACCCATCTATTATCAAATAAAGTCCTTGGTGCAAGATTAGTGACATACATCATCAGTACATACACATATACACACATACTCACACATACAGGTCAGAACATTTTAGAATATCTCATTTGTGGGGAATAAAAGGGTTGTCAAATGTGGAAGACTGAAGGTCACTACTCAATTCTCAACTTTTATTTAAAGGGACCTCATGGGCAAGGGTGTGCAAGAAATCAATCACTGTCTTAGGACCAATGTGGGCTTTGGCTATCCCTCGACATTGAAAAAGAAGAAGCAGCCATAATAAAAATGGTAGAGGCATGCTCACAAAAAGTCAAGCTACAAATCAAAGGAAATCCAAGTCACGTGGAACTTTCCTTCTAACCCTCTGTCAGCATCTAACTAGATAAAATGGCACACTGCCATCTGCATCCTTGCATTTAATTAAAAATTAAACTGTATAGAATGGGTTAGATAGCTGAAAAGTCATGTGTCATCCTGTCTAAAATAATGCCTTCAGTCAATCCCCCTTGCTTTTTCTAGCCCCAAATTCAGTATTATGTTTACTATGAAATGAACTCTAGTTTCATCTACTGAAATGCATTATTCAAGATGTAATTTTCTCACATTCTTAGGGAAACTTGCCTGAATTAGTTCCTTGTGGACCTTTCAAATTTTACTTAAAGTCAGAATACTGGAATGAGAAGGAAGCTTGAAGATTCCCTCACTCAAGTACTCATACAAACACCTACCATCAGCTCCCACTAGACGTTTTATTTGATAATAGACTCCATCCTGACCCTATATCCAATGTTTTGGGAATAAAATCTCAGAAATAAAAAGCCCCACTTATATATGGAGAACTTTTCTCTATATAGAGTCCTTTTTTTAATGGTATACATTTGTATCAGAAAGACAAAATGGTACAACTCTTTGGAAATTGTCTTTAGTTCTGAAGATGGCTTGATGAAAACATATTAATACACTAATTTTGGCATATAAACTATGTGTTTTTGACTATATAAAACAATATAAAAACAAATTAAAACAAATTAAAAACAAACAAAAGAGCCACCCAACACACACTATTTTCCAATCTAGCAAAGTTTCTGTGGAATTAATATAATATCATTAACAACCATTCTTTTATATGGTTATCATTTTACTAGTTTATGGAGGATGGCTTTTCCTAAAACAGCTTTCTTCGAGCTACTCTACTGATCAAGAACTAACAAAAATTCCCTGGCGTCAATCACATTAATTTCACTTTCAGTTTAACATCCATTGAAAGCTCACCATGAGCCAAGCATATACTCTTCAAATACTGTATATGAATTTGGGATTTTTAAATATCTTGAGCCACATCTGAGATTCTTGAAGGCAAGGACTATGCCTTGGTTAGCTGTGCCCCCAGGACCTATCACTTTGCCTATATATAGAGTGTGCACAATAAGTGTTACTTAAATGGCATCTGTGACTCTCAACATTTCTAATCCTTTCCACATCACAGATCTCCTCACAGCCCGTTGGAAGAATACACTGAGTATTCACTCCACATCTTTTCTCATGCTGACCTTCCTTTCTAAGACATTTATTTTGCTCTCTTTTGCCTAGTTTCTACTCATTCTCCAAGATTCACCTATATTATGAAATCTATTCTAGTCTAGGCATTTAATGTCTCTCTAATATTTTTCAAGATTATACCACACTGAAATCTAATATTTTGAAGAAGAGTAGGAAAATCAGATTTATACTTTTTATATATCCCCCACAGCTCCTAGCTCAAAGTTTGGCACATAGTTGCTAACTAGTACAGAGGATACAGATGATTTGTGAGCTGGGAAAGATACAAGTCCCTTGTTAATGAATTAGATCAGGGATTGGCAAACTATAGGCCAGGAGCCAAATACATCCTGCTATCTGTTTTTATAAATAAAATTTTATTGGAACACAGCCACATGCATTCATCTATGCATTGTCTATGGCTGCTTTCCTGCTATAACAGCAGAACAGAGTAGTTGTGACAGAGACTGTCTGGCCCATAAGCCTATAATATTTATTATCTGGTCTGTCACAGAATAAGTGTGCCAATCAGTGTATTAGCTCAGTAGTTCTCCAGTGTGGGCCCAAGATCTGGGCCATTCACAGCTTTAAGTACTGTGGTTATACTACACTCTATAAGCCAGTTCTTAAAGGGTGGTCCCTGAACTGGCAGTACCGGCATCATCAGGGAACTTTCTAGAAGTGCAAAATCTCAGACCCCATCCCAGACTACAGATCAGAAACTCTGGAGATGGGGGCCAGTAATCTGTATTTTTACTACCCCTTCAAGTGATTCGAATGCACACTAAAATTTGAGGACTACTAGATTAGATAAAGAAAGGAGCATTTATTAACACCTGGCCATAATGACGTGGCCTGGCTATGGCAGATCCTGTTTCTCCAGCTGCTACTAGTGTATACAGAGATTTTAAGTGATTAAAAGGCATCGATTAGGTTTCATCTGCCCTGAAATGAAACACTTTGGGTTTACTCTGAAAGAACACTAGGGAACAGGATTACCTTGATGTGGGAATTGCTACAGCACTTTCAGTAAATGCTAATACAGCCACCAGCTGTATATCCAAAGGAAAGACAATATACCAAGTGCCAAAGTATAAAATCTATCCCAAAATAGATTGAAATATCAAAGCAATATAGCAGATAAGCTCCAGGTTTTATAGGTCTGCCAGTCAAGACAAACCTTTGCACAGTGATTCTCAGCAGGGATACAGGAGAAGCGGACTACAGCTCAGTTTGAAACTCTGCTAATCAAGGATTTGTTCCAACATGCATATCCCCAGTGCTAAATCTCAAATGTGGCCAGATAGCACTTTCCATGATAGTGTGTGGTTAGAAATAAGAAATAATCACTACCAAGCCTTGTGGAAGGTAGTAACTAGCTAGCCTTCCCTCTGGAAAAAATATATATATAATTGTATTATATAATATATACAATTTTCATGAACTAATATTTGTTTAAATTTACAGTAAATCCCCCTTCTTCATTGTTGCTCTCTAAAATACAGATTAGCACCAGCAGCTATGGCTATGATATGACAGGGTTATAATCTATAAAAAATAATGGCAAAATATTGATGAGATAAGCATGCTAAAGTTACTTTTTTCTGGAAAGACCTTGCCTCAGTGTATTATATTTAATGCTGAAAGCCCAGCAGCTATATCAGGAAACAAAAATAAAATTATTTAACCTATTAAAGAGTCTACATAGAGGTTAAAAGAAACATATGTCAATCAATAAAAATAAACTATTGATTGACAGCCTCTAGAAAGTTCACATTATTTCCTAGTCATAAAAAATCATTATGTTTCCATGCAACAGTATAACAATTATTCCTCTTTTGAAAAATGGCACATAGATGCTAAATGCCTAAAATCTGTGTAAACATTTTGTTCAATATCCATTTAAGAGTGTTTTTATTTTAACACATATCTATGGAAAATAGGAAAAGCATTCCAATCTTCTGTGTAATAGAAAATTGGGAAATATGAGCCTGGATTTCACACCTATGAATTTAGTAAATGATTGATGACAGTTCTGATGATCCGTTAGAATTCTGATTCAAAGACTTAAATTCACATTTAAATCAAGGGTTAACAAATACATGATTTGGTACTCTTATGTTTAACTCAGCCCAAATTCAGAAAAGAAGAATATACAATTTATCCCTCTATATAGGCACTACCAGCCCATGTAAAGACTAAAACTATGCTTCATTCAGAAAGAATTCACAGTGGGGAGACATAATACCTACCTAGAAGGACAGTGACTGGCAACCAGCATGAAACAAGGCGGTGGCAGAGTAGGTCACAGGAAGTAATTAGGAGTAATGCTCTAAAATTTTAAGGAGTGAAAAATTAGGCTAAATGTTAGAAACCTTTCACAGAAAGTCCGTTAGCCTCTAGAATCAACCTCCAGCTGAAGCTTCTTCAATTGCGTCATTTAAAATTAGACAAGAGCCCATTTTGCCAAAACACCATAGGGAATTATTCACAGGGAATGACTAGTAAGATGTATTAAATGAACTATTTTTTTTCTTTTACTCTTAAGTTAGATCTTTTGCATATCTAACTGTCATGATTCCACACACATTAAAAAAGTAGTGAGAAGATGAAAATCCTCTGAAGGTTATTCTTACTATTATACCACATCAATTCATATTGTTGCTTTTTTTCCCCAAAACAAGAGGAAGATGGGATAAAAGAAATAATTAAGAGATAAAAACTACTCTTGAATAGTTCACTCAAAATACTAAATTCAAGGAAAAGGTCTCTTAAAAGATAGTACATTCATTAAAAAAATTTGCATAGTTAAAACCATATGTAATTACTAGCAAGACATAACACAGAGTTGGTAATCAATAAATACTAAATGAATAAGCGAACACCTCCCCCCTGGAGATTGTTTTTACTAGGGTTTATGTCCTTAAGATGTACGCTTATTAAAAGTCAGTCAGTTCCTTTATAAGATTGATTAAGGAAATAAGTGGTTATTTTCCCCCAAGTTAAAAGAAACCTGACCCTTCCTTTCCAGACCACTTGTCAGTAAATGGATGGTTTCTTAGCCTTAGGTCTCCAGGCTTTGTGCTGTATGTCAAGTTCTTGATCCAAGCAAGGTAGCCCAAAAAGTTATCAGTAAAACACTAGGCTACTTTGTCTTTCTGCATTTCATACTTACAATGCCACCATTCCTGCCAGCTATTCATAAATATAAATTCGTATCTGTGGCTTCAGAGATATTGCTGCGTGGTCAGTTAACCCAAAAAGATTACGGATGTAAGTTACAAGTCAATCTCTCTGTGTTTCAATTCCAGCTAAACCATGAACTCTGTGACCGTGGGCAAGTTACTTAACCTTTAGGTTTATTTCCCCACCTGTAAAGTGAGAAAATTATATTAGTGATATCATCTCATAAGGTTATATTAAGGATTAAAAATCAGATAATTCATGAAAAATGATTTCAAGTGCCCTGGAGAGAGACTATCTGGGTTCAAATCCTAGCCCTGATATTTATTAGCAGTTTGTACTGGTGCACCTTACTTAGCCTCACTGTGCTTTATAAGTGCATAGAAAAAGACCAGCTATTGTTATTTAAGTAGCTTTGATCTCCAGGATGCAGCAGTGAGTGGTGGCGAGAAGTGAGATCTTAATTCCCTTCCCAGAAATTAAACCTGGGTAGCCTGGATGAAAACCAGGAATCCTGGCCACCACACCCCCTGGCTCTTGCCACCAGTGAAAAATGCATTTCTCATGGAGGCAAAACTGTAAAAACAGGTACAAAATTTATTATTAGAGGCACAGTACAACAAGTGGGAGAGCACACAGAGAAACAGTTTGTTTAGTTAAGATAAAAGCAAGGCAGAGATACACACCCGGGAGTGAAAGGGTGTGGGTATCCTCCCTAATGAGGAGTGCAGTAAAGAGACGATTAAGTCATTTATATAGGGCAGATCTTCCGGGTCTTTGTTTACCTTGGGCCAATTATCTGGTTTCTTTTTCCACAACTGACCAGCACTAGGACCCTCATCAACATGCATGCACAACTTTTTCCAAGATGGATTTCAGCCCAGAGGCCTATGGGATGGCCTTAGCATCACATATTATGGGGTGGTGCCCCCTCCATCCGTTTTGACCCCCAAGGAGACTTTCTGCACATGTGCAATGTTTCCCTTGCCCCAAGGATGGGAAGTGTGTGATCTATTGATCCTTTTATGGCACTCTGTCCCTACCATAAAAATGCCCAATGTCCAGTTATTTACCCTATTCCTGTTGCTGGTTTTTATATCAAGGTGCAGATCTCGAAATATAGACAGGAGTCTGGTCATAAATATGTAGTCTAGAGACCATTTGTCTCTTGCCTCAGGAAATGTAAACAGGGAGCTGGTAATGAATGTCCGGCCTGGAGCCCATCTTCTTCTCATCCCAGGAAGTGTGAACAGGAGGCCAGTTGTAAACGTCTAGCCTGGAACCCATTTATCTCCTGCCTCAGCTTTATTGGGATATAATTTATACATCTAATGTGTGTAATTCAGTGATTTTTAGTAAATTTATACAATAAGTTAACCATCACCATAACCCAGTTTTAGAATACTTGTTTACCCCCCACCAAAATTTTCCTTATGCCCATTTGTACTTAATCCCCACTTCCAATCCCAGCCTCAGGCAACCACTGATTGGCTTTTTGTCTCTATGGATTGTGATACTGTAATCATACAACATGTGGCCTTTGTTTTCTGGGTGTCTTTTACTTAACGTAATAGTTTTAAGGTTCATCATAGTATGTGTCAGTACTCTATTCCTTTTTATTGCCAAATAATATTCCACTGTATAGATGTATCTGCTATTACAGATAGATAGATGATAGATAGATAGATAGATAGATAGCTATAGATACAGACAGATATAGATATCTCATCATCATCCTGTAATAATGAAAGATCTAAAGATTATTTCCTCTTTCCCTGCCAGGCTGGTCTCTAAGATTATGTTTGATTTTAGGACAATCTTTCACTGTTAGACAAATAGGAGTCTTTGGGGTTTCATCTGTTTCCCTGTCAATTAAGATTATGACTAGACTAGTGAAAATAAACTGAGTACATTTCCAGACTGTCAATATATTTCATGATGTATATCTTTTTTTTTTTTGCCATTCCTTCCAACTATCACTACCATTTCAAATGTGTGACTAACCATTCCCTTTAAAGGCCTGTGACAAGTCATTATTCCCTGTTGTTTCTCGTGGCTCCTTGGAACCAATAAATATGTGAATAATAATGAAAGCAAGTATTCTGGGAAGAGGGGGATAGCAGGGATTCTAGGACCTGAAAAACAGTGAGTACGGATGATCATCTACACTGAGTATGTAGAGAGTAAAGAGCCAATGATGGGATTCTAAGTAACTTCAAATTTTAAAAGATGATAAGAGGAAGATCCATGAGGGAGGCATGTAAAAACAATGGGAATAATATCAGAAGAAACGAGGGTCACAGGTGCAAAGGAATGAAGAGTCTCAACAATATGCAAAGGTTTAGACAACACAGAAGTCAAGTAAGATCAGCACTTGGATCACCTCCAACTATCTCCAAGGCAGGAGTATGCTTGAGTCCATCTGAGGCAGGTGATGTAAATGAATGAAGTATCTGGACATAAAGCATTAAAGAGTTACAAGGATTGTGGGGTGGTGGGGAGCAGCAACATTTACTCAGCTCCCACAGATTGTTGCCATGTGAGGTAATAAGCCCAGGAATGTCAGGTCTTCTTCAAGTAAGCCCAAAATAAATGTGGGGAATGTCTCAATTTTTAAATGTTTTTCACAAACAAATTTTTAAAAACACACTGTGTATAAAAATAATCATACAACATGACCAAGTGGAAGTTATTTCAGATACACAAGGCTGGTTCAACATTTAAAAACCAGTCAATGTAATCCATTACATCAACAGTCTAGGAAGAAAAATTACATGATCATATCAATAGATACAGAAAAAGTATTCGACAAAATTCAACACTTATTCATGATAAATCTCTCAGCAAACTAAAAATAGATGGGAACCTCTTCAATTTGATAAAGAACATCTAAAAAATCCTACAGCTAACATTATACTTAATGGTGAGAAACTAGATGCTTTCCTGCTATGATTAAGATCAAGACAAGGGGCTTCCCTGGTGGCACAGTGGCTGAGAGTCCACCTGCCGATGCAGGGGACACGGGTTCGTGCCCCGGTCCGGGAAGATCCCACATGCAGCGGAGCGGCTGGGCCCGTGAGCCATGGCCGCTGAACCTGCGCGTCCGGAGCCTGTGCTCCACAATGGGAGAGGCCACAACAGTGAGAGGCCCGCATACCACAAAAAGAAAAAAAAAAAAAAAGAACAAGACAAGGATGTCCCCTCTTACTACTCCTTTTCAACATCATACTGGAAGTCCTAGATAATACAATGAGAAAGGAAAAGAACAGGTATAACAAGTATAACACAGATGATATGATTGTCTATGTAGAAAATCTGAAAAAAATCAACCAAAAACTCCTGGAACTAATAAGCAACTACAGAAAGTTTGATATACAAGGTGAACATAGAAAAGTCAATTGCTTTCATATATACCAGCAATGAACATGAGGAATTTGGAATTAACACAATACTATTTACATTAGTACCCCCCGAAAATTAAAGATTTTTTTTTATGTATAAATTTAACAAAACATATACAAGATCTATATTAGGACAACTATAATACTCCGATGAGCAAAATCAAAGAACTAAATAAATAGAGATATTCCATATTCATGGATAGGAGATTTAATATTGTCAAAATGTCAGTTCTTTCCAACTTGATCTATAGATTTAGTGCAATCCTAATCAAAATCCCAGCAAGTTATTGTATGGATATAGACAAATTGATTCTAAAGTTCATATGGAAAGGCAAAAGATAGAGAAAAGCCAACATAATATTAAAGAAGAACAAAGTCTGAGGACTGATGCTACCTGACTTCAAGACTTACAATAAAACTATAGTAATTAAGACAGTGTGTTTTTGGTGAAAGAACAGACAAATAGATCAATAGAACAAAATAAAGAGCCCAGAAATAGATTCACACAAACATAGTCAACTGATCTTTGACAAAGTAGCAGAGGCAATTCAATTGAGAAATGATAGCCTTTTTGAAAATAGTGTTGGGACAATCAGTCACATGAAAAAAAAAGAATCTAGATACAAAATTTACAACCTTCACAAAAATTAACTCAAACAAATCGTAGACCTAAATATAAAATGCAAAACTATAAAACTCCTAGAACATAACACAGGAGAAAATCTAGATGACCTTGGGTTTGGCAGTGACTTTTAGATACAACACTAAAAGCATGGTCCATGAAAGAAGATTCAATAAGTTGGACTTCATTGAATTAAAAATCTACTTTGCAAAAGTCACTGTCAAGAGAATGAAAAGACAGCCACATAAAGGACTGTTATCCAAAATATACAAAGAATCCTTAAAACTCCATAATAAGAAAATGAATGGCCCAACTAAAAAACTGGGCAAAAGATCTGAACAGACACTCCCCCCATAGAAGTTTTACAAGTGGTAATAAGCATAGGAAAAGATGTGCAACATCATATGTCATTAGGGGATTGCAAATTAAAACAACAATGAGATACCACTACACACCTATTAGAATGACTAAAATCTAAAACACCAACAATACTAATGAAGATGTGGAGCAACGGGAATTTTCATTAATTGTTGGTTGGAATGCAAAATGGTACAGCCACTTTGGAAGAAGTTTGGCAGTTTCTTACAAAACTAAACACACTCTTACCATATGACCTAACAATTGTGCTCTTTGGTATTTACTCAAATGAGTTGAAAACTTATGTTCACACAAAGACCTGCACACAGATATTCATAGCAGCTTTATTCATAAGTGTCAAAACTTGGAAGCAACTAAGATGTCCTTCAATAGATGAATAGACAAATAAACAGTGGTATATCCAGACAATAGGATATCATTAAATACTGAAAAGAAATGGAGTATAAAGACACAACAATATATGATAAATTATGCATACTACCAAGTAAAAGAAGACAATCTGAAAGCTACATATTGTATGACTCCAACTATATGACATTCTGCAAAATGCAAAACCATGGAAAAAGTAAAAAGATCAATGATTGTCAGATTTAGGGGGAAGTAAGGATGAACAGCTGGAACTCAGGATTTTTGAGCAGGGAAACTATTTTGTAAGATATATAATTGTGGATACATGACTTCATATCTCTGTCAAATCCACAGAACAACACAAAAGTGTGAAGCCTAATGCAAACTGTTGATAGTGATGTATCAATTTTGGTTCATCAATTGTAACAAATGTACTATACTGGTACTTGTGGGATGTTCACGTTGGGAGGGGATGTGCATCATCCCTGTGGTGAAAGGACACATGGGAACTCTCTGTACTTTCTGTTCACATTTGCTGTGAACCTAAAACTGCTATAAAAATAAAGTTTATTAATTTTAAAAATAACTGAATAAAATTAAAACAAACACACACATAGTGTGAGCCAAACATGTCACTAGACTGGATTACAATTTGTTTAAGGACTGTAGTAGCACATATGATCCAAGACTTGGGATACAATTAATATGTATAAAACATATTCATACAGAAATAATGAGTAAAGAATAAGGGTAAGGTAATTATTACATCATCCTCTATCTCTGGGACTTGAAAGAAATCCTAAGTACTAACAAGTCAATGGGTGATGATTTCCACATTCTTAATGAAAAGTGATTCTTTTAGAAAGCAGAATCTAGGCTTCTACCACTTCATACATAACTGAAAAGTAAAAATATTCAAAAAATTTTATAATCAAAGTATGGGAAAAGGAGGAAAGAACCTTCTTTCTACTCAAATCCACCATGCAAGCATATATTTAGATAAAAGTTAAATATAACACCTAGAATGAGGCCATAACAATATTCAAATAAAATTAAGATAAGTTTCTGAAGAGTATGGACTTTCTTTCATTTACTGATTTATCCCTAGAATCTAAAACAGTACCTAGGACAGGAAAAAAATACTAAATAAATATTCAGTTAATAAACATATGAATTATATATTCACTTTAGAAAAAAATCATTCTGCCTGTATTGAGGACCAGAAAGGGGCCAGCATGGAGATTAGAGGAACTTGTTAGCAGCCTATTGCAACTGTTCAGCCATAAAATAATGAGGGTGTGGAAAAAAGCAATAGCAGTGGAAATGACTGAATGCAACCAGAAAGAGCATAAACAAAGCCACACTTATAACAGTGAGAATCAGCCACTGAGAGCACCAAAAACTGAAGGGCTGGAAGAGAAGAGCCCAGGAAAGATACTGAGAGAGAATATCTCGTGATGAAGGAAAGGAATCACAAGACAATAATGTCACAGAAGCTCAGAGAGAACATATTTAAGAGACAGAAAAATAGTATCAGGTTCACGAAGAGGCCCAGTACTATGGGCAGGTCTGGAATTAGGGGTGAGGTGAGTGAAGCACTCACTGTGGGCAAAAAAGTTTAAGGGGCATCAAAAAACTCCGTGATGAAGATAAATAATATTTAAATGCATTACTTTAAAATTAAAAATTAATGCAAAAGAATCCACGGTGAGCAAAATATTAAAATTTTGAAAAAAGACAGGTCATTGTTCGTTTGTGTTATTACCCTGCGTTACTGTACATGCTGACAATCTGTAGTTCTTGGACCTGCAAAGCCTTAGCTTTCCCACTGGGTAGGTTTATGGGGTTGAAAATGGTGTTCCAATAGATTAGGCAGGATGGAGTTTTATATATAGGAGTGTTTTTTGATTGTAGAGCTATTATTAACTTTTTCCACTTGGTTCAAAACCTGGGAGGGTATTTTAATAAGGGGATTTAGGGACACGCCTTTTTCCTTTACCAAAATGACTTAGCACAGCACT
Source organism: Globicephala melas (assembly GCF_963455315.2). NCBI lineage: Eukaryota > Metazoa > Chordata > Mammalia > Artiodactyla > Delphinidae > Globicephala > Globicephala melas. The sequence continues at coordinate 91,667,509 of NC_083317.1, forward strand.
GACTGAGACTTGGAAAACTTCCTTTGGGTTTAGCAATTAAAAGTCATTGGTGACTTCGTGGGAGTAGTTTCAGTGTGGTAGGGAACAGAAAGGCCAGATTATGGTTGATTAAAGAGAGAATAGGCGGAGGGCAAAGGGCTAGAGACAGAGATGTTTGAGGATAAAGGGTAAATAATCCATGAGGCAATACAACGACTACACTGTTCTTTTCTTCAAACAGATCCACTCAAATCTGTTTGCAGGGAGGCAAAAATGCAGTTTTTAAAAAAAAGGAAAACACTAGTCATTCCTAGTGTACTGCTTTAGAAACAATGATCTTCATTGATGCATTACATTGATTATTTACGCCTGAGGCTCTGTGCTAACCAACCAGTATCACCATGGTTTCAATCAGAACATTTCTGAAATGTTCCCAACAACACGTATGTTGACATATCTTTCTACTACACATACCATATACTAGGAATCATCTCTACAAAGAATGATTCTCTTGAAAACTGGATGATTGTTACTAAGCAACAACCAAAAAATGCAATTTTGCAATATCATTTAGATTTAGTTTGAAACACAGTACATCTCCACTTGTTAACCTTTTAGATTCACAGATATCTCATAGGAGAAGTTCCAAATTGGATTATAAATGTAATCTCAGGTACAAAATGATCCTTAAAACTTAATTATGTCTTTACCGTTAGAATTTTCCCATATGAGTATGCAAATGCAGGCATATTCATGATGCCCCACTGAAAACCATCTCAATGTCAATGAAGGTAAAGGAGTACTAAGTAAATAAAAGGGTAAGGTTTCTAATTAAAACAGAATTAAACACTTCAAGCAGAAAACCATGTTTTTAATTGTTTTGTGGGACTAATCTCAAAAGGCTAAAGTCTGATGAATTAGGTTATAGTTTTGTCAAGCCCAAAGCTTCCTTCTAAGACATACTTTTACTGGTGGTTAAATGAGAAAAGTAGAGAAGATACTTCCTACTATGAGAAGTGAAACTGGAAGAGTACTTAGAAGGGACATGTCTAAACAGATAAAATTGAAAAAATGTGTTCCTCAGGAGAAAAAAAATAAGTTAGTAAATGTGTTTCTCTTCAAATATTGGAGAGTAGTGCTTCTCAACATATATTAAAATTACTTCCAAGAATCAACTCTAAGTTTTGTGAAAAGTCAGATTCTGGGCCTGTCAGAATGAGAATCAGAACAGGTGGGCCCCAGAATCTGCATTTTTAATAAACTTCCCCAAGTGATTCTCAAGGGTGACAAATTTTAAGAAGCACTGAAGATGATATAGTATGTATGCTATCATTTATAGAATATGCTCTACCATTTCTATATAATGACTTTCATAGTGGAAATTTAGTGCAAAATAGGTCTACCATTCCATCAATAACATCACATAAACGTTGTGGAAACTAATTATAACAAAGTTAGCACATTAGATCCATGAAGATGACAAATGAAATCTCATCAACAGGTATTTGTGGAATGTTTACAATAAATGCAACAAATAAACCCAATTTATAAAAAAATACTCCCTATCCCTAGGAAGCTTGCATTATCTGCATTAAATATGATTTTTTTCTCAGTCTCTTTCTAATAGTTCTGAACGCAAATGTTTTCTCCTTTCATTTGCATATTCCTAAAATAGTAATATTCTCCTAAAAAAGTACAACAGATTTAAATATGAACATGGAATTACCATATTAGTATTTCAATATTTGTTTACTGAAATATTCAAAAGGGCTTACAGAGACTGTAGAGATTATCTCAGAATTACGTAATTGCTTATCATATGGTCTATTTCGAAATATAAATCACATAAGCTACAGTCACCATATAGCATATCTTTAAAAATGCACTCACCTATGACCACACTGTGACAAATACAACCTTGCCCTGCAGCTAGGAGGGAAGTGAATTTCCAAAAGGTTAATTCTTAATTAATAATTCTTAATTAAAACTTTACATCTCATTTCTTTTATTTGAGCAAGACTTTCATATTTTAGTTTAATATGTGATATGTCATACTCCCTAAGAATCAGCCTTAGAATCACAAGGTACACAGCCAGTTTCAGAGAAGCAAAAGGGCCTGGGAAAAGAAATCGTCATGGGGAAATCATCATCTTCAAATAGGATTTCCATTGTTTTAAAGGAATTTCTTCTAACACTCAAAAAACTTATGAACAAACATGTAAAAATTTGCTTAAAGACCTCATCAAAGGATTGCACCTTTAAGCAATGGGCGTGCACACCAACAGCTGCCAGATTGACTCTGATAAAAACAAATATTTTTCCAACTGTTCATTTACCATCAATCCTAAAAATTTCCGTTATAGTTTGTTATGCATCACCAGAATGTTCCTCTTCTCTTTAGTATTTTCTGATTTGTTGGGCCACAGAAACATCTATTGTGTTCAGGGCCTTATTTTCAAAGGATAAAATAGTAACATCGATAATAACAGTGACCATTTACTAAATACCAAGCAGGAGTTAGGTGTTAGGAACTTGACACAAACCACAACTAATCCTCAAATATTCTTTATGCCAATCCATGCAGTATTGTTCATCATCCCAGTTTTATAGATTAGGAAAGAGGCTCAGAAATATAAATTCACTTAACCAAAGTTGCCCAATTATTAGGAAGCAAAATTTCAAATATGATGCTCATTCAACCTCCCTCAGTCTACAAGATAAAATTAGAAGAGTAAGTCAGTCTCTCTTCCTCTTTCTCCAGCTGACTCTTTTTCTGGCTATCATATGGAATTGACTTTCCATCTTCTTTTCCATGCAAAGAGTATTAAATGTATGTATATGTTGAGTAAAGAAAAATTCTTCTTATTTAGAAAGACTTTTCAACAAGGCAGGGGTTTTTCACAGAACACACATATAAATTAATGAGGTTAAAAGAAGATATCTATTAGCCAGCTAACCCAGTCAACTTTGTAGAGTGTCACAGATGACCCCAGGCCAAGGACCCTTCCACTTGATTTACTGAATTAGCATTTGTTGCTCTTTGACTTTTTTAAAGCAAATTAATTACATGCCTTTTAAAAAATTAAAGCCAAAAGTAACCACTTTTAACTACCTTTAGTTGCATTATATTTACACATGCCAACTGATTCTATTAATAACATCTGTTAGAATGTAACTAAACTGTTAGAAAAGACATTTGTCAATAAATAAAAATTTCTATTTCCACTTTATCTTGTTAATCACTCTTTAAGCAAAATCTAGAAGAGTTTAAGTTTGAGAATATTTTTGAAAAATGAGAGTTCCTTGGAACGAAGGGGACGGAAATGATACAATGAATATTAGCAATATACTGGGCCCATCAGGAAATGTTAAGGATTCCTCAAACTAAGCCATATCATCATGACCCCAAAGAGAAAGAGCACAAATGTGAGTTAGGGTCCATGGCTTTCCTGGGACAACATGGGATTCAGCATTTTTGTCTTTCTGGAGGATGTGACTGGAATGAGGTTTGGAGCAGATATTTTTATAGGTGGAAAATGGGAGGGAGCTCTAGATAATAAAAGGAGAAAAGTATAGGGAAGCTGTCCACCATAGGCCTCTTGTGCTCCTACTGTCTTGCTAAGCTGATGGCCTTGGCTGTTCTTATACTCAGGCCACATTTCAGGATTGATTATGAAACTGGAATTCTGAGAAGTGAGGTAAGATCACAGGAAGCATCAGATAGTTCTGAGATGCACCTGGTCTCTCTGTGGTCAGTCTTGCTTACTGATTGCTATAAAAACAGTTGGTCCCCCCAAGCTCAGGTTTCTTCGTTGGTAGTGTTCTCACTACTCAGGACAGCTCCAGCTGGCATTCTACATGATCCTGTGCTATTCTGAGAGCTAGCACAATTACATATACTTCTGCTTCTCCTGTGAGTAACCCCAGGAGTCTTGTGTCCTCTGTCAGCATACATGGAACTGTAGTAGGCCCTTTAGTTGTTTCAGTGGAAATTCTGTGGTTTTTATCTCTCCTCCACCCATCAACCTTATTTTATCCAGACACAAAGATTATTCTATTAAGGAAAGAGAAATGCCAACAAGGAGCCTTATCTTCCTTTTAGGCCAGTTTCTACGCAAAATTATAGAATTTAGTGTCTCTGCCCCCCATGCTCTTACCTCGCTGCCTCACAATTTTCATCTCACTGGCAATAAACACTGAATTTTCAAGAGGAGCCCTGTTCATTAACAGAGATTTTAAGTATTCTCTCTCATCTGTTTATTTGATAAAGGAAAACATTTAGTAGAATAATGCCATATTCCAAATGCTTTGGCTTAAAAAAAAAGTGTATTTTTATCACCTCCTAAAAACCCTTTGACAGAATATTCCACAGAGTTCTTCTTATTAACTATACTAACTATACTTTATTACAATTCAGATCTGAAGTTACAGCCTGTTTTACATAAATATTATTGGATTCATAATTATTAGCATAGTATGTTAATATAGGGCACACCTCTTTATTATTTAAAAAACTATCAAGAAATTAAAAGAAAACTTGACTTTAAAATGATATACTACCCCTTCCCCCGCCACCCCACATCTCCCTCTCTCTCTCTCCATCTCCCCCGCACTCTCACTCTCTCTTTCTCATTCTGGTTAAATATTTAATAATCATTTAAATTCAACAACAGTCTGCTTAAGTTGAAAATATTGAAGTTAGTCATGTAAAAAATCATTTTAAAGTCAAGCACCAGAAACACACATTTTGTGCACTTCATTTCATTTTACAGTCTCTAAGAACTATTATAATTTTTAATAAACTTGTATCTGGGATTTGAAGCCAAATACTTACATTCAAAAGGCAAGAATTTATTAACCAAAAGACACCCAAAGTGGTACTAAAATGTATTCCCCAGTGATACGTTTTAAATGGGTTATAAAAACTGAATTTTATTAATCTAGTCACAATTAAAGAACAACCGCTGTCCCATCTGTATTCCTAACGCCCACTTTTGTACTGATGATGATTTTTTTCATTTACAACATTGCTGATAAACAAACATGGTTGAGTTCTAAAACCTTAGTTCCATTTACTTTAATTGCAAAATGTTTTATTTTGTCTGAAGCTTTAAAATATAGGGTGTTACATGAGTTTAAATTAACAATATTCTACATTAAAGCAAAATACTTTGTCATCTATTTGTATCTTTATCCTTATTTATATCCACATCTGTATATCTACATGTATATGTACACGTAGTATTTCTACTTACATCTACATATGTAACTTTCATATATAATGTATATGACTCATTTATCTTGGATTAGTTCTCATTATGCAAAATAAATTAGTTCTAACTTTTGTCACTAAGAAATGTTTTATTAATAGCCATGTCAGTGTCTTCCTTTTAAAATTCATAAATATATTTAAATCTACTTTTTAAAAAAGATAAATACAATTTCTTTAAAAAAACATAAATTACATTTTAAATGGTACTTTAATGAAAGTTTACATTAAAAATGGATCCTCTGGAATCTTTTATTTAAACTAAAATGAAAAGTGCTTTGTATTTCATAAAGCAAATTATTTCTGGATATTTTTAATAAGATTACTGTCAAATTCAGTCAGCTTTCCTGACAGAATGTATTAGCACACCACGTCACTGTGTATATGTAATATTGCTTCAAACATCTCAAATTCAGGAGGATATTGTTGCTTTTCTCTCATTTTCTCTCTCAACTAAATTTAGGGTTAAAGTTAAAAGTGAAAAAATAATCAAAAGATTTAAGAAGCAGTCAAGATATATAATGATAACAGCTTCAAGCTAATATTACGAGAGAGACCTGGGTTATATCTTGTTGCGAAGGTTTTTGTTTGTCTCTTCACCTCCTTGGTTGCTAATTGTTTCATTTATAAAATATAGGAAACATAAGGACTCATGAATATGTAGCACATAGGCATTAAAGTTATATACATTTTTGGAAATCAAGAAAATCAACCACTTTTAAAATCACAATGTTAATAAACACAATGCTTAAAGAAAAAGAAAACTCGCATAGGATCATTTGTAAACAGAATATATGCATTTTGACCTTTGTATTTCTAATATAAAAAGTATAAAGAGAAAGAGGATTTTTCAAGAGAAAATTGATGCATGCCATAGCCTATTAATATTACTTAGTGTCACTGGTATGAGAAGTAGTAGAAGTGTTAATTTCTAAAATAACCTATTTTTAAATATGTGTTTTAACATTTTTATAGAGCTGTTTTTAAAAATGAATTGCATTCTGTTACATTAAATGGAGTATGCTGAATATAAGCTACCTTTATGATTCAAGTCATATTCTCGTGGGACATTCTGTATAGTTATAACGTCAGAGACTTCTCAGGTATACATGTTTTTTTTTAATACACATAATGGCTTCAAGAACAACTACAAGGAGAGATTTTTTTTTTAAGGGAAGGAAGAGAAAAAGAAAGGAAAGAAGGAAAGGAGGGAGGGAGGGAGGGAGGAAAGAAGGAAGAAAACATTTTTTCTTTTTCTTCCTGTCACTTCTTCCTGCTCTGCTCTTACTGGATCTTACTGCTATAATCTGCTGACTTATTTAAATACTATAGCCTAAATGAACATCACTTAGTTTCTTCTGCTCTATTTGTGTTGACTGCAGGATCTTGCAAGTCCTGTGATTGAAAGACAACTGCTTTTCCATGGGCTTTGGGAAGAGACAACCTGGATTTAGACAGGGCATCTGATCTGAATTCTGAAATTCACCATCCTGGGAACCTTAGTTAGGTTGCTTAACCTCTCTGGACCTCAGTTTCTTTATCTTGTTAAGCAGGGATTATAATATCAGTCTCCCAGGGCAAAAACTGAACATTCAATAAAGTCAGGTCCTTTTTCTCTATTTTTCAGAAGATGGTTTCTTATCCTAGGTCTGCTTTTAAGTAGTCTGTTAGCATTATTTCACCTCTCTGATTCTCAGCTTCTAGGTCAATAAAATAATAAGGGTATGACTCTTTGGATCTAACTTTCTATGATTTTATATTGAATTGCACAAAGCAGGGCCTTATAACTTCTTATTTTGGTTACTAAATAACCTCAAAGAAATTAATGGCAGAATAATCTTGAATCAGGATTAATAATATAAACCACTAAAATTAAACAGTTTTAAACATTTAAACAGTATGTGATCTTAAACCCAGATAAGCGATGGGATTGATAACACCCCCACAGCAGAACTCTTCACTGCAAAATTTTTCAATGACATATAGCTAAAGAAGGAGATTTCTTGTAAAAAAGTATTTTTTAAATTGAATTGTATGCATATCAGTGGACCTGGAGAAAAAAAATACTCTAAAATTTCTAAATTTCTAAAGAAATGCTTTAAAGCATCATTTCTTATTATACTTTTAATACTCCATAAGGAAGTCATGAGCATTTGGAATCCGGCTGGAAGGAGCAGTTCCTAATGACACATGAAATATAGATCCTGAAAATGTAATTGCTGTATTCAGAATATATTTCAGAATTGTAGAAAAAAATCTCAGTCACCTTTTATCATGGGTCTCTGGAAAGGACACATTTGTCCTACTAAACAGAAAGATTAAATGGTTGATCTTTTTCCAGCCTTCTCCTAATTAAGATAGGTTTTCTTATAAAGGGACAGCATTTTAAAATTGTGTATATTGTTAGTTGTGTACGAAAGGACTGGTGCGTCATTTCTCCCTGCTTCTAGCTTGCAGTTCACAGCATTATTTTCACACTCCAGCAGACTAACCGAAAGTCTCTGGTGCATCAAAACCAATATCAACCTTCGTGAATTAATTACTTCCTTCAATCTCGCTTTATAATGAGTCTCTCTGGGAACTGGCACAATTAAAAAAAAAATTGAGTCACCAGTAAGATGGGGGAAGATGTTGCTCTAAGGCCTGTTCTCTTTCCTCCCTCTTCTACCATTAAACTTTTCAGATTAGTACTCAGAAAGTAAAATTTCACTTCTAAGGATGATCTCTATTTTAAACAGTCTAGGTTCTCAGACCACTGAGGAAGAAAAGTCATTTTCAACTCCCATATTACAAAACCGAATGTACCATGCTGTTCTCTGTTTTTACATGAAACAAGGTCTTTAAAAAAAAAAATTCTAAAATCTCACACTCATTTTCTTTATTTGTAGTTTGGAATAGTAATATGTCACAAATATATATAAAGCTACCAGCATTTCTTCTTCAACAATTCAGAGACAGAGCTGTCTTCTGGAGCTAGGTTTTCAATAACATTTTTATTCTGTTCTTCAATAATACATTATGAACACAGTGATTCTCAAATCTAGTTGCACATTAGAATAATCCCTGGAGATTTCATATATATATATATATATATATATATATATATATATATATATATATATATACAAAATAAAATAAAAATCTTATATTTAACATAAATAAGATATAAGATATATATCTATCTTCAGGCTATGTTCTTAGAGATTTTGATTACGTAGACCTGGGCCAGGAATTTATTTTTCTTATTAGATGAACACTGGCCTGGTGTCGGTTTCTTTTTTCTTCATCACCAAGGTGGAGAATCACTATATTAACATAATACCCATTATTAAGATGCAATGAAAAATATTTGTACCTATATTGTGGTTTAGTTTCTATATGTTAATTTTTTTTTTTTTTTTTAACATCTTTATTGGGGTATAATTGCTTTACAATGGTGTGTTAGTTTCTGCTTTATAACAAAGTGAATCAGTCATACATAAACCTATGTTCCCATATGTCTTCCCTGTTGCGTCTCCCTCCCTCCCACCCTCCCCATCCCACCCCTCCAGGCTGTCACAAAGCACCGAGCCAATATCCCTGTGCCATGCGGCTGCTTCCCACTAGCTATCTACCTTACTGCGTTTGTTAGTGTGTATATGCCCATGACTCTCTCTCGCCCTGTCACAGCTCACCCTTCCCCCTCCCCATAACCTCAAGTCCGTTCTCTAAGAGGTCTGCGTCTTTATTCCTGCTTTACCCCTAGGTTCTTCATGACATTTTTTTCTTAAATTCCATATATATGTGTTAGCATACGGTATTTGTCTTTTTCTTTCTGACTTACTTCACTCTGTATGACAGACTCTAGGTCTATCCACCTCATTACAAATAGCTCAATTTCGTTTCTTTTTATGGCTGAGTAATATTCCATTGTATATATGTGCCACATCTTCTTTATCCATTCATCCGATGACGGGCACTTAGGTTGTTTCCATCTCCGGGCTATTGTAAATAGAGCTGCAATGAACATTTTGGTACATGACTCTTTTTGAATTTTGGTTTTCTCAGGGTATATGCCCAGTAGTGGGATTGCTGGGTCATATGGTAGTTCTATTTGTAGTTTTTTAAGGAACCTCCATACTGTTCTCCATAGTGGCTGAACCAATTCACATTCCCACCAGCAGTGCAAGAGTGTTCCCTTTTCTCCACACCCTCTCCAGCATTTATTGTTTCTAGATTTTTTGATGATGGCCATTCTGACTGGTGTGAGATGATATCTCATTGTAGTTTTGATTTGCATTTCTCTAATGATTAATGATGTTGAGCATTCTTTCATGTGTTTGTTGGCAGTCTGTATATCTTCTTTGGAGAAATGTCTATTTAGGTCTTCTGCCCATTTTTGGATTGGGTTGTTTGTTTTCTTGTTATTGAGCTGCATGAGCTGCTTGTAAATTTTGGAGATTAATCCTTTGTCGGTTGCTTCATTTGCAAATATTTTCTCCCATTCTGAGGGTTGTCTTTTGGTCGTGTTTGTGGTTTCCTTTGCTGTGCAAAAGCTTTGAAGTTTCATTAGGTCCCATTTGTTTATTTTTGTTTTTATTTCCATTACTCTAGGAGGTGGGTCAGAAAGGATCTTGCTTTGATTTATGTCATAGAGTGTTCTGCCTATGTTTTCCTCTAAGAGTTTGATAGTTTCTGGCCTTACATTTAGGTCTTTAATCCATTTTGAGCTTATTTTTGTGTATGGTGTTAGGGAGTGATCTAATCTCATACTTTTACATGTACCTGTCCAGTTTTCCCAGCACCACTTATTGAAGAGGCTGTCCTTTCTCCATTGTACATTACTGCCACCTTTATCAAAGATAAGGTGTCCATATGTGCATGGGTTTATCTCTGGGCTTTCTATCCTGTTCCATTGATCTATCTTTCTGTTTTTGTGCCAGTACCATACCGTCTTGATGACTGTAGCTTTGTAGTATAGTCTGAAGTCAGGGAGCCTGATTCCTCCAGTTCCTTCTTTCGTTCTCAAGATTGCTTTGGCTATTCGGGGTCTTTTGTGTTTCCATACAAATTGTGAAAGTTTTTGTTCTAGTTCTGTGAAAAATGCCAGTGGTAGTTTGATAGGGATTGCACTGAATCTGTAGATTGCTTTGGGTAGTAGAGTCATTTTCACAATGTTGATTCTTCCAATCCAAGAACATGGTATATCTCTCCATCTATTTATATCATCTTTAATTTCTTTCATCAGTGTCTTATAATTTTCTGCATACAGGTCTTTTGTCTCCTTAGGTAGGTTTATTCCTAGATATTTTATTCTTTTTGTTGCAATGGTAAATGGGAGTGTTTTCTTGATTTCACTTTCAGATTTTTCATCATTAGTATATAGGAATGCCAGAGATTTCTGTGCATTAATTTTGTATCCTGCCACTTTACCAAATTCATTGATTAGCTCTAGTAGTTTTCTGGTAGCATCTTTAGGGTTCTCTATGTATAGGATCATGTCATCTGCAAACAGTGACAGCTTTACTTCTTCTTTTCCAATTTGGATTCCTTTTATTTCCTTTTCTTCTCTGATTGCTGTGGCTAAAACTTCCAAAACAATGTTGAATAATAGTGGTGAGAGTGGGCAACCTTGTCTTGTTCCTGATCTTAGTGGAAATGCTTTCAGTTTTTCACCATTGAGGATGATGTTTGCTGTGGGCTTGTCATATATGGCCTTTATTATGTTGAGGAAAGTTCCCTCTATGCCTACTTTCTGCAGGGTTTTTATCATAAATGGGTGTTGAATTTTGTCAAAAGCTTTCTCTGCATCTATTGAGATGATCATATGGTTTTTATCCTTCAGTTTGTTAATATGGTGTATCACATTGATAGATTTGCGTATATTGAAGAATCCTTGCATTCCTGGAATAAACCCCACTTGATCATGGTGTATGATCCGTTTAATGTGCTGTTGGATTCTGTTTGCTAGTATTTTGTTGAGGATTTTTGCATCTATGTTCATCAGTGATATTGGCCTGTAGTTTTCTTTCTTTGTGACATCCTTGTCTGGTTTTGGTATCAAGGTGATGGTGGCCTCGTAGAAGGAGTTAGGGAGTGGTCCTCCCTCTGCTATATTTTGGAAGAGTTTGAGAAGGATAGGTGTTAGCTCTTCTCTAAATGTTTGATAGAATTCGCCTGTGAAGCCATCTGGTCCTGGGCTTTTTTTTGTTGGAAGATTTTTAATCACAGTTTCAATTTCACTGCTTGTGATTGGTCTGTTCATATTTTCTATTTCTTCCTGATTCAGTCTTGGCAGGTTGTGCATTTCTAAGAATTTGTCCATTTCTTCCAGATTGTCCATTTTATTGGCATAGAGTTGCTTGTAGTAATCTCTCATGATCTCTTTTATCTCTGCAGTGTCAGTTGTTACCTCTCCTTTTTCATTTCTAATTCTATTGATTTGAGTCTTCTCCCTTTTTTTCTTAATGAGTCTGGCTAGTGGTTTATCTATTTTGTTTATCTTCTCAAAGAACCAGCTTTTAGTTTTATTGATCTTTGCTATTGTTTCCTTCATTTCTTTTTCATTTATTTCTGATCTGATTTTTATGATTTCTTTCCTTCTGCTAGCTTTGGGGTTTTTTTGTTCTTCTTTCTCTAATTGCTTGAGGTGCAAGGTTAGGTTGTTTATTCGAGATGTTTCCTGCTTCTTAAGGTGGGCTTGTATTGCTATAAACTTCCCCCTTAGAACTGCTTTTGCTGCATCCCACAGGTTTTGGGTCGTTGTGTCTCCATTGTCATTTGTTTCTAGGTATTTTTTGATTTCCTCTTTGATTTCTTCAGTGATCTCTTCATTATTAAGTAGTGTATTGTTTAGCCTCCATGTGTTTGTATTTTTTACAGATCTTTTCCTGTAATTGATATCTAGTCTCATGGCGTTGTGGTCAGAAAAGATACTTGATACAATTTCAATTTTCTTAAATTTACCAAGGCTTGATTTGTGACCTAAGATATGATCTATCCTGGAGAATGTTCCATGAGCACTTGAGAAAAATGTGTATTCTGTTGTTTTTGGATGGAGTGTCCTATAAATATCAATTAAGTCCATCTTGTTTAATGTATCATTTAAAGCTTGTGTTTCCTTATTTATTTTCATTTTGGATGATCTGTCCATGGGTGAAAGTGGGGTGTTTAAGTCCCCTACTATGAATGTGTTACTGTCGATTTCCCCTTTTATGGCTGTTAGTATTTGCCTTATGTACTGAGGTGCTCCTATGTTGGGTGCATAAATATTTACAATTGTTATATCTTCTTCTTGGATCGATCCTTTGATCATTATGTAGTGTCCTTCTTTGTCTCTTTTAATAGTCCTTATTTTAAAGTCTATTTTGTCTGATATGAGAATTGCTACTCCAGCTTTCTTTTGGCTTCCATTTGCATGGAATATCTTTTTCCATCCCCTTACTTTCAGTCTGTATGTGTCTCTAGGTCTGAAGTGGGTCTCTTGTAGACAGCATATATAAGGGTCTTGTTTTTGTATCCATTCAGCTAATCTGTGTCTTTTGGTGGGAGCATTTAGTCCATTTACATTTAAGGTAATTATTGATATGTATGTTCCTATTCCCATTTTCTAAATTGTTTTGGGTTCGTTATTATAGGTCTTTTCCTTCTCTTGTGTTTCTTGCCTAGAGAAGATCCTTTAGCATTTGTTGTAAAGCTGGTTTGGTGGTGCTGAACTCTCTCAGCTTTTGCTTGTCTGTAAAGGTTTTAATTTCTCCATCAAATCTGAATGAGATCCTTGCTGGGTAGAGTAGTCTTGGCTGCAGGTTTTTCTCCTTCATCACTTTCAGTATGTCCTGCCACTCCCTTCTGGCTTGTAGGGTTTCTGCTGAGAGATCAGCTGTTAACCTTATGGGGATTCCCTTATGTGTTATTTGTTGTTTTTCCCTTGCTGCTTTTAATATGCTTTCTTTGTATTTAATTTTTGACAGTTTGATTAATATGTGTCTTGGCGTATTTCTCCTTGTATTTATCTTGTATGGGACTCTCTGTGCTTCCTGGACTTGATTAACTATTTCCTTTCCCATATTAGGGAAGTTTTCAACTATAATCTCTTCAAATATTTTCTCAGTCCCTTTCTTTTTCTCTTCTTCTTCTGGAACCCCTATAATTCGAATGTTGGTGCGTTTAATGTTGTCCCAGAGGTCTCTGAGACTGTCCTCAGTTCTTTTCATTCTTTTTTCTTTATTCTGCTCTGCAGTAGTTATTTCCACTATTTTATCTTCCAGGTCACTTATCCGTTCTTCTGCCTCAGTTATTCTGCTATTGATCCCATCTAGAGTACTTTTAATTTCATTTATTGTGTTGTTCATCGTTGCTTGTTTCATCTTTAGTTCTTCTAGGTCCTTGTTAACTGATTCTTGCATTTTGTCCAATCTATTGTCCATTCTATCTCCAAGATTTCGGATCAACCTTACTATCATTATTCTGAATTCTCTTTCAGGTAGACTCCCTATTTCCTCTTCATTTGTTAGGTCTGGTGCATTTTTATCTTGCTCCTTTATCTGCTGTGTGTTTTTCTGTCTTCTCATTTTGCTTATCTTACTGTGTTTGGGGTCTCCTTTTTGCAGGCTGCAGGTTTGTGGTTCCTCCTGTTTTTGATGTCTGTCTCTAGTGGCTAAGGTTGGTTCAGTGGGTTGTGTAGGCTTCCTGGTGGAGGGGGCTAGTGCCTGTGTTGTGGTGGATGAGGCTGGATCTTGTCTCTCTAGTGGTCAGGTTCACGTCTGGTGGTGTGTTTGGGGGTGTCTGTGGCCTTATTATGATTTTAGGCAGCCTCTCTGCTAATGGGTGGGGTTGTGTTCCTGTTTTGCTAGTTGTTTGGCATAGGTTTTCCAGCACTGTGGCTTGCTGGTCGTTGAGTGAAGCTGGGTGCTGGTGTTAAGATGGAGGTCTCTGGGAGATTTTCGCTGTTTGATATTATGTGGAGCTGGGAGGTCTCTTGTTGATCAGTGTCCTGAAGTTGGCTCTCCTACCTCAGAGGCAGAGCCCTGCCTCCTGGCTGGAGCACCAAAAGCTTTTCATCCACAGGCTCAGGATAAAAGGGAGAAAAAGTAGAGGGAATTAGTAGAAGTATGAGGAAAGAAAGAAGGAAAGGAGGGTAGGAAGGAAGGAAGAAAGAAAGAAAGAAGCAAAGAAGGAAAGAAGGCAAGAAGGAAAGAAGGGAGGGAGGGAGGGAGGAGGGAAGGAAGGAGGGAAAGAAGGAAAAAAGACAGAAAGAAAGAAGATACAGTAAAAATAAAATACAGTATAATAAAGTTATTGAATTAAAAACTTCTTATTTAGAAAAAAAAAAAAGGGACGGAAAGAACCTAGGACAAATGTTGGCAGCAAAGCTATACAGACAAAATCTTACACAGAAGCATACACATACACCCTCACTAAAAGAGGTAAATGGGGAAAAATCCTAAATCTTGCTGTCAGAGACCACCTCCTCAATTTGGGATGATTCGTTGTCTAAAGGAGGGAAGGAAGGACGGAAAGAAAGAAAGAAAGAACGAAGGTAAAGTATAATAAGGTTATTAAAATTAATTATTAAGAAAAAAATTTAAAAAAAAACATGGACGGATAGAACCCTAGGACAAATGGTGGAAGCAAGACTATACAGACAAGATCTCACACAGAAGCATACACATACACGTTCGCAAAAAGAGGAAAGGGGAAAAAATCATAGATCTTGCTCCTAAAGTCCACTTCCTTAATTTGGGATGATTGGTTGTCTATTCAGGTATTCCACAGATGCAGGGTACATCAAGTTGATTGTGGAGCTTTAATCCGCTGCTTCTGAGGCTGCTGGGAGGGATTTCCCTTCCTCTTCTTTGTTCTCACAGCTCCCAGGGCTAAGCTTTGGATTTGGCCCTGCCACTGCGTGTAGATCGCTGGAGGGCGTCTGTTTTTTGCTCAGACAGGATGGGGTTAAAAGAGCCGCTGATTGGGGGCTCTGGCGCACTCAGGCCGGCGGGGACGGAGGGGCACAGAGTGCGGGGCGGGCCTGCGGTGGCAAAGGCCGGCGTGACTTTGCACCAGCCTGAGGCGCGCTGTGCGCTCTCCCGGGGAAGTTGTCCCTGGATCCCGGGAACCCGGCAGTGGCGGGCTGCACAGCCTCCGCGGAAGAGGGGTGTGGAGAGTGACCTGTGCTCGCACACAGGCCCCTCGGTGGCGGCAGCAGCAGCCTTAACGTCTCCCGCCCGCCTCTGGGGTCCGCGCTTTTAGCCGCGGCTTGCGCCCGTCTCTGGATTCCGCGCTTTCAGCCGCGGCTCGCGCCCGTCTCTGGATTCCGCGCTTTCAGCCGCGGCTCGCGCCCGTCTCTGGATTCCGCGCTTTCAGCCGCGGCTCGCGCCCGTCTCTGGATTCCGAGCTTTCAGCCGCGGCTCGCGCCCGTCTCTGGGGTTCGCGCTTTTAGCCGCGGCTCGCGCCCGTCTCTGGAGTTCCTTTAAGCAGCGTTCTTAAACCCCTCTCCTCACGCCCCAGGAAACAAAGAGGGAAGAAAAAGTCTCCTGCCTCTTCTGCAGGTGCAGGCTTTTCCCCGGACTCCCTCCCGGCTAGCTGTGGTGCACTAACCCCTTCAGGCTATGTTCAAGCCGCCAACCCCAGTCCTCTCCCTGCGCTCCGGCCTCAGCTCTCAGCCCCGCCCGCCCCGGCGGGTGAGCAGACAAGCCTCTCGGGCTGGTGAGTGCCGGTCGGCACCGATCCTCTGTGCGGGAATCTCCCCGCTTTGCCCTCCGCACCCGTTGCTGTGCACTCCGCAGCTTCGAAGCTCCCCCCTCCGCCTCCCGCAGTCTCCGCCCTCGAAGGGGCTTCCTAGAGTGTGGAAACTTTTCCTCCTTCACAGCTCCCTCCCACTGGTGCAGGTGCCGTCCCTATTCTTTTGTCTCTGTTTTTTCTTTTGCCCTACCCAGGTACGTGGGGAGTTTCTTGCCATTTGGGAGGTCTGAGGTCTTCTGCCAGCCTTCAGTAGGTGTTCTGTAGGAGTTGTTCCACGTGTAGATGTATTTCTGGTGTATCTGTGGGGAGGAAGGTGATCTCCGCGTCTTACTCTTCCGCCATCTTCCGCCTCGCTATATGTTAATATTATATTTTCTAGAAATATAACACAAATGTGGAGTTCTCTTTTACTGATACAGTCTGTTTTAACATAGCAACACCAGCCTTGCTGTATCATCATATTTTCAACTCTGTTTAAAAGATTTATTACTTAAAAGATGTGAGACTAGCCCCTATTGGGGGGAAAAAATAATAAGGAAACAAACAAATTCAATGAACAATATCTGTGATAGTAGTCTGCCTTAGACATCTGTCCAGTCGTTCACCACCAGGGTTGATCTGGCTAACTAAATAGGTATTCCTATCTAGCTCATGTGTCTATAGATCATTTTCCTAGAAGTGTGCTTACCATCAGAGAGGTTGACCTTTTCAAATAGAAAAAGACCATTTATTCATTAAGGATATCCTATATGATGAGACCAATTTAAAAAGAATGAGGAAATGAGGTCAAAAGGAGAATAAATAGAAAAAGTCAAATGCTAGGAGTAAGACTGGTAAGCAAAATACTTGGAGTAAGACACATGTCAGTGAGAGGAAAACAAAAATTGGACTTAGTATTTTAGCAATCAAAGGAAAGAAATAAACATAATAAATTATGCCATTCATATTGTCCAAAAAAATAAAACAAACCAGTTGCTTAGGAAAATCTCAGATCTTCCTGGAACTGAAACAGGAGAAATACCTTCAGTGGACACTGGCATGTGGTAAGCCTTATGTACAACATTCCATTCTCTCTCCTCAACCCCAGACCCTAAGTAAGTATAGTAACATGTTTTATTAGTCTCTTTGTTATAACACCTATTAACAAGGCCATCAGAAAAGAAATGAGGAGGAGCTAAAACAATACAATGCAAGAATGTTTTCAGTAACTGTACAGCTTAACCTGAATTATACACAACATTTCTTGGAACTAGGCTTTTGTTGATTATTGGGTGTAAATGATAGACAGATTTAATATGTTCCACTGTCAGCCAGACTAAAACTAGAAAACCCATTCCCTAATGAAATTTGAGAACCCCTACCCATACTTAAATATCAAGCTTCTCAATTTCAGTACAAGGATAAGTTATGAAAACATGGGAGAACAAAACTAACATTTTCTTAAAGCATGACTCCTGGGCTTGTTCCATAAATGGAGAAGTAATACTAATAATTTTAGCCTGGCTGGAAAACATTTAAAGCACATATAATTAGTAAATATATAAAATAGTGTCAACATTGCAGTCATATAACTTCTAATTTTGAGCAACATAACTTCTCATGAATTCTTTAAACTGGTTGCAAAATATACGCCTCAGTGTCTAGAAGAATTGACTTGCACAAATACTTCATAGTTTTAATTCAGTGAAATATTGAAGAACAGTTTCCAAAACTGATATGGATTTGGGATAGGTTTATCTTAAGTCATTCTTCCTGGACATTAATCAGATAGCAGAGTTAATTGACTAATAAGAGTCATTTTCTGCTTTTGACCTTTCTCTGTTGTCAACATTGTAAAGGCAAATGCTTATCTTTCTCTTTTATGTGTAATGTTCCTGGGTTGGAGATAGCAGTGAAACTTTTAATAGGGAACATATGGGTAGAACTCATTTGAAAGTATCATTGTAACATTACAATACATTAAGAAGACAGACAAGATATACTCTTGTTTATCCCATTAGGAATTATTAAACAATTCATCAGGAGATCATTCTGAGTCAAGTTCTCAAAGCAGTTTTAAGGTTATATTGAGAATCAATAACTCATACAACATAGCTAATAATGAATTTATGTCTGGGGACAAGGGTAAGAAAAAAGTCAATCAGACAGGTACAAAATTCTCATGTTTTTGCTGAAATTTTCTACACTCTGTGAAAGAATAGAGTGATATAGCAACTTCATGCAGAACATTGGCTTGAAGAGCCCACACTTCTGATTTACCAAGAAAGAAACAAATATATAGTCTGGGGAGAAAATCTAGTAAGTTAAACAGTCTATAATCTGGGGGGGAATAAATGTTTGTCATGGAAAAAGGGAATGGATTACAGGCTACTTAATCATAAATAAGCATACTTTGGAAGTTTATGCTTAGTGCGTAAATAAATGGGAAATACCAGAGCCAAGTATTAGAAATAAACTTGCACTTTCTCGGAAGTAGAAAAACTGGGTATTTCACTTAATTAGCTATAATATATGAGAAAGTATAATGGAAAGCATAATTCTACAGTTATGGAGTTAGTACAGAAATTCGGCTCCTCTTGTAAGAACTACATTTACCTGCATGGATGAGGTAGAAAAATGAGAAATTCTGTATATAATTTGACATAAACTCATTCAAGTGGCCATTTTGAAATATGGCTTCCAAGTTTGCCTCACTAAGCCAGTGCCAGGTTTGCCACTGATTGGACCAACCTGAATCATCAAGGTGGTTTGGGGAATGCTGTGTGCTGAAGCATTTCAAGAAAGTGTCTCTTTGCTTCTGGAAGGTGCAGTGTATGGATTTGAAAGTGGAGCTATTGCAGCCAGTTTTCCCCTAGTAGGAAAACATGGGAAGAGAGCCATGAGAACTTCAGGTTCATGGAGCCAGAACTCTTATAAATCACATCTGAAGATCACCCTACTCGAACAGTGGGATTTTCAGGGATGTAGCTGTATTGGTTTTCTATTGCTCTAAAACAAATTACCACAAATAGAAGCTTAAGACAACACTCATTTATTAGCCCACAGTTCTGCATTTCAGAAGTTTAGCACAGATATGCTCAGGATATAATAAGGCTGAAATCAATGCTCTGGCCAGACTGAGTTATTCCCTGAAAATTCTATGAAAAACATCCACTTCTTTAACAACAAACTAATTCTTGTTGTTGGCATGACTCAGATCCTTGTGGTTGTAGGACTAAGATCCCTAGTTTCCTTGCTGACTGTCAACCATGAAGTTCTCTCAGGTCTTAGAGGCTGCCTGAATTCTTTGCCACATGACTCCCTCTTTTTTCAAGTAGGCAATGGTTCTTCAAGTCTGTCCTGTGTCTCCAATCTCTGATTTCCTCAACCAGCCAGAAGAAATTTCTACTTTTAAAGGTCTTATCTGACTAGTTCAGAATCATCCAGATAATCTCTCTATCATAAGATCAACTGATTTGACACTTTAGTTATATTCACAAAACCCCTTCACAGCAGTATCTAGATACATGTTTGACTGAATAACTGGGAGAGAGTATATGCCAGGGACTGGAAATCTTGGGATATCGTCATAGAATTCTGCCTTCTACATAATCCAGTACACTCACTTTGATATTTATACCAGTTTGAACCACATTTTTCATTATTTATAATCAAAAAACATTATAACTGATATACTCCTTGAAAAAAGGAAACTCGTAGTGAGGTTAATCATATTCAATTTGTAAGAATACTGATTCATCATGAAAAGGAATAAACTACTCATACAAGCCTCATGAGTTTGACAAACAACAGTGGCCAGTCCATCTTAACATCTCCCAATTTCACATTTTTCTTCCACAGTTAGCTACTGAAAAGTTCCAGGAGGTAAATATGGCTGCTAATATCTAGGACCCTTTGCAAACAAATAATAAGCTTACTAGAATAGTCAACATACCAAGATTATTACCTATAGTGTCTTATCTGGCTCCAGTCTAGAAAAGGAGACTTAATCTCTCTTGAAAATTTAGGTTTATGACAGATGAGTTGTAGAAATTATAGTCTAGCCACTCTTCCATATATTCCACATTTGTTCCTTAGATCAAGCCAAACAACCAGAAGACTACAAATTTGGATTATATTGCCATTAGAAACCGAGAATCACCTTTCTGGAGTTATGTTTCAGTGTTAGCCCCTCTTTAATCAAAGAAGTTTGTCACTACAAAAAATCCATTATCATACCATTTGTCATTTCCTATATAAAATTCTCCATGAGAAATTTCTTTAAGAATTAAGTGACAGAAATAGATATACTTTAAAAATTATACCAGTGAATTTTATGGAAACAGTTCAGGTCTCCTTCATTAATTTGGCTGCCAGAAAGTTTACAGCCAAATTCAACTATTAGCTCTAATGAGTATGTATGACCTTGGGATGGCAAGTTTGTATTTTTCTTTTATCTTATCTTTATTTTTTGCTCTATGAATATTCCTTGTTCTTGATGCTCTGTCCAAGGCATCTCAAATCTTGTGGCAGATGAGGTTGAAGTCAAATAAATTTCATACATCAAGCACAAATAACATTTTATTTGTATTGCAAATGCCTGAATTTTGTTTAGAGAACATTTTGGGTTGAGAAGTTCAGATTAAGGAATAGATAGATCTTTCCTACTACAATAAAAAAATTATCCAAAAAGATTGGATTCAAATAATGCAGTTCTTTTTTTTTTTTTTTTTTTTTTTTTGCGGTACATGGGCCCCTCACTGTTGTGCCCTCTCCCATTGCGGAGCACAGGCTCCAGAAGTGCAGGCTCAGCAGCCATGGCTCACGGGCCGAGCCGCTCCACGGCATGTGAGATCTTCCCTGCCCGGGGCACGAACCCGTGTCCCCTGCATTGGCAGGCGGACTCTCAACCACTGCGCCACCAGGGAAGCCCCTGCAGTTCTTTTTTAAAGAAAATAAAATCATTCCCATGCAAACCAAAACAAACCCTGTTAGATTTGAAATATAAAAATAATGGAAAATTCCTTTTCCGCTTCAGTATTTCTAAGATGCCTCTTTTAAAGTTCAAATTTTGAATCCTTTAAATTAATAGTCCTAAACACAATAAAACTGTATACATGTTATTAATTCAGGCAAACCTGAAAAGGTCATTTTAAAAAAGGATTCATATATGAGGTAAGTCAAATCCTGTTTCTCTCGAGCAACACAGCTAGATATATTTGAAGAACAAACCCACAAACAGAAAATGTCTTTTCAGCATTTGATTCAAAGTTTATACACTTAAGTTTTATCATTTATGAAATGATAAATTATAATTACATATTATTTACAATTTACAATTACAAATTATAAACATCATGACCATTAAGTGACTGTGGCCCCACAACTTGTGGGATCTTAGCTCCCCAGCCAGGGATCAAATCGTGCCCCCTGCAGTAGAAGCACAGAGTCCTAACCCCTGGATTGTCAAAATTCCCTAGAACTTGAGTTTTTTTTTTAAATACTTTTTTGGCCTTACCTCACAGCATGTGGGATTTTAGTTCCCCAACCAGAGATCAAACCCATGCCCCTTGCGTTGGAAGCACAGAGTCTTAACCACTGAACTGCCAGGGAATTCCCTAGAACTGGAATATTAAAAGGAATTCTTTCATGGGAAATTTGTCCTGAAATATATTAGAATTCCATAAAAATCAGTTAGTGTCTTAGTTCATTCAGGCTGCTATAACAAAATATCGTAGAACTGGGTGGCTTATAAATAACAGAAATTTATTTCTCACAGTAGTGAAGGATGGAAAGTCCAAGTTCAAAGTGCTAGCAGATTCGGTGCCTGGTAAGGGCCTATTTCCTGGTCCATAGATAGCCATCATTTTACTGTTCCCCTGCAGGACAGAAGTGGATGAGTGAGTTCTCTGGGGCCTCTTTTATGAGGGAACTAATTTCATTCATGAGGGTTCTGCCTCCATGACCTAATCACCTCTCAAAGGCCCCAACTCCAAATACCATCACATTAGGAATTAGTTGTACCATTTGAATCTGGTGGGATACAACATCCAATCTATAGCATATATGCAGACTCAGATATGTCACAGAAAAATTATTTTCTTCAGGAGACAACTACTATGAAGTGAATGAGTCTGATACTACCTAGTTAATCCATAGGGCATGAATTGATGATTTTTCACCTATATTTGGAAGTTTTGCTCTGTTTTCATCATGGTGTATGTGCGTTTGTTTGTGTATATGTGCATGCTTTAACCTTGTCTCATTTATCTTCCTGCATTGTTGTTTTTGGCATTATGAACAAATCCACTTGCATGAATTTATAATTCAAAATATGTTAAGGTTAAATTTAAAAAATTTAAATAATAAAAAATATTAAAAATATATCATTTCTAATAAACATTCTTCTTTCACTTCAAGTGAATATTCTTCATTCTATTATAATAGAATCCCCTTGTCATATTATTATACTGTAGAGTACTCTCTAATTATAATCGTTTTTTAAGTCTATATTTGAAATTACAGAAAACAGGAAGCCATAAAAGGCAATTATTTATTTCTGTAGTTTTTTCCTTCCAAGATCTCACTTTTGTAGTAAGTAGATAGCACTAGGATACTTTATCATATCACAAACACACAAAAAAGAGGAAAAGTGAAAAAAAAAAGCTATATATTAGTGAGTGAATGACCTTCAGCCTGAAGCTTCTGTATGTCCCAGTTCATTTCATTATAATAAGTATTATCAGTATCTCTAGCACATGTTCCTCTTCCTGAACTGATAG
The DNA here is from genome assembly GCF_963455315.2 of Globicephala melas. Lineage (NCBI taxonomy): Eukaryota > Metazoa > Chordata > Mammalia > Artiodactyla > Delphinidae > Globicephala > Globicephala melas. Next base: position 91,690,237 of record NC_083317.1, read on the forward strand.
ATAAATAAAGTAGACTCTCCTTTGCCAGAGAGTTTCTAATTAAAAGCCTTGAGTGTTCAATCCAGCATAGAGCATGCACAGACTTAAAAAAATTCTCCTACCATAGGAGGCCAGAGATCACACTTCCCCAAGATTTCAGAATGTTGTTTTAGTTGTTCCAGGATGAAGCGAATTGAAAAGTAAAACTTCCACAGCAGAGTGGAATATGTCTATAAAGTTAAAAATGTCTTTAAAGATATCTATAAGGTTAAAAATAAATAAAATTTATAGTGTTTTATTCAGTCCTCTGTCTTCTTTACTTTCCACACTGAGCACTATAGCCTTAACTGAAGTTATAAAATCTACAAGATAATCTCGTATAACTAAAAATCCCATTAAACTACCAAAAAATTTTCCAAACCCTGCATTTACAGGTGATGATGATTTCCAAGAATATTAAACTCTTTTATTATAAATGTCATTAATAAGTCTTTCATAGGCATTCATGTTCTAAAATGAGAAGCTGTTCACATATTATCAAATGCCTGTGGTCAGGATAATACTGAATCCTGAACTCATGACTTCCAGGAAACTAGTCAGCCCAATTGGCCCAGCATATTCTTTGCTCTTTAAAAACTTAATATTGCTGCTTCTTACCTCACTAATCTCATCTCTTCGTATTATTCACTTATTGAAATTTTCTTATAAATTACTAAAAGTTAAAAGTCCAACTTTCTCTAGGAAACCCTCTCTGAATATTTACAAGGACATTTCTTTTGAGTACTTTTTATTTGAAATTTAGTTTCTGCTACCATATTTTCAGTCCTCTATCTGCTTTCCCAAGGGTAGTGTGAGCTCTTTGAAAACTGAAGCAGAACCTGATGTATCTTAATATCATACTTATCTCTTAACCTTATGGAAAGCATCCACATAAGTGAATCATAAACTGCAGAGTTATAAACAAGGGGAATACATTATAATTACACTGGATTTTAGTTGACAATTTTTGTACATGCTGATTGAGCAGATACAGAATCCCACGCTTCATTATATCCCCAGAGCTTGGAAGCTGGTAGATATTTAACTCATGTTGACTGAATGGTTGAATTAATAAATAAATGACTAAAAGAGGAAGAGAAAAAATAAAAATATTCTTTTCCTGTAACATCTACTACTAGGACAACATTGCATATTGATTAAAGCAACAATAAGAAATTACTTGAACAGATATTTAAACAGAGAAGGTATATGGACAGCAAATAAGCACATGAAAAGATGATCAGCATCATTAGTCAATAAAGAAATAAAAATTAAAATGACAAAGAGATACCATTACATAACTACTAGATTGGCCATAATTAAAAAGACTGACCAGAGCTTCCCTGGTGGCACAGTGGTTGAGAGTCTGCCTGCTGATGCAGGGGACACGGGTTCATGCCCCAGTCCAGGAGGATCCCACATGCCGCGGAGCGGCTGGGCCCATGAGCCATGGCCCCTGAGCCTGCGCGTCCGGAGCCTGTGCTCCGCAGCGGGAGAGACCACAGCAGTAAGAGGCCCGCGTACCGCAAAAAAAAAAAAAAAAAAGACTGACCATACTAAATGTTGAAAATGTGGAGAAATTGGAATTCTCATACACTATTGGTCAGAATGAAAAATGGTACAACTACTGTGGAAAACAGTTTGGCAGTTTTTTACAGTTATGTTCCAGTGAGTCCACATCTAAGTATTTACGTGAGAGAAATGAACACACATGTTCACACAGACTTGTATACAAATGTTAAAAGTACCTGTATTTGTAATAGCCAAAATCTGAAAATAATCCAAATGTCTATTAACAGGTGAATAAACAAATTGTGTTATATCCATCCAATGGAACATTCTTCAGCAATGAAAAATAATCCATTGGTATTTGCTACAACATGGATGCTTCTGAAAATAATTATTCTAAGTAAAAGAAATCAAACAAAAGGTACATACTGAGTGATTCAATTTACATAAAGTTCTAATACATAGTGATGTAATTAACCAGCAGTGAAAGTAAGCAGATCAGGAGTTGCCTGGGATTGGGGAGGGGAGTGGTAATGAGGGATTAAAAAGGGTCATGAGGAAACTTCTGTGGGTAATGGATATCTTATCATCTTGATTGTGATGATGGATCCACAGGTGTAAAGGTATGTCAAAACTTCTCAAATTGTACACTTTAAATATGTGTAGTTTGTTGTATGTCAATTTTACAACATTATAGCTGTTCAAAAAGAAAGGCTAAAAGATTCTTGGAATAAAATATCCCATATATAATCTGATGAAGATGATCAATAAAGAGATGTTATTTCAGGTGTCTGACTAGCTTACAATCTCCCTTACTTCTCTGGCAACAGTTTAACAATTTTTAGAGGTGGCTCTTAAGTACATGTAAGATATAATTTAATGTAATATTTGTTAAAATATTCATAAAAATGATTATAATTGTATACAATATTAAAACAATATAATTATTATAAATTTATTGAGATTTTAATATATATTTATAATTATGAATTATAAATATATAATTATATAATCATTCAATTAGTTGAAACTAAAGTCTTCTCAATGCACTTAAAATATAATCCAAACACATCTCCATGGTTTGAAATCTCCCTTCTCATTTACCTTTTTAATGTCCTAACACTCTTAAGAATAGATCACTATGCTAAAATCATACGTTCTTTTCGTTCCTCTCCATTAGGAACATGCCAACCTCCATTTCCCTCAGGGCACTGCACTTGCTGAAGCATTTGTTAAACACTTTCCACAGGTCATCACCTCAACTCCTACCTCCTCAGGGAAGTCATCACCATAATACAATCCAAATAATCCACTGCACCCTTCTCAGTCACTTTTGATCACACCACCCTGCTTTGTTTTCTTAATTGCATTACTTTCTGATTTGTCCTATTTATTTATTTACTGGCTATTGTCTATCTGTCTCTCATCACTAGAATGTAAGAACAATGGCCACACACTTTGTTTTGTTCATCTCTGTAAGCCCAGAGCTTAAAACATGCCTGGAACATAGATAGGTATTCAATAAATATTTTTTTAATGAGTAAAAGGTCATATTCATAGCATGATTTCAGTGTGGGAAGAAAGCCTGTTGCCAGTAGGTGTGTGCTTCCTCATGGTTGTCCCACAGAGACCAATAAACTGATTTTAAGTGGTTAGCTTTGGATGCATATTTTGTTGATAGTTTTGGCCATTTAAATAGATTGAATCTAGAATTACAATGACTAGATGTCAACAAGTTCTAAGTGGAATATAAAGTGAATAAACTGAATTTTAGTCAAGTTATTTTCAAAATGATGTTATTTTTTAAAAATGAAGACTTTACTAATTTACTTCTACAGTCTTACAGTTATTTGCTAAAAATAGAAATTTTGTATCAAAAATTCTATAACCTAGGAAACTTCCACTTTCAGCCATTTACTGGACTAGATAAGCCTGTGACATTTCCACAGCAGAACAACTAGATGCTGCACCAAGTGCAATTTTGGTCACATTGTTGGCTGCAGAAGAAATAAGAGAAACCTTCAAATAGCCAAATAAACAACAACTAAGTAAACAAATACAGTGAGCAATCTGGAGGATAAGAGGGAGAATTGAAATGGACATTCTCAGCAATATCTATGCAAGGGAAATAATTAAACTTGACACTCCCAGATTCTGCTTGGAACCCTAAAGGGGGACTAAGTTTTCCGAAAGTCAATAATTCCCTCAAATTCTCAGCAAAAGCAAATACAATCCTTTCCAAAGAAATGCATCTTCAAGACCTCAAGTTTCCACAGAGCAAAATCAGTCACATATGAGTTCATAAATAGAGCTCATAAACACACCATAAACAAGACTTCATGCATGTTATTTGGCAGAAACAACAAAAAGATTTATATCCAAAAGGAGATTATAAATTAGAGTTAATAGCTAGACACAATAGAATAACTATTTATGGTATAATGAAAAAGAAACAGCAACATTTTATTTTCAAAAAGTATCAGAAAATGTTGAAACAAATCAAATTATACTTTAGAAATAAAAAATAATTGTTTTAATTAGAAATGTGTAGCTAAATGTCTGCCAATACTCAACTGAATAAGGAGTATAAGAAGTGGATGATAAAGCTAAAGAAATTACTCATAAGTCACCAAAAAGAGAAAAGATGATGAAAAATTAAAGGAGTTTAAAATATTTTTAGGGTCAAATGTAAAGGCTAATATTAATCCGAACGGGGTCAAGGGGGAAGAGAAGGAAGGAAAGGCAATATTTAAAGAGCTATTCAACTTGGAATTTTCTAAAACTGATAAAAAAGAATGAATTTATATAAACAAGGAGCATTTATCCTAAACAGGATGAAAAATAAGTAAAAGTTGAGAGGCACAATAAGGAAACTGAAGAATCTCAAAAACAAAATATTTTCAAACCATCAAAGAGAAAAGACAGTCTGATAATTAGACAGCAGACTTATCAATGGCAACTATGAAAGCCAGAAGACAGTAGAATAATTCAAAACCTTGGGAGGAAATAATTATCTACGTAGATTTATAAAGCTTTTAAAATTATCTTTTAAGAATAAGGGTAAAAAACAGTATCATATAAAATTTATGAGAACTTACTACCAATGTGTGATTATAAACAAAGCTGTTTGAGATAAAGAATGTAGAAATGAATTTAATAAAGAATCTTACCTGAGACTATTTGTCTAGTACTAAATTCAACATTAATTATTTCTTTTCAGTAAAATAACATTACACATTACATTAAATAATTTAATTTTAATGTTTTTGGTTTTATATTTATTGGGATTTCTGATTGTTTCTATTATGATTATATAAAAGCTATAAGCTTAGGAAATGCACATGTAGTTTCAAATTTATACATATTTATGTTATGTTTAATGAGAATAATGTAAGTAAAACACAAGTTCATGATACATAGTTTCTATTTAAAAGAGTCCCTGAAATTATTTAAATATGATAAATACTGAACTAGATAACCCTTAATATCTTCTGCAGCTCGAAAATTATTTAATTTCCTTTCTGCATGAATCATATAATATGTCATTACCTCATCACCTTCAACTTAGTCTTGGATCTTGCTGCCATTAATCTGTTTAATGGGCATGAAAAAGGAAGCAGACTTCAACCTTTCAAGAATTTGAGCTAATGAGACTTATTGGAAGCTTTCAAATTCATCTCTATTAGGTCTTCTAATGGATACTACACTTCTGCGAACATATTTTACTTGCTTACACAATTCAATGCACAGGAAAATGTAAGTGATTGCACTTTTATGTTGTACACAAGGTTGAAATCTCTATATCAAAATACAAAATCTCTATGTAAGTGCTTGCTAACCATCTTTGTAAGAATATATCATATTCTGAATTTCCTCTGTCCTATTGGCTTCCCACAAGATAAAACAATTGCTCTGTAAGGATCAAATTTTAAGTATATAGTAAAATAGTGTCTTTGTTATCATCTAGGAGCTTCATGTTTCTATGTGCATTTTTTACTGCAAAGTCAAGATCATGCAAAATATTTTAAATTTTTATTTAATTATGCATTTGGTAGATGATTGACAAATGATTGACAGACATACATTTACACATATAATTTACATTTATATTATAAAATATAAAGTATTTTATAATTTTTCATTTTTAAGAGTCTACTTGATTAGAGAATTTGCCTTGTCTTTTTTTCTGCTTAAAACCAGCTGCTTTGAATTCTATTGCACCTGCTGAAGGAGAATTTAGTAAGACTTGCTCACAAAGGCTATTTTTATTACCCTCATAAATCACAAGATAAACCATGTAGAATGGTTAAATTTTAAAGCACATTCAGAATATTGTTTTTTAATCTCATGGTATGTTTATTATTTTTCATCAGGTATGTCTAGATTTCAAATGCAACTAAGTACATAATTCTTTTTCAAGAAAAAGGGAGAAAAAAAATCCCACACATCATAGTTTGATAACCCTATAATAGTAATGTAGGAAAAGGTATTTGTATTTCATCCTGCCATTAAATAACTAGGTAACTTTTTCAGGTAACTATACATGCCTGATCCCTAGTTTTTTTCAAAGAGAAAAGAAATTAAGGTGGGGAAGAGTTAATGTGTTTACTAAGCTCTATCAACCAAGAGTGTTTTCAACTGTAGGTATCAAAAACTCCAGCTATAATGGCTTAAACAACCAAGGGATTTTTTTTCCCCCACATAAAAAGAAGTCGAGCCCTCACAGTACAAGAAATATTAGTTATGCTGGTCAAAAGACACCCAGGTGCTACCATATATCTACTCTCCCAAATTTGGCCAATGCCTTTTGGTTTTCCTTGTTGCAAGTCATAGTGCCATGTATTACATATCCTTCAGTAAATAACAAGTCATATTGGTCTATTTTATAATACCGGAAAGAAATGCTATATTTTTCCTGAACATTTCTCATCATACTCACCTGCTTGGGTACTCCCTCTTCCATTTCACTATCCTGAACTGGGTCACACATTTACTAAATAAAAAGTAAGGAAGAGACCTTCAAGATGGCGGAGGAGTAACACATGGACATCACATTCCTCCCCACAAATACACCAGAAAGACATCTACACGTGGAACAACTCCTACAGGACATGAACTGAACGCTGGCAGAAGACCTCAGACTTCCCAAAAGGCAAGAAACTCCCCACGTACCTGGGTAGGGCAAAAGAAAAAAAGAGAGACAAAAGAATAGGGACAGGACCTGCATCTCTGGGAGGGAGCTGTGAAGGAGGAAATGTTTCCACACACTAGGAAGCTCCTTCACTGGCAGAGACAGGGGGTGGCAGGGGGGAAGCTTCAGAGCCACAGAGGAGAGCACAGCAACAGGGGGGCAGAGGGCAAAGCAGAGACATTCCCACACAGAGGATGGGTGCCAACCAGCACTCACCAGCCTGAGAGGCCTGTTTGCCCACCTGCCAGTGCAGGTGGAGGCTGGGAGCTGAGGCTTTGTCTTCAGAGGTCAGATCCCAGGGAGAGGAGTGGGGTTGGCTGTGTGAACACAGCCTGAAGGGGACTAGTGAGCCACAGCTAGCTGGGAGGGAGTCTGGGAAAAGGTCTGGAACTACCTAAGAGGCAAGAGACCATTGTTTCACGGTGTGCAAGGAGAGGGGATTCAGAGCACCGCCTAAACAAGCTCCAGAAACGGGCACGAGCCACAGCTATCACAGCGGACACCAGAGACGGGCGTGAAATGCTAAGGCTGCTACTGCAGCCACCAAGAAGCTTGTGTGCAAGCACAGGTCACTATCCACACCTCCCCTCCTGAGAGCCTGTGCAGCTCACCACTGCCACAGTCCCGTGATCCAGGGACAAGTTCCCTGGGAGAACACACGACACACCTCAGGTTATTGAAACATCACACTGGCCTCTGCTGCTACAGGCTCGCCCTGCATTTCATACCCCTCCCTCCGCCTGGCCTAAGTGAGCCAGAGCCCCCTAATAAACTGCTACTTTAACTCCATCCAGTCTGAGCAAAGAACAGATGCCCTCAGACAACCTACATGCAGAGGCGGGGCCAAATCCAAAGCTGAACCCCAGGAGCTGTGCGAACAAAGAAGAGAAAGGGAAATTTCTCCCAGCAGCCTCAGGAGGAGAGGATTAACTCTCCACAATCAACTTGATGTACCCTGCATCCCTGGAATACCTGAATAGATAAGAAATTATCCCAAAATTGAGGCGGTGGACTTTGGGAGCAACTGTAGACTTGGTTTGCTTTCTGCATCTACTTTGTTTCCGGCCTTGTCTTAGTTTAGTATTTAGAGTTTATTATCACTGGTAGATATGTTTATAGATTTTGTTGCTCTCTTCCTTTATATATATATATATATATATATATATATATATATTTTACTTTTTCCCTTTTTGTGAGTGTGTATGTGTATGCTTCTTTGTGTGATTTTGTCTATATATCTTTGCTTTTACCATTTATCCTAGGGTTCAGTCTGTCCCTTTTTTCCTTTTTTTGTAGTTTTTAGTGCTTGTTATCATTGGTGGATTTGTTTTTTGGTTTGGTTGCTCTCTTCTTTCTTTCTTTCTTTTATTTATTACTTTTTAATTTTTTTATTATAATAACTTTTTAATATTTTATTTTATTCTATTCTAATTCTTTCTTTCTTTCATTCTTTCTTGCTTGCTTTCTTTTTTCCCACTTTTCTTCTGAGCCATGTGGCTAACAGGGTCTTGGTGCTCCAGTGGGTGTCAACCCTCTGCCTCTGAGGTGGGAGAGCCAAGATCATGATATTGGAACACCAGAAACCTCCCAATTCCACATAATATCAAATGGCAAAAGCTCTCCCAGAGATCTCCATCTCAACGATAAGACCCAGCTCCACTCAACAACAAGCAAGCTACAGTGCTGGACAACCTATGCCAAACAACTAGCAAGACAGGAATACAGCCACACCCATTAGCAGGGACGCTACCTAAAATCATAGTAAGGTCACAGACACCCCAAAATACACCACTGGACACGGTCCTGCCCACAAGAAAGACAAGATCCATCCCCATACAAAATAACAGGCACCAGTCCCTTCCAACAGGAAGTCTACACAACCCACTGAACCAACCTTACCAACTGGGGGCAGACAACAAAAACAACGGGAACTACGAACCAGCAGCCTGCAAAAAGGAGACCCCAAACACAGTAAGTTAAGCAAAATGAGAAGACAGAGAAACACACAGCAGATGAAGGAGCAAGGTAAAAACCACCAGACTGAACAAATGAAGAGGAAATAGGCAGTCTACCTGAAAAAGAATTCAGAGTCATGAGAGCAAAGATGATCCAAAATCTTGGAAACAGAATGGATAAAATACAAGAAACATTTAACAGGGAACTTAAAGACCTAAAAAGCAAACAAAAAATGATGAACAACACAATATATGAAATTAAAAATTCTCTAGAAGTAATTAATGGCAGAATAACTGAGGCAGAAGAACGGATAAGTGACCTGGAAGATAAAATAGTAGAAATAACTACCACAGAGCAGAATAAAGAAAAAATAATGAAAAGAATTGAGGACAGTTTCAGAGACTTCTGGAACAACATTAAACCCATTAACATTTGAATTAAAGGGGTCCCAGAAGAGGAACAGAAAAAGAAAGGGACTGAGAAAATATTTGAAGAGATTATAGTTTGAAAACTTCCCTAATATGGGAAAGGACATAGTCAGTCAAGTCCAAGAAGTACAGAGAGTCCCATACAGGATAAATCCATGGAAAAACATGCCAAGAAACATACTAATCAAATTATCAAAAATTAAGGACAAAGAAAAAATATTAAGAGCAGCAAGGGAAAAACAACAAATAACATACAAGGGAATCACTTAAGGTAAACATCTGATCTTTCAGCGGAAACTCTGCAAACCAGAAGGGAGTGGCAGGACATATTTAAATTGATGAAAGGGAAAAACCTACAACAAAAATAACTCTACCCAGCAAGGATCCCACTCAGATTGGACATTAAAATTAAAACCTTTACAAACAAGCAAAAGCTAAAAGAATTCAGCACCACCAAACCAGCTTTACAACAAATGCTAAAGGAACTTCTCTAAGTGGGAAACACGAGGGAAGGGAAAGACCTATAATAAGAAACACAAACAATTAAGAAAATGGTAATAGGAGCATACATATTGATAACTACCTTAAATGTAAATGGATTAAATGCTCCAACCAAAAGACAGAGACTGGCTGAATACATACAAAAACAAGACCCGTATATATGCTGTCTACAAGAGACCCACTTCAGACCTAGGGACACATAACGACTAAAAGTGAGGGGATGGAAAAAGATATTCCATGCAAATGGAAATCAAAAGAAAGCTGGAGTAGCAATACTCATATCAGATAAAATAGACTTTAAAATAAAGACTCTTACAAGAGACAAAAAAGGACAGTAAATAATGATGAAGGAATCAATCCAAGAAGAAGATATAACAATTGTAAATATTTATGCACCCAACATAGGTGCACCTCAACACATAAGGCAAATGCTAACAGCCATGAAAGGGAAAATTGACAGTAACACAATCATAGTAGGGGATTTTAACACCCCACTTTCACCAATGGACAGATCATCCAAAATGAAACTAAATAAGGAAACACAAGCCTTAAATCATACATTAAAAAAGATGGACTTAATTGATATTTATAGGACATTCCATCCAAAAACAACAGTATACACTTTCTTCTCAAGTGCCCATGGAACATTCTCCAGGATAGATCATATCTTGGGGAACAAATTAAGCCTTGGTAAATTTAAGAATATTGAAATGGTATCAAGTATCTTTTCCAACCACAACGCTATGAGACTAGATATCAATTAGAGGAAAAATATCTGTAAATAATAAAAACACATGGAGGCTAAACAATACACTACTAAATAACCAAGAGATCACTGCAGAAATCAAAGAGGAAAGCAAAAAATACCTAGAAACAAATGACAATGAAAACACGATGACCCAAAACCTACGGGATGCAGCAAAAGCAGCTCTAGCAGGGAAGTTTACAGCAATACAATCCTACCTGAAGAAACAAGAAAACTCTCAAATAAACATCCTAACCTTACACCTAAAGCAATTAGAGAAAGAAGAACAAAAAACCTGAAAGTTAACAGAAGGAAAGAAATCATAAAGACCAGATCACAAATAAATGAAAAAGAAGTGAAGGAAATGATTGCAAAGATAAATAAGACTAAAAGCAGGTTCTTTGAGAAGATAAACAAAATTGATAAACCTTTAGCCAGACTCATCAAGAAAAAAGCGAGAAGATTCAAATCGGTTGAATTACAGATAAAAAAGGAGAAGTAACAACTGACACTGCAGAAATACAAAGGATCATGAGAGATTACTACAAGCAACTATATGCCAATAAAATGGACAACCTGGAAGAATGAACAAATTCTTAGAAAAGCACAACCTTCTGTGACTGAATCAGGAGAAATAGAAAATATAAACAGGTGAATAACAAGCACTGAAATTGAGACTGTGATTAAAAATCTTCCAATGAGCTAAAGCGCAGGACCAGATGGCTTCACAGGTGAATTCTATCAAACATTTAGAGAAGAGTTAACACCTATCCTACTCAAACTCTTCCAAAATATTGCAGAGGGAGGAACAGTCCCAAAGTCATTCTACAAGGCCACCATCACTCTGATACCAAAACCAGACAAAGATGTCACAAAGAAAGAAAACAACAGGCCAATATCACTGATCAACATAGATGCAAAAATCCTCAACAAAATACTAGCAAACAGAATCCAGTAGCACATTAAACGGATCATACACCATGATCAAGTGGGGTTTATCCCAGGAAAGCAAGGATTCTTCAATATATGCAAATTAAACAATGTGATAAAACACATGAAAAAATTGGAGAAAAACCGTATGATCATTTCAATATATGCATAAAAAGTTTTTGACAAAATTCAACACCCATTTATGATAAAAACTCTGCAGAAAGTAGGCGTAGAGGGAACTTACCTCAACAAAATAAAGGCCATATATGACAAACCCAGAGCCAACATCATTCTCAATGAAAAACTGAAACCTTTTCCTCTAAGATCAGGAACAAGACACGGTTGTATACTCTCACTACTCTTATTCAACATAGTTTTGGAAATTTTAGCCATAGAAATCAGAGAAGAAAAAGAAATAAAAGGAATCTAAATTGGAAAAGAAGAAGTAAAGCTGTCACTGTTTGCAGATGACATGATACTATACATAGAGAATCCTAAAGATGCTACCAGAAAACTACTAGAGCTAATCAATGAATTTGGTAAAGTAGCAGGATAAAAAATTAATGCACAGAAATCTCTTGCATTCCTATACACTAATGATGAAAAATCTGAAAGTGAAATTAAGGAAACACTCTCATTTACCATTGCAACAAAAAGGATTAAAAACCTAGGAATAAACCTACCTAGGGAGACAAAAGACCTGTATGCAGAAAACTATAAGACACTGATGAAAGAAATGAAAGTTGATACAAACAGATGGAGAGATATACCATGTTCTTGGAATGGAAGAATCAACATTGTGAAAATGACCATACTACCCAAAGCAGTCTACAGATTCACTGCAATCCCTATCAAACTACAATGGCATTTTTCAGAGACCAGAACAAAAAATTTCACAATTTGTATGGAAACACAAAAGACCCCGAATACCAAAACAATCTTGAGAAAGAAAATCTGAGCTCAAGGAATCAGGTATCTGACTTCTGACTATACTATACAGCTACAGTAATGAAGACAGTATTGTAAAGGCACAAAAACACAAAAATAGATCAATGGAACAGGATAGAAAACCCAGAGATAAACCCACCACATATAGTCACCTTATCTTTGATAAAGAAGGCAAGAATATACAATGGAGGAAAGACAGCCTCTTCAATAAGTGGTGCTGGGAAACTGGACAGCTACATGTAAAAGAATGAAATTAGAACACTCCCTAACACCAGACACAATAATAAACTCAAAATTGATTAAAGACCTAAATGTAAGGCCAGACACTATAAAACTCTTAGAGGAAAAGATAGGCAGAACACTATATGACATAAATCAAAGCAGGATTCTTTTTGACCCACCTCCTAGAGAAATGGAAATAAAAACAAAAATAAACAAATGGGACCTAATGAAACTTAAAAGCTTTTGCACAGCAAAGGAAACCATAAATAAGACGAAAAGACAACCCTCAGAATGGGAGAAAATATTTGCAAATGAAGCAACTGACAAAGGATTAATCTCCAAAATTTACAAGCAGCTCAATATCAAAAAACAAACAACCCATTCCAAAAATGGGCAGAAGACCTAAATAGACATTTCTCCCAAGAAGATATACAGATTGCCAACAAACACATGAAAGGATGCTCAACATCACTAATCATTAGAGAAATGCAAATCAAAACTACAATGAGGTATCACTTCACACTGGTCAGAATGGCCATCATCAAAAAATCTACAAACAATAAATGCTGGAGAGGGTGTGGAGAAAAGGGAACCTTCTTGCACTGTTGCTGGGAATGTAAGTTGATAGAACCACTATGGAGAACAGTATGGAGATTCCTTAAAAAGCTAAAAATTGAACTACCATATAACCCAGAAATCCCACTACTGGGCATATAACCTGAGAAAACCATAATTCAAAAAGAGTCCTGTACCACAATGTTCATTGCATGTCTATTTACAATAGCCAGGACATGGAAGCAACCTAAGTGCCCATCGACAGATGAATGGACAAAGAAGATGTGGCACATATATACAAGGAATATTATTCAGCCATAAAAAGGTGAAACTGAGTTATTTGTAGTGAGGTAGATGGATCTAGAGTCTGTCATACAGAGTGAAGTATGTCAGAAAGAGAAAAACAAATACCGTACGCTAACACATATATATGGAATCTAAAAAAATAAAATAAAAGTTTCTGAAGAACCTCATGGCAGGACAGGAATAAAGACACGAACATAGAGAATATACTTGAGGACACAGGGAGTAAGAAGTGTAAGCTGGGACGAAGTGAGAGAGTGGCATGGACATATATACAATGCCAAATGTAAAATAGATAGCTAGTGGGAAACAGCCACATAGCACAGGGAGATCAGCTCTGTGCTTTGTGACCACCTAGAGGGGTGGGATAGGGAAGGTGGGAGGGAGACACAAGAGGGAGGGGATATGGGGATGTACGTATAGCTGATTACTTTGTTATAAAGCAGAAACAACACACCATTGTAAAGCAATTATGCTCCAGTAAAGATGTTAAAAAAAAAAAGCAAGCTGGACAAAGAAGGTAATATGATTAGCAGAACTGGGTTAAACCAGGGTTTCTTGCTGGGGAAACTGGTAGTACTTGAAGCTGGAAAATTCTTTGTTATGCAGGACAATTCTGTACATTCCAGGACATGTAGCATCTACAACCCAAAGGGACTGAATGTCAATATTATCTCTTAGCCCTTTTGACACTCTAAAACATGCTCAAACATTTCTAAATGCCCCTTAGAGGTATGGTACTTCCATTAGCTGAAGTTGGATACATTTCCACCCTGAACAAGACTGGAATTCTCTTGCAAATTCAGATATGATGAATGGATACTTGGTAGGCAATCATAATGCCTACAATGAATTCTAAGTTCCCTTTTAGTTCTAATGTCTACAGTTCTATGAAGATACATTAGTCTTAGACAACATATTTGAGTATAAAAAAATATTTTGGTATTCCAACAGTGCATTCTCACAACTAAATAGTTCTATAACATTTTTCAATATAAGCTGAAATATTTATTTCTTTTCATTTCAGCACAACATTGTTACACTAACCTAGTGATGTCAATTGTAACATTTTCAGTTATTTTGCATTTTTTTTGGGAAATCCATGTTTCAATTCATATTGGAGAAAAGGAGAGAAATCAAAAGGTCCAAGCAGAAACAACAAGAGCCAATGGTTATACCAACAATGGTCTTAAGTCCATGTTTCAGGAGAAAGGTGAGAGTGGAAGAATATGAACTCCTGAACTTATTCTGAGTACTGAAATGTTTGCTCGTTCCTTTCCACTGATAGTTCTAAGTAAGGTATCTATATTGCATTAAGTGTAATGAAATTAAAATGTTCTTATTTCACATAGTTCTAGTGTAGACTCTGGACACATGATAACAGAGGTCCTGTCTTGTTCATATTTTACTGCCAAGCATAGAATGTAGCAAATAATGCTCATTAAAAGTTTATTGAACAAATGAGTTTCTATCTTTGAACTGTACACCTAAGAAACTTGCAGCAATGGAAAAAATATACAATAAAACCCTTTTCTATGTCTTCACAAAATCTTTTGTATCATAATTTTGTGTACTTAAAATTATAAATGTACTCAAACACTGAGCAAATAATAATAAAATTTCCTTGCTTCTTACCTAAAAGCAATGGTCTCTGAAGCCCTTGGGTTCTGTAAAGGTTCCTCTAGTTTAGGGGTGGGCCTGTTGGAGGATGAACAGAACAAAGAAGATTAATAGGTAGAGCTTGACCTTTTACACCTGCTTTAACTATGCGTTCTATTTTTATATATTTTATTTATTTGTATTCTAGGTAAAATTTTAGCATAAATTCAACTACTAAAAATAGTTTCAGAACACTGGTCTACAAAATGGACAGGTGTTATGTCATTGTTGCTTCATTCCCAGGTATGGAAAATATCTTCAAAGTCTGCTCAACAAAGTTCACTTTCCAAAAAAGGTTAATCATTGTTCAAGGCAAGTTACCTTGATGATACCCATCAAAAACGTAGGGACTGGAATTTTTTCTTCATTTGTGTCAATAGCACTGCCCCTTAAAGACAGAAATGCAAATTGCCCTTGAAGTGAAGATTATTTCGTTCAATGTTCATATTAAAACTGTGCAAGGTGCTGGGGAAAGGAATTAATAGGACATGATCTTTTCGCTCAATGAATTTAGTAGATAGCACATAATAGATATGTAAATATGTCTTTTCTTTTCTTAGAGAACCAGTTCAACCTTCAACCCTCATAAGAACAGCCCAACATAACGCAGATTTCATCCTTTCAGCCATAGTAATTAGACCAAAAGCAGACAACTTATACACATTCAGCCAATTATATTCTCTCTACCTGAAATTTGAAATTAGGTCAGTCATTCTGAGTCAGTGATCTAAGAAGAAGAGATGGGGAAGTGTGCAGCAAAAAAGGGTCAATGCTGGCCACATATGGACTGAAGTTATGAAGGAGCAGAGACTGAGGGGCTTACAAAGATAACCAGTTTGCATAATTAAATGAAAGAAATGTGTGAAGAAAGAAACAAGGAGAAAAGAATAAATGTTCCCAAAGACAGAGAGAAGAAACTATCTTTCCAGTCCACATGAAGCCCAATGATATTGCTGACAAATGAATTCTGTGCTATTTCCCAGGATCTTTATAATGCACCCCCTTTTGATGTAGTTAGTTTGAGTGGGTGTGGCTTCCTCTTTCTTCAGCTAAATGCTTCCTACTAGAAGTAGGAGACTGGCAGGCAAACTATATACACAACAATCTGTAAACCCCACAAATGTTATTATCATTATCTATGCTATACTGACTTTTGAATTTCCTCTTTATCTTTCATTATCTTATTCTTTGCATCCTTTGCTTCCTATACCTCTCTCCCTCATTTTACTAATATTCGGCTTTATTTCCTTTCTTAGTTTTTCAATTTTACCCCCCAATTCTTAATAGTGCCTAAGTATTATTACAGTGCTTACAGGCAATTCAAAGACATCATGTCACCTCAACCTTTCCAACATAATCCCAATTGTATTGCCAGTAAGAAACAAAATAAAAGTTGTATTAGCTTTTGGGTCATAGATTCTAAATACTAGACTTAGAAAATTTCTTGCTAGTGAAATAAGAAATAAAACACGAACAATTCATATTCTAAACAATATTTAAGAAAATATTTTTGGAGCTTATAGATAAAATGTATTTTAAGAAAGACTCAGGGCCCTGTAATTTACTTCTTCTAAGTAAAAACATTTGAAAGTTTGACATGAATTAAGAAAATGAAATGCAATGAGCTCTCCATGTCATAAAACAGCAGGTTTTCATACATTCAAGCTGCTTGGGCTTTGGCATTCTAAATGGACCCAAATTAGGCAATAATGATCAAGGCTAAGAAAATCCTGGTGAGTAATTACCAGATGTGAAGACCTGATGGTCAAGGGCATGTTGGACAATCATTGTCTATTGGGTTTTAATTCCCAAGAAATATCATTTACTGAGGCTTCTACTTTGATCACAGACTTAAAGGGAAGCAGAAGCATTGATTTTCATTTATTCTTTTACTGGTTTCTACTTATATCTACAGGTTGAATTTCACAAAATGCAGGAATTCACCTATGTCTCTAAAAACAGGACACCCAATATCAGTTACTCTATCATCAGACTGAATTAAGAAATAAAATGGAGCAGAGTATGAAAAATATTTAAAGCTATAATAGGGCTCCCCTTGTGGCGCAGTGGTTGAGAGTCCGCCTGCCGATGCAGGGGACACGGGTTTGTGCCCCGGTCCAGGGAGATCCCGCATGCCGCGGAGCGGCTAGGCCCGTGAGCCATGGCCGCTGAGCCTGCACGTCCGGAGCCTGTGCTCCGCAACAGGAGAGGCCACAGCAGTGAGAGGCCCGCGTACCGCAAAAAAAAAAAAAAAAAAAAAAAATCTATAATAATATTTACAGCATTTTACATAACATTTTACATATAGTATATACATTACCCTCATAAAAACATATGAGATAAAAATAGTCAAGTTTATTTTGTTGCCTTATGTGTCAGGAGCACTCAGAGTTGTATTTCATTTAATCCTAAAAGCATTATTGAGGTGTATATCATTATCTTTATTTTAATGATGTAAAGTTTGAGATGGGGATAGGTTTAGTAACTTGTCTTTAAAGACTCCCAAACTTTCTCTGTTCATGGTATGCTTAGTGTCTCAGTAATTATTCCATGGTGCCGGAGGCTAAAAGACAAAGGCAACAGACAAAATCCAGGATGGCAACATTAGGAGCTCTCAGACCCCCTCTCCAATGAGACAATCATAACAGGTAAAAGTTGCAGAAAAAATGACTGCTTGAAGTTTATGGAAATTGTCCTAAGGGTGTACAGAAAAAAAGGAAATATTTGTTCAAGAAAATCTACTAAATCTCAGTACAAACAGGAAGAGTCTGTCGCTTGAGCCACAACCTGCTTCCTCCCTTTGCTCTCCAGCTTAGTGTGATTCAAACTACACTCCAAGTGGATGGGGTCAAGAATGCAAGGCTCCCTCTCTCTCCAGCTCTCAGACACAGACTGTGATATCTCTACAGGAGAGCCTGGCCACAAGCATTTCTCATCATCTTCCTGCTCTGTGTTGCAGAGACTAAATTCCAGGCAAGTGTGACCGAGAAGGCAGGGATTCACCTTCTCCAACCAGTCCCACTCATAACACAGAGCTTTTATGACAAGCATGACAGGTGAAGAATATTGGAACTCAACATCCATTGATCCAGCTTATTTGTAGGGTAAAATTCCATGCTAGCAAAGACAAGGCGAGAAGATCAAAGGCTACTGTCCTACACAGCATTCTGCTTTTACATCAGGGATGATACCGCAAGAGGAGCAGGCCATATTACCTGTTCCCAGTTCTTGAGTCATTATTCAGAGATTGTGCCTAGGGAAAGAGCAGATTATAAGATCAGAGATATCTGAAGCTCTCCCAAGGGAACTAACTTTATTTTGAACATAGTGTGGGGAAGTTCAAGCCTAAGGTTACTCTAAAAAGCAATGGATATTTAGTGGCAAGGAAGTAAGAAAAGACTGGGAGCTTCAAGAGAGCAATAAACTAAACCATAAGCCAACTAGTTTATTAGAGAGAACCAGGGAAAATGACAGTTAATAAGAGCCTTATCAATATTAGAACCACAGAGACTGGACTCAAAAACTGTGCTTGCAATTACTGGCGCCTAACAGCTGGTTGTGGTACGAACAGAGGCACACAGATTAACAGAGAGATTGGTGAAAAAGAAAGTCAAAGATAGCCCTGCTAAAACCACGGTCATCCTAGGGAAATCACACCAGATGGCAACCTGAATCCACAGGCACAAATAATAAGAACAAGATATGTTAAATAAGAAGGTTAATATAACAAACATTATAAATAAATACTTGCTCTCCTTTCTTCTTCCTGCTTTTGTAAAAGCCACCAAATTATATAAAGTAATAATTATAACAATACATTGTTGGATTTGTAAAATACATAGATGTAATATACATACATAAAAATAATAGCATAAAACACAAGAGAGGAAATACAGCTATAAAGGAGTAAGTGTCCTATATCTCACAGAATTAAGCATAAATCTGAAGTAGATTATAATAAATTGAGATAAATATGGTTAAATTCTAGAGAAACCACTAAGAAAATAACTCAAAAATATAATAAAAAACTCATTCAAGGAATTAAAATGTTACATCAAAAATTATTTGCTTAATGCAAAAATATGAAGTAAGGGAGGAACAGAGGAATAAAAAACACATGAGAGTTATATAAAATCAAAAGTAAAGGGCAGATATAGATCCAACTATATCAAAAACTATATAAAAAACATTAAATGTGAATGGATTTGAAACTGAAATCAAAAGACAGAGATTGTCAGACTGGATAAAACAAGATCCAACTATATGCTGTCTACAAAAGCCATTTATATTTAAAAATACAAATTATTTGAGAATAAAGGGATGGAAATTATGTATGTATCATGCAAACAACAACCATAAGAAAGCTGGAGTGGCTATATTAATATTAGGCAGCATAGATTTTAAAACAAAAAAAATGTTACTAGAGACAAAGAAGGACATTTTATTTTAATAAAAGGGTCAAACTATCAAGAAAATACAATATAAAAAGTATATATGTACCTTAAAACAGAGTCCCCAAAAATACAAAGTAAAATCTGACAGGATAAAGAAAGAAATAGACAATAATACTTGGAGACTTCACATTCTATAATGCACAGAACAACCAGCAGTTCAATAAGGAAACAGTAGACTGAATGACAAACTAGACCTAATACATCTATAGGATAATTCACCAAACAACAGCAGAACACACATTCTTCTTAAAAATATTTTCTAGAATTGACCATATACTAGAGCATTAAACAAGCCTCAATAAATTTAAATGATTAAAACCATACAAAGTATGTTCTCTAGCTACAATGGAATGAAACTAGAAATCAGTAACAGAAAAAAATTCAGAAAATTCACAAATGTGTGGAAATTGAACAATACCCTCCTAACTAAACAATGTTTAAAGATGAAATCACAAGAAAAATAGAAAATAGCTTGAGATAAACGAAAATTAAAATGAAGATGTAATATACCAAAACTTATGGGATGCTGCTAATGCAGTGCTTAAGTAGAAATTTATAACCTTAAACACCTATATTAGCAAAGAAGAAAGATTACAAATAAATAACCTAAACTTCCACTCCAAGAACTTAGAAAAAGAAGCACAAACTAAATATACCTGAATGCTACTTGTGTGTCTTCTTTGGAGAAATGTCTATTCAAGTTTTTTGCTCACTTTTTAGTCAGGTTTTAGAGTTGTTGCTATTGAGTTAAAGGAGTTCCTTATATATTTTGGATATTAACCCGTAATTAGATATATAGTTTGCAAATTTTTTCTCCCATTCTAGAGGTTGCCTTTTCACTGTTAATTATATTATTTGCTATGCAGAAGTTTTTTAGTTTGACATAGTCCCACTTTTCTGTTTTTCCTTATTTGTCTGTGCTTTTGACATCATATTCAAGAAGTCATTAACAAGACCATTTTCATGAAGCATTTCCCCTATGTTTTCCTCAAAGAGTTTTATATGTCCATGTCTTACAGTTAAGTATTTAATCCATTTGGGGTTGATTTTTGTGTATGATGTAAAGTAAGGATCCGAATTCATTCTTTTGCATGTGTATATTCAGTTTTCCCCAACACCATTTGTTGAAGAGACTATCCTTTCCCCATTGTTTATTCTTGGCACCATTGTTGAAGATCAGTTGACCATATAATTCAGGAGTTTATTTAGAGGCTTTCTGTTCTGTCACATTGGTGTATGTATGTCTTTATGTCAGTACCTAGCTGTTTTAGTTACTATAGCTTTGTAATATATTTTGAAATCAGGACGCGTGATGCCTCCACTTTGTTCTTTCTCAAGATTGGTCTGGCTATTTGAGGTCCTTTGTGGTTTCATATATATTTTAGGATTGCTTTCCCATTTCTGTCTTAAAACATGCCACTGGGATTTTGATAGGAATTGCATTGATTGCTCAATATCACTAATCATCAGGGAAATGCAAATCAAAACCACAATGAGATAGCATCTCACACCTTAGGATAGCTATTACTAAAAAACAATAATAAATAACAAGTGTTGGTGAAGATGTGAAGAAAACAAAAGCCTTGTATACTCTTGATGGGAATGTAGAATGATGAAGCCATTATGGAAAACAATATGGAGCCTCCTCAAAAAATTAAAAAGAGAAATTCCATGTGATTCAGCAATCCCACTTTAGGATATTTATCCAAAAGAATTGAAATTAATATCTCAAAGAGCTATTTTCATTCCCATGTGAATTGCAGCATTATTCACAATAGCCAAGATAATGAAAAACAACTAAATGTCCATCAGTGAAGGAATGGACAAAGAAAAGGTGTATATACACACAATGGAATATTATTCAGCCTTAAGAAAAGCTGGAAATCATGCTATATGCAACAATATAGATGAACCTTGAAGCCATTATGCCAAGTGAAATAAGCCAGTCACTGAAGGAAACATATTGCATGATTCCACTTACATGAGGTATATAAAAAAGTCAAACACATAGAAGCAAAGTATAGAATTGTGGTTTCCAGGGACTGGGGTAAGGAGGAAATGGTGAGCTGTTATTCAATAGGTATAAAGTTTCAGTTATACAAGATTATTAAATTCTGGATATCTACAACATACCATTGGGCCTGTAGTTAACAATACTGTCTTGTACCATCAAAAATATCTTAAGATGGGCTTCCCTGGTGGTGCAGTGGTTGAGAGTCCGCCTGCCGATGCAGGGGACACGGGCTCGTGCCCCGGTCCGGGAAGATCCCACATGCCGCGGAGCGGCTGCGCCCGTGAGCTATGCCCGCTGAGCCTGCGCATCCGGAGCCTGTGCTCCGCAACGGGAGAGGCCGCAACAGTGAGAGGCCCGCGTACCGCAAAAAAAAAAAAAAACTTAAGAGAGTAGATCTCATGTTAAGTGTTCTTACCACAACAAAAAATATACATAAGAAGTAATAAATGAGTTCAAAAATGAAGCATATAAGATCAATATTAAAAATCAATAATATTCCTATACATTAGCAGTGAACAATCCAAAAATGGAACTAAGAAACAATTACATTTACAATATAACATAACTAATAAAATACTTAGAAATAAATTTAACAAAAATAGTACAAACCTTTTCTGTGAAAACTACGAAAATTTATTGAAAGAAATTAAAGATCTAAATAAATGGGAAGACATCCCATATTCATGAGTTGAAACTCTTAATATTATCGAGCCATGATGCCTCAGATTGATTTACAGATTCAATGTAATTCCTATCAAAATTGCAGCTGACTTCTTTGCTCAAATGGCCAAGATGATCCTAAATTCATATGAAAATTTAAGGGACCCAGAATAAACAAAACAATCTTGAAAAAGATGAACAAAGATGGAGGATTCACACTTCCTGAGTTCAGAACTTACTACAAAGCTACAGACTTTGTCTATAAAGCAAGCCTGCATGGTACTGGCATAAGGATAAATATGGAGGTCAATGGAATAGAATTGGAAATACAGAAATAAACCCTCACAGTTTTAGTCAATTGATTTTAACAAGGGAGCCAAGACAATTCAATAAGGAAAGAAAATTAATTTCAACAAATGGTGTTGGTGAAACAGGACATTCATATGCAAGAAAATAAATCTGAATCCCTTCCTCATACCATACTCAACTCAAAGTTGTATCATAGACTTAAATGTAAAAGTTTAAACAATGAAACACTTAGAAAATATAGGAGAAATTTCCCATGACCTCAGGATTAGGGAAAGCATTCTTAAATATGATACTAAAAGACAAACTACATAAACTTGACTTCATTAAATTAAAAAAAAATTGGGTTTCAATACATACCATCAAGAAAATGAAAATAGACCAGACAACATAGGAGAAAATATTTGCAAATCATACATCTAATAAGGGACTTGTGTTCAGATTATATATAAGTATCCAAACCCTTACAATTCAATAATAATAAGACAATCCAATTAAGAAATGGGTAAAGGATCTGAATATATATTTCTCTAAAAACATACAAATTGCCAATAAGCACATTAAGAGATCATTAACCATTAGAGACATGCGAATTAAAGCCAAGATGAGATACCACTTTATACCTACTAGGGTGGCTCTAACCAAAGAAATATATAATAATGAGCGTTGGTGAGGATGTGGAGAAATTGGAACACTGATAGACTGCTGGTGAGAATACAAAATGATGCAATATTTTGGAAAACAACCTGGCAGTTTCTCAAATAAGTAAATATAGAGTCATGACTCATTAATTTCACCCTATATACTCAAGAAAAATGAAAATATATGTTCACACAAAAATTGGTACACAAATGTTCATAGCAGCTTTATTCCATGGAATAAAATGGAAATAATCCAAATGCCCATCAGATGATGAATGGATAAATTAAATGTACCTAACAACAATAGAATATAATTCAGGAATAAAATATAATGAAATAGTGATACACACTACAACATGAATGAACCTAGAAAACATTATGTTAAGTGAAAGAAACTAGTCACAAAAGACAACATATTAAAAGATTCCATTTAGATGGAAAATCCAGAATAGGCAAATCTATAGAGACATAAAGTAGATTAGTAATTGCTGGAAGCTGGGGAGAAATGAAGAATGACTGACAGTGGGTATGGCACTTCTTCAAGGGATGATGAGAATCGTCTAAAATCAATTTTGGTGATGACTGCACAAATCTGTGAATATAGTAAAAACTAATAATTATATACTTTAAATGAGAAAATTGTATGGCATGTGAATTATATTTCATTATATATAATGAAATATGTAACAGTTCCATATTTTAAGTAATTAGATCCAAACTACTTAATAAGTATTTATATCCTAATAATCTTAGTAGCTGATTGGAAAAAAATATACACAATTTAAAGAAGAAGGTATTTTTTTTTAAATTTCATTCTTAAATAACCACAATTTTCTACTAATGGAATTTGTGTTCCTTTTGGGCCACACTTCTCAAACACTGAAATCATACTGGACATCACCACTCTCATTTCCCACTGTACATTGTTATTCATATGGTAGTTGCTTTTAACAAGCAAACTTAAAATACAGCTTTGTAAATATATGATAGCATCAAAAGTGATGCAGTACAATCTAATGTTAAAACAATGAACTTCTCTGAGCTAGTAGTTTGCATAGTATTCAATAGATGTCCGACAGATGTCAAGCACCTTTGTGTTTTCCTTGAAAAATTAAAATATCCTGTGATGCTCCTCTGTGACCCTTCAATGAGTTTTACTTTGGCACCTCACTGCTTACAAACGCTTGCCCTAGTAGATACACTTGGTAAGTGGCAGAACATGGATCCACATGAATAATTTTGTAATTACTAACTCTCCACTTATTTAATGAAGCCAAAGTGCTGAGTGCCTTAATCAAAAGGCTTTAAACTCTAAAATAGGTTGTAATATCAAAATTCAGATTATTATAACGTTTATCATATTCAAATTAAAGTCAAAAGGTGAAATCAGCCTGGGTTAGCAAAATAAACTTAAATTTAGAAGGAGAATCATTTCAGAAAGAACTTGAGTTTTGACAAAGAATTGAGTAAGTTATTAGCATTGCTTTCTGAGGACCATTTAGTTAGACAATTACTCGGTCTCACCTAAGCACAGGTCTATAGGTAAAAAGCACAGTTGTATTTCCTATATTTCACAGAATGTTTTGAACATTTACATAATTTTGGTTTTCAAAGCAAATCTCTCAAATTTAAACCACACTCTAGTAACACAAAAATTAAAGCCCCAATTTCATGTCAGAAACAATGCAAGAGAAAAATGGTAACAGGTGTGCATGTTACTCTGTCATTGTGGTTTCTAGCACAGCATTAAGAATCAAGTATTTTTCTTGAGTCTCTAGAGCCTATTGGTTAAGAATATTAAATTGGCTTTAGGCTACAAGGGAATCAAATCCCAAATGTTCCATTCATTTACTAGTTGTCTCTTAAAGTCCCTGAGCTTGAGTCTTTATAATCTATGCAATGAGAATATGCTCACAAAATTGTTATAGCATCAAATAAGAAAAGCCTGAAATATTTAGTATAGTTCCTAGCATAAACTAAGAACTCATAAATTGTGGTAGTAATAATAGTTGTTATTTCTAAGAGAATTATTAATCCCTTTACATTGCCCTTAACATCCAAACCCTAAATTCAGAGTATCTATTCTTAAAAGAAAATGAAAGTCACACAAGTGAAGTCAGTTTCAATCATCCATATTAATGAAAAAGGGCAGTGATGAAAAACATAATTCCCAAAGCCCTTCTACTTATGGTTGTCATGCCATACAGACAGACAGACAGACAGACAGACAGACACACACACACACATTCATTGCCCTTTTAGAGAATCAATTACGACCTAGGTTTGTTATTTTAAACAATTATTTTAAGTAAAATTGAGTCTTTACTTTAAAAATTCTACTTTAAAAATCTATTTCATATCCAAAATGGTAGGAGTGGAGTGCTCCTACTCTCCCTTTAGTAACAAATTAGGGAACACACAAAATTAAATAAAAGGCTCACAGGCATCATTCATGTCTTTGTCACTTGTGTTTCATAAAAATGCCATTTCCATTAAAATGGCATTACATAAAAAAAGGGATTTTAGCTGGGGGTAGTTTTCAGCAGATTAGCCGTCCTAATTACATTTTGCTTGGGCTAATGTTAAAATTATTTTCTGTTCCCTAAGCACATATCAGCTGATAGTGAGAGAAGCACACTTGCAACTTTCTAGGCAATGGAAGAAACCACCTACAATTAAAGATGTGCTTAATTTAACCCACAGCAATTAGTGAATACAGACAGGTAAATGTGACTTAATGGTACTCATAGCCCTTTTAAATTTTTAATGGAATTCTACACAGAAAAATACTGTAAATTAAGTATGTAAAAGGAAAATATCACAAATGTTTTAAAATCATACACTGGAAAAGAAAATATCTTACAGTATAAAATCATCTTTAATTATAAATGAAAGAAAATATCTTACAGTATAAAATCATCTTTAATTATAAATGAGAAAATGTTGCTTATGGTATTATCCACCATTTTATGGACAATCAAGATAAATGATGAATTGATCTGTTTAAATAATTTAATGAAATCACATCTTGATATTTACCGGTCATTTTTGGAGGTCCAGTGCCTTAAAGTACTGTCATGACTCCTAATAGCATATATTAAATATTTACAAGGATGACAAAGCAACCATATTTTGATTCAGTTATCTAAACAAACTTTTTGAAGGTGAAGGTTAGACTGAAGATCTTTTTTTTATAAGATCAAGGATCCATACTAATATTTTATGCATGAAAAAGTACAGTAGTAGTTTATGACCAAGAAATATTGATTAGTTGACATGAGTGGCATCAATAATGAAAATCTTTCTTCCTGCTCTGACTTTAGAACATCCTTTCCTAACATTTGAGTTTTCCTAAACTGGATTTTTCTGACTTCAAAAGAATAAAAGTAAAATTCAGTTCAACACAACACCGATTTACAGAACACCTATTATGTGCAGAGCACTGGATGATGTAGAGCCTTGTGGAGGGAACTGAGACAAGACAGCGAAGCTGTCCATTCACCATGCCCCACCCCCACCCCCCCTCCCCTGCCTCCAAGGGGTTTACAATGAATTAGGGCAGTGCTTCTCAAATTGTCATATGCATGGGAATCACCCAGGATCTTGGCCTAAGGCATAGCCCTGGAATTCTGCATTTCTAACAAGTTCCCTGGTGATGTCCATACTGCTGATTAACAGACTACACTGGAGAAGCAAGGGATTTCAAGGCAAAATGAGATAGTAATTAATAAAAAACAGTGGGAGAAACTCCATGATGGACAGAAGAGGAAGAGATTGCTCCAACTAGAAAAGAAAGCAGGAGTGGGGAATTTAAAGACTAGTTCATGGGATAATTGGTATTCGTATGGATCTTGACAGCTGAGGACTATTTTAATGAACAGAGATAGAAAAAGGGCAATCCAGCATAGGGAAAAAACTAACAAAAATGTCAAGGCAGAGTGGGCAGAAAATGCAGCATGTTTAGAAGGAATACTAAATAATATGGGCAAGCAGAATGTGTAGTGCATGAGGGGAAATAAAACAAGTTCATAATTAGCAAAAAATAAATAATATGGTTTGTGTTTTCATTATTTCTGTTAATAATTATACCAAGTCTATTATTGCCCTGCCACTTATAAGGTGCTTTCATATGTCACCCTCGGCATGTTCTTGTAACAACTCTGTGACATAGATTTCTGTTGTTGATGCTGTAACCCATTTATAGATGATGATTCTGAAAACACGTTAATTGTCTTCAAACAAGTTTAAGTAGTTAGTGCTGGATTCAAACTCCAAAATTAATTTTTTGCCCCACAAAGAACTGTCTCCAGGAATTATTTATAGAGTAAGAAGAAAACAACATACTTTAACTAAGAATAGCAATCCGGAAGCAAAGTACTCTTTTTTTCTAAGATCTACTTTATCACAGTGGCCAGGTGACAAGAAAACCCTTGTCTTTTTTTTCTGACTTAATAGGAATTTACCTAATTTCTCACTGTTAAACATGATATACTTGTTGGTTTGAGTCAGATTCCTTACAAGGTTAAGAAAATAGAGTTCCATTCATAGTTTTCAAAGAATTTTGATCAGGAGTGTGTAGTGAATTTTAAAAGAACCACACATTTAATCAACATATGACTGCCCAGATACCATGTACAAATTATAGAACACAATCATGAGAGATAGTCTCTCTGCAGTGAGCTGCCACATTAGTCTTAGAAAAGTATAAAAAACAGAAACACTGCTTAATTTGATTATTTTACTTAATACAGAAAAAAACTCAGTAATCTAGGTGAGGATCTTAGAAACAACTGAAAAGTCTCGATATTTTAAAGAAATTCAGTTGTGTTCATTATGACTGCATGCAGTTACTCAAAGAAGATTACAAACTTAAATTCAATTTTATAATAAGGTTAACAGACACCTGAAGAAATAATTTCAATGAATAGATGAGCTTAACTTATGAATGGCAGTTATATGTTTGTAAACTGTTATTTTGCAAGGGCCTATGTCTACTCATTATTTTGAGAATTTTGAATAATCATTAGTTGTGTTTAAACAGTTAATCTGTAATTTCGGTTGATCAGGTAAAGGTAATATTTACTAGTTACCACACTTGACTCTCCACAAATTCTAAAAGCATAAAGAATGTGGGTTCTATAACTTTATAAGTAATACCATTTTTGATTTCCAGGTCCTATTATTAGAGAGAAGCATGAGAATCTAATATATACAAAGAGTTTTGTGTGTGAGAAGGGTGTGTGATTTTAACATGTAAAATTATTGGCTGAAATGGCAAACCTCTTTTAATAAGTACCTGCATATGAGAGAAAAAGAAAATAATTGAAACCTATATATTCCCTAAATGCAATGCATTGAAACCTAATAAAAATTAAATTAAAAATTGAAATGAATATAAATGTTTCTTCAAAAACTCTCCCTAATACAATCTTAAAAACCAAAGCTACTTTAAACAACCCCAGCTGTGAACACTCTATAGCTCTGAAAAAAACGAATTCTCATTTTCACTTTAAATTGCTTATACAGTATGATGAATATTAATCTCTAGTGTTAAAGGAAGATTAAAAATTGTCAAGTTGAACTAACATTCTCTTTTGTAGAAGTTTCTTACATTCTTCTCATTCTTTTCTTTTTTATTACCAGGCCAAAGTTCAGGAAATAGTAAATGGCTGAAAAATGTTAAAAAGGAATATATTTAATTACGCACAAACACACACAATCTATATCTATCTATACCAATCTATAAATATGTATAAATTATAATTGTATTAGGGAACTAAGGTTTATATAATAGTTGGTACTTCTTTATATTTTTTATTAGTTTTTTTTTCCCTCTTAACTTATCCTGACACCCTTATTATATACAGTTTTGAAATAAAGTATACTAAAACTAGAGAAAATAATGTGGTTATAATAGGTTCAATTTTTATATTCTTACCTCTGGTTAAATGTACATTTATCTTGAATTTTTTTATTTAAGTGGATATTTTGGGCTTCTTTTTGAGTCTAACATCAAGTAGGCATGCCAGAATAAGTAGAATATATAAAATAATTGAAATTTAATATATTTTAAAATATTTGTTTTCACAATGATAAAATACAGAATATAAAATAGAAAATGAGCAGTAGACAGTTATCCCTTTCTAGTCTGGCTCATGGGTCTCTAGAGGGAGTCAATCTGCAACAGTAAGTGGTGAGTTCTTCTGTCTAGCATCAGTATTTTGATGGTGGCTTTGGACTTGCCAGATATGACTTGCCAGAGAGAGGTCATGGCCAAAGCAGTAAAAGCGCCACAGGCAGTTGCTAAAGCAGTAAAAGCCCCAAATTGGAAGCAAGAAAATGAAAGCAACAAAAACATCTCCAGTGTCTCCACAGTTGGTCAAGAAGGAAAAGAAAAAGGACAAGAAGACCAAAGCTCCTCTGGAGAATGTGGGTGAGCCTGGAGATAGGGACCGTGATACCAAAAAGAAGAAGAATATAAACATGGAAGTAGTTTCTGAGTAGTGGAGACCACTTTAAGCACTGTGTCCAGCTGGGAGGAGAAATTAAAGCGTTATTGAGAAAAAAAAAATAGAAAATGATTTCTCATGCCAGCACAGTTTTTAAAAGAAAAAGTAACATGATTAAGACAGGTAAATATCATGAGCCTACTTGTTAAATCTGCTCTCATATCACTAAAGGTACTTATCCTATTAACTATGCTTTCCCCTTATTGTAAGGGTCAACTCAGTGAATAAATCCTTTGCACCATGCACAGCATTTTGTTTTATTGAGATTATTGATGGTGCTTCTAATTTTGACCCTGAAAAAAATCAATAAGCTGATGCTGAGAGACTTAAATGGTATGCATGTTCACACAGGAGTAATACCCAATTATCAAGATAATAATTATCTTCAATTTTAGAACTAAAACATCCTACATATAGGCTACATCTAATAATAAGGAGAAGAACAGCAGTGAGGAGCTATTTTCAGAAGGAACTGAAGAACTATTCCATGATAGATGGAAAGCATTCTGAAGCCCCAATGCCTGATAAGTCCTGCTGCTAATATGCATGGTATTCTTGTGTTCAGTAATAGGAGAGCTTATTCAACTTCAACTTGGTAAGAGGTTCAGTATTTCTTTATGAGCTATGAAAATTAATTACAGGCAATATTTAAAATTTAAATTAGTCATTAGTTTAAAATGAGGGGAATTAATTTAATATTCTACTATGATATACAGATTATAATCATATAGTTGATAACATGGAGAGATAGTTAAATTTTAATATAAAAAGTAATGTTTAGGTTCATCTTGGACTGGCTAGCTACAATTCTTGTTAAGCTTCTAAGGGAGAAAAAGGAATGAATTAGAGGACATCTAAATTTATAGGACATCTAAATTTATACCATATAAAATAATTATGCTCTTCTTAATCATCAACATAATTGTAAAAGTTTGTCTTAAAGTTGTATATGTAGCAGGGTGTGTGTGTGTATGTGTTACACATGGAAACCTCAGATAATGATTAACTGACTATGGGTAGCTATTGACATTGAAAAGGAATCTAACAGTCATTGAGCTCTATGTCCCAGGTACTGGTTCTCCTTGAGTCACAGTTTTAATTTTCTGTAAGACTGTCTGGCCCCGCTTACCTCTCTCGTCTCTCCTTGCTTCCCCTCTGTCTCTCAGAGCCCATTCATTCAGCATGCCCTCTATCCTTCAGTGCCTCCTACTTACTCTGTACCCTTTACCTGAAATACGTTTTCCTCCTCCCCTCACTTAACTAAGTCCAACCCATCCTTTAAGGAAACTGTCCCTCCCCGCTATTTTTTGGTGTGATTTTATCTGATTAATATTAGTATCCCCATTAGAATGTAAGATATACGAGGTCACCCTTGAATAAGTGAGTTCTATGTCTGTTTTTCCTCATGTTTTTCCTTACTAGTACACACACAGCATCTAGTCTTGTCTTTTTTTTTTTTTTTTTTTTCGGTACGCGGGCCTCTCACTGTTGTGGCCTCTCCCGTTGCGGAGCACAGGCTCCGGACACGCAGGCTCAGCGGCCATGGCTCACGGGCGCAGCCGCTCCACGGCATGTGGGATCTTCCCGGACTGGGGCACGAACCCGTGTCCCCTGCATCGGCAGGTGGACTCTCAACCACTGCACCACCAGGGAAACCCTAGTCTTGTCATTTTAAAAACATTTCAACAGTGAATGAAAAATTTATTTGCACAGTTTATCACATTCTTTTTTTAAAAATCTCATGACCAAAATTCAGGTAATATCATCATACTATTTTCTAAGTAGCATGTTATTGTATGCACTTTAAGTCTTTAGGGTAGCAATTTTGAACATGGTACAAAATATCCAAAAGCAGACATTACCAGTTGAGCTTAGACTTCCAAATTTAAAATAAAATAAGGAAAATAAAATAAGCTATAATAATGATACATTTCTTCATAAAATGGTGGTCAAGTAAATTGTAAAACTAATATTTGGGTGAAATCAGGAGTCCTTTCTCGAATATCTGTTTTCAGACAACTGTCAAATCACACAAAGAAACAAAACAATACAAATGAAAAAACAAATACACTTAAAGTAGTGCCCTTCTGAATAGAAGTGAGTGCCATTTTGAAAAAAGACACTGGAACATGCCTGGGAAAAGAAACAAGGGAAGACACAGGGCAAAAGATCCTCAAATGATAGCTACCACACACGCCACATCCATGAGTTTACCTAACATCTGGTAGCTTGAATTAAAAAAGGAAACATATTCCCTTTCAAATGTTGAGGTGCTTTCAAATGGGAAATTAACTGTAAGGCTAAATATCTATCGCAGATGATGCAACTCAAAGTGCATTTAAATCTACTGAAAGGAAACAAAACACGTTTCAATAACACTTTGAAATATTGTAAAAGGAACTGCTATGAAGTAATTTTTAATTATGAACTGAAATTATCCCTCAGTAGGAAATATGTGCTTATCTTCTTTAGTGTGCTTCAAGAATGAGATATTTTGAAAATGAACAAAAACATACTATCCAAATATGAAGTCAAATGATATATATGCCAGTGGTCAGTCATGCTCTGAAGATTGAGTACTTTCAATCTCCATGCATTTCAAAGATGAGAATCACTATCCCCAGTGCATATTTCATCAAGACATTTTGGACAACCAGGAAGCACTAAGAGACTGCATCTTTCCCCCAAATAAATTTCTAGTCATATGCCAGGAATATAATGCATTTTAGATAAGTTAACAAAAAACAGGTACCCATGTAACTCAAGATATAGCAACATTTCAACTCTGACAGATTGACTGGTTTAACAATTATTTTATAATTGGTCACAGATGTAAATATGTCAGGCTGCCTATAATAAAAATTTATGAAGATTAACTAAATAACAGCTTGGTCATCACTTATTTTTTAAAACATTATTATTTATGCAGTATTGTGTCAACCCTACATTCAAACTTACTAAATTCAGTGCTCCATGCCTTTAAGACCCAAAACAGTCCTTTCCCCTACACGGTAGCTTCCTGGGGGAAACTTAAATAGATATAAGCAGATGGGGCAAGGAGCACTATTAGAATAAGGCCCCTTTTATCCAAGACAGAATGATTTGCACTTACTAAGAGTGTACACTCTGTCAAATTATTTCTGTTCTTGAATTTTCATACAGCTCATTTAATCCTCACATCAACCACATGAAGGAAATAATCATTATCATCCCCACTTTAAAGATACAGAAATCGAGGATTAGACAGGTGAAGTGGCTTTCTCAATCTAACTAGTAAATAAAGAATAAGCACAGATAAGTATAGAGTCTATCTGTATCCAAGTCCACACATACTTACAAAAAATTCCTACTACATTTTGACAAAAGTAAAAAGCTTATTGAAACAACTCAATACAGTGATGTATAAAGCATAGTTAGCATTCCGTACCACTTCCTGTCCCACCACTTTTAAGTAACCAATGTAAACAGTCCACTGTACGCTCCCATACCTTCTTTATTAACATTTTGATTGAAGTATAGTTGATTTACAATGTAATATTAGATTTAGGTGTACAACATAGTGATTTGATATTTTTATAAATTATATTCCATTTAAAGTTATTATAAAATATTGGCTAGTTTCCCTGTGCTGTACATTACATCCTTGTATCTTATTTATTTTATACATAGTAGTTTGTATCTCTTAATTACCTTCCCCTATCTTTTCCCTCCCTCCACCCTTCTCCAAACTGGTAACCAGCAGTTTGTTCTCTGTATCAATGAATCTGTTTCCGGTTTGTTATATTCGTTCGTTTTATTTTTTAGGTTCCACATATAAGTGAAAACATACAGTATTTGTCTTCCTCTGTCTGACTTAACTTCACTAAGCATAATACTCTCCAGGTACACCCATGTTGTTGCAAATGGCAAAATTTCATTCTTTTTTATGGCCGAGTAATATTTTCGTTTATATATATATGTATATAAAACCACAGCTTATTTATCCATTCATTTGTTCATGCACACTTAGACTGCTTCTATATTTTGGCTAGTGTAAATAATGCTGCTACGAACATTGGGGTGTATATATCTTTTATAATTAGTGTTTTCAGTTTCTTCAAATATATACTCAAGAGGAGAATTGCTAGATCATATAGTAGTTCTATTTTTAATTTTTTGAGGAACCTCCATAGTGTTTTCCATAATTGCTGTACTGATTTAAATTCCCACCAACAGTGCATGAGGGTCCCCTTTTCTCCACATTTTGCCAACATTTATTATTTATTGCCTTTTTAACAAGAGCCATTCTAAGAGATGTGAGGTGATATCTCACTGTGGTTTTGATTTGCACTTCATTGATGTGTAGTGATGTTAAGCATCTTTTAGTGTGTCTGTTGGCCATTTGTATGTCTTCTTTGAAAAAATGTCTACTTTGGTCTGCCAAGTTTTTAATAAGTTGTTTGTTTTTCTTATGTTGAATTGCATGAGCTGTTTATATATTTTAGATATTAACCCTTTATCAGATAAATCATTTGCAAATATATTCTCCCATTCAGTAGCTTGTCTTTTCATTTTTTTGATGGTTTCCTTTGCTATGCAAAATCTTTTAAGGTTAATTAGGTCCCATCTGTTTATTTTTGCTTTTGTTTCCCTTGCCTGAGGTGAGAGATCCAAAAAAGGAATTGCTAAGACTTATGTAAAAGAGTGTATCGCTTATGTTTTCTTCTAGAAATTTTATGGTTTCCAGTTTCACATTTGGTCTTTAATCCACTTTGAGTTTACTTTTGTATATGGTGTGAGAAAAATGTTCTAATTTCTTTCTTTTACATGTTACTGTCCAGTTTTCCCAACACTTCATATTGAAGAGACTGTCTTTTCCTCATTTTTTATTTTTTCCTCCTTTGTCATACATTAATTGACCATATTTGCATAGGTTTATTTCTGGGCTCTCTAAACTGTTCCATTGATCTATGCATCATTTTTGTTCCAGAATCCTTACTGTTTTGATTGTTATAGCTTTGTAGTATAGCTTGAAGTCAAGGAGCATAATACCTTTAGCTTTATTCTTTGTTCTCAAGATCACTTTGGCTATTCAGGGTCTTCTGTGGTTTGATACAAATTTTAGGATTATTTGTTCTACTTCTGAGAAATTCATGGTATTTTGATAGGGATTGTATTAATTGCTTTGGGTAGTATGGACATCTTAACAAGATTAATTCTTCCAATCCATGAACATGGAATATCTTTCATTTATTTGTATTATCTTTAATTTTCTTCATCAATGTCTTATAAATTTTCAGAACAAAGATCTTTCACCTCCTTGGTTAAGTTTATTTCTAGGTATTTTATTCTTTTTGATGTGATTGTAAATGGGATTGTTTCTTGCTTCCTTTTTCTGACATCTCATTATTAGTGTACAGAAAGGCAACAGATTTCTGTATATTAGTCTTGTATCCTAAAACTTTACTGAATTCATTTATTAATTCTAATAGATTTTTGTTGGGGACTTTAGGTTTTTTTCAATACATAGTATCATTCATCTTCAAATAATGACAGTTTTATTCTTCCCATCCAATTTGGATGCTTTTTATTTCTTTTTCTTGTCTGATTGCTGTGGCTAGAACTTCCAACACTATGTTAAATAGAAATGGCAATAGTATGCATTCTTGTCTTGTTCCAGATTTTAGAGGAAAAACTTTAAGTCTTTCACCATTGAGTATGATGTTAACATTGGGTTCATCATAAATGACCTTTGTTATGAGATATATTCCCTCTGTAACAACTTTGTTGAGAGTTTATCATGAATGGGTGTTGAATTTTATCAAATGCTTTTCTGCATCTATTTAAATGATCATGTGAGTTTTATCCTTCATTTTGTCAAGATGGTGTACCATATTGATTAATTTGCAGATATTGAACCATCTTTGCACTCCTGGAATAAATCTCTCTTGATCGTGGCATATGACCCTTTTTATACACTGTTTGGTTGAATTTGATTTGCTAATATTTTGTTGAGAATTTTTGCATCTAAATTCTTCAGGGATACTGGCCTGTAGTTTTTTTTTTTTTTTTGGTAGTATCTTTTTCTGGTTTGGTAGCAAGGTAATGATGGACTTGTAGAATGAATTTGGGAGTATTCCCTCCTCTTTGATTTTTTGTAATAGCTTTATAGGTATTAACTCTTCTTTATATGTTTGGCAGAATTGCCCTGTGAAGGTGCTCAGTCCTGGCCTCTTTTTGTTGAGAGTTTTTGATTATAAATTCAACTTTAATACTAGCAATTGGTCTGTTTAGATTATCTGTTTCTTCCTGATTCAGTCTTGAAAGATTATATGTTTCTAGAAATTTATCCATTTCTTCTAGGTTGTCCAATTCGTTGGCATATACCTGTTCATAGCATTCACTTGTGATTGTTTGTATTTCTATGATATCAGTTGTAATTTATCCTCTTTCCTTTTTTATTTTGTTTGTGTCCTCTCCCTTTTTTCTTAATGAGCCTTACTAAAGGCTTATCAATTTTGTTTATCTTTTCAAAAAAACAGCTTTTAGTTTTTCAGCAACATGGATGGACCTAGAGATTATCATATTAAGTAAGTCAGACAAAGACAAATATCATGATATCACTTATATGTGGAATCTAAAAAATGATAGAAAAAATTATCTACAAAACAGAAACACACTCACAGAAAACAAACTTATGGTTACCAAAGGAGATAGTGGGGTTGTGGAGGGGAGATAAAGTAGGAGTTTGGGATTAACATATACCCACTACTATATACAAAATAAGTAAATGACAAGGACCTACTTTATAGCACAGAAAACTATAATCAATAGCTTGTAATAACCTATAATGGAAAATATCTGAAAAAGAATATATATATATATGTATATATAGATATATAACTGAATTATTTTTCTGTACACTTGAAACTAACATACCATTGTAAAGTCACTATATGACAATTGAAAATAAATTTTAAAAAGCAGTGAAAGCAAAAATTAAAAAAGAAAACAACAGCTCTTGGTTTCACTGATACTTTCTATTGTTTATTGGTCTCTATTTTATTTATTTCATCTCTGATCTTCATATTTCCTTCCTTCTGCTGACTTTGGGCTTTGTTTATTCTTTTCCTAATTCCTTTAGATGTTAGGTTAGATTGTTTATCCGAGGTTTTTCTTGGTTGTTAAGGATCACTATAACTTTCCTTTTTAGATCTGCTTGTTACATCCCATAGATTTTGGAAAGTTGTGGGTTTCATTTGTCTCAAGGTATTTTCTAATTTCCTCTTTAATTTCTTGATTGACCCATTGGTTTTTTTAGTAGCATGTTATTTAGTCTCCACATTTTGTGTTTTTCCCATTTTTCTTCCTGTAATTGATTTCTAGTTTCATACTGTTGTGGTCGGAAAAGATGCTTGATATAATTTCTATCCTCTTGAATTTGTTGAGACCTATTTTGTGTCCCAGCATGTGCTTCATCCTAGAGAACATTCCACATATACTTGAAAAGAATGTATATTCTGTTTTGGGATGGTATGTCCTGTAGATATGTCAGTCCAACTTGTCTAATGTGTCACTTAAGGCCACTGTTTCTTATTGGCTTTCTGTCTGGATGACCTTCCCATTGATGTAAGTGGGGTGTTAAAGTCTCTTACTATTATTGTACTATTGTCAATTTATCCCTTTATGTTTATGTTTAGGTATGGATATTTGGACACTTTTCTCGGAATCTATTTACTTTACTTGTTTATTTGTTCTACCAATTTTTAGTTTTCCAGGCCTGTGATTGAATCATCTGCAAATAATTATTCTTTCTCTTCTCTTCCATTGTTAATATGACATATTTTGTGTGTATGTGTGGTGATTGCATTAGCCACAACCTAAAAAAATTTTTGAATAAAAATTTTGATAGTTTAACTTCATGTCTTGGTCTTCCCCATTATAATGGTAAATACTTTAATATTTAGCTTAGCAATTTAGCACAGTTTTTGAACTGGCAATTTCAGGAAGGCATATTCCTTAGAGAGTTGTTATATTTGTTTACTAAGAAATAGCTATGAAAAGTGTGTTCCATGAACTGGCATTATTACCATCACCCCAAACTAGTTAGAAATCCAAAATCTCAGGTCCCACTCCAGACCTACTAAATCAAAATCTAAGGGGGTGGGCTCAGGAATCTGACGTTTACCAAGCTAGTGTCTGAGAGAAACACTTCAGTAAAAGACATATGATTATTCATGAATTTTGTGTTTTCTAAATAGAATAGAATTTTCTATTCTCTAAAATTCATTTGTATCCTGCTGTGCTTTTGTTGTCATTCAAAGATAAATGCATGCACAGAGTGGCAAAAATTTACACCATCCTATGCACACATCCTATCCTATTCCCAGCTGAGCTTGAATAAAGAGTCCCTCTGCATCTTGTTTCAGCTCTCATACTATAAACAAGCATCCTTTCTGTGGTCTATTTAGTGCCACACACTTTGCATTTTTGCCCTTCTTGTTGTATGTGATTTTGCTCTCTATAATGGCCCCCAAGTGTAGTGCTAAAGTGCTGTCTGGTGTTTCTAAGTGCAAGAAGCTGTAATATGTCTTACAGAGAAAATACACGTGTTAGATAAGCTTCAGTAAGTCATGAGTTATAGTGCTGTTGGACATGAGTTCAATGTTAATGAATCAACAATATATATCACATAATGTGTCTTTAAATAGAAACACACATAAAATGAGGTTATATACTGATTGATTAGGAAAATGTGGCCAAAGGCTCCCAGGAACCTAACCCTATATTTCTTTTAGGGGCAATGATTTAGTATTGGCTAATTCAGTGCTCTAGTCAACTTTATAAAACATAACAACCATGAATAATAAGAACTGACTGTATATAAGCACTATCTATATTAGAAATACAAAAGAAAAGAAACCAAAAAATATATATAGATATAAAAGATAAGAAACCAAATGTCATCAACAGAAGAAAAGCTAAATCAATAAGGATACATTCGGAACAACTCCTACAGAGCATCTACTGAACGCTGGTAGAAGACCTCAG
This sequence comes from Globicephala melas, assembly GCF_963455315.2. Taxonomy (NCBI): domain Eukaryota; kingdom Metazoa; phylum Chordata; class Mammalia; order Artiodactyla; family Delphinidae; genus Globicephala; species Globicephala melas. Next base: position 91,728,816 of record NC_083317.1, read on the forward strand.
ACCTCCCAAAAGGCAAGAAACCCCCCACGTACCTGGGTAGGGCAAAAGAAAAAACTAAACAGAGACAAAAGGATAGGGACGGGTCCTGCACCAGCGGGAGAGAGCTGTGAAGGAGGAAAAGTGTCCACACACTAGGAAGCCCCTTCGCGGGTGGAGACTTCGGGAGGCGGAGTGGGGGAGCTTGGGAGCCGCGGAGGAGAGCACAGCAACAGGGGTGCGGAGGGCAAAGCGGACAGATTCCAGCGCAGAGGATCGGGCCGACCGGAACTTGCCAGCCGAGAGGCTTGTCTGCTCGCCCGCCGGGGCGGGCGGGACTGGGAGCTGAGGCTCCGGCTTTTGTCGGAGCGCCGGGAGAGGACTGAGGTTGGCGGCGTGAACACAGCCTGCGGGGCGTTGGTGCACCGCGGCTGGCCGGGAGAGAGTCCGGGGAGAAGTCTGGAACTGCTGAAGAGGCAAGAGACTTTTACGTCCCTCTTTGTTTCCTGGTGCACGAGGAGAGGGGATTAAGAACGCTGCTTGAGAGAGCTCCAGGGACGGGCGCGGGCCGCGGCTAGGGGTGCGGAGCCCAGAGACGGACGTGGCTAGGGCCGCCCAGAGCGGCTAGGGCCGCTGCTGCCGCCACTGGGAGGCCTGTGTGCGAACACAGGTCACTGGCCACGCGCCCTTCCGGGGAGCCTGTGCAGCCCGCCACTGCCGGGGTCCCGGGATCCAGGGACAACTCCCCCGGGAGAACGCACAGGCGCGCCTCAGGCTGCAACGTCTCGCTGGCCTCTGCCGCCGCAGGCCCGCCCCACACTCCGTGCCCCTCCCTACCCCCGGGCCTGAGTGAGCCAGAGCCTCCGAATCAGCAGCTCCTTTAACCCCGTCCTGTCTGAGCAAAGAACAGACGCCCTCCGGCGACCTACACGCACAGGCGGGGCTAAATCCAAAGCTGAGCCCCTGGGAGCTGTGAGAACAAAGAAGAGAAAGGGAAATCTCTCCCAGCAGCCTCAGAAGCAGCGGATTAAAGCTCCACAATCAACTTGATATACCCTGCATCTGTGGAATACCTGAATAGACAACCAATCATCCCAAATTAAGGAGCCCTGTGGATGAAAGGCTCTTGGGGCTGCAGCCAGGAGTCAGTGCTGTGCCTCTGAGGTGGGAGAGCCAACTTCAGGACACTGATCCACAAGAGACCTCCCAGCTGCACATAATATCAAACAGCAAAAATTTCCGAGAGATCTCCATCTCAACGCCAGCACCCAGCTTCACTCAACGACCAGCAAGCTACAGTGCTGGACATCCTATGCCAAACAACTAGCAAGACAGGAATACAACCCCACCCATTAGCAGAGAGGCGGCCCAAAATCATAATAAGTCTACAGACACCCCAAAACACACCACCAGACGTGGACCTGCACACCACAAAGACAAGATCTAGCCGCATCCACCAGAACACAGGCACTAGTACCCTCCACCAGGAAGCCTACACAACCCACTGAACCAACCTTAGCCACTGGGGACAGACACAAAAAACAACAGGAACTACGAACCTTCAGCCTGCAAAAAAGGAGACCCCAAACACAGTAAGATAAGCAAAATGAAAAGACAGAAAAACACACCGCAGATGAAGGAGCAAGATAAAAACCCATCAGACCTAACAAATGAAGAGGAAATAGGCAGTCTACCTGAAAAAGAATTCAGAATAATGATAGTAAGGTTGATCCGAAATCTTGGAGATAGAATGGACAATAGAATGGACAAAATGCAAGAATCAGTTAACAAGGACCTAGAAGAACTAAAGATGAAACAAGCAACGATGAACAACACAATAAATGAAATTAAAAGTACTCTAGATGGGATCAATAGCAGAATAACTGAGGCAGAAGAACGGATAAGTGACCTGGAAGATAAAATAGTGGAAATAACTACTGCAGAGCAGAATAAAGAAAAAAGAATGAAAAGAACTGAGGACAGTCTCAGAGACCTCTGGGACAACATTAAACGTACCAACATTCGAATTATAGGGGTTCCAGAAGAAGAAGAGAAAAAGAAAGGGACTGAGAAAATATTTGAAGAGATTATAGTTGAAAACTTCCCTAATATGGGAAAGGAAATAGTTAATCAAGTCCAGGAAGCACAGAGAGTCCCATACAGGATAAATCCAAGGAGAAATACGCCAAGACACATATTAATCAAACTGTCAAAAATTAAATACAAAGAAAGCATATTAAAAGCAGCAAGGGAAAAACAACAAATAACACACAAGGGAATCCCCATAAGGTTAACAGCTGATCTTTCAGCAGAAACTCTGCAAGCCAGAAGGGAGTGGGAGGACATATTGAAAGTGTTGAAGGAGAAAAACCTGCAACCAAGATTACTCTACCCAGCAAGGATCTCATTCAGATTTGATGGAGAAATTAAAACCTTTAGAGACAAGCAAAAGCTGAGAGAGATCAGCACCACCAAACCAGCTCTACAACAACTGCTAAAGGAACTTCTCTAGGCAAGAAACACAAAAGAAGGAAAAGACCTACAATAACAAACCCAAAACAATTAAGAAAATGGGAATGGGAACACACATATCGATAATTACCTTAAATGTAAATGGACTAAATGCTCCCACCAAAAGACACAGATTGGCTGAATGGATACAAAAACAAGACCCATATATTTGCTGTCTACAAGAGACCCACTTCAGACCTAGAGACACATACAGACTGAAAGTAAGGGGATGGAAAAAGGTATTTCATGCAAATGGAAACCAAAAGAAAGCTGGAGTAGCAATTCTCATATCAGACAAAATAGACTTTAAAACAAAGACTATTAGAAGAGACAAAGAAGGACACTACATAATGATCAAGGGATCGATCCAAGAGGAAGATATAACAATTGTAAATATTTATGCACCCAACATAGGTGAACCTCAATACATAAGGCAAATACTGACAACCATAAAAGGGGAAATCGACAGTAACACATTAATAGTAGGGGACTTTAACACCCCACTTTCACCAATGGACAGATCATCCAAAATGAAAATAAATAAGGAAACACAAGCTTTAAATGATACATTAAATGAGATGGAGTTAATTGATATTTATAGGACATTCCATCCAAAAACAACAGAATACACATTTTTTCTCAAGTGCTCATGGAACATTCTCCAGGATAGGTCATATCTTGGGTCACAAATCAAGCCTTGGTAAATTTAAGAAAATTGAAATTGTATCAAGTATCTTTTCCGACCACAACGCTATGAGACTCGATATCAATCACAGGAGAAGATCTGTAAAAAATACAAACACATGGAGGCTAAACAATACACTACTTAATAACGAAGTGATCACTGAAGAAATCAAAGGGGAAATCAAAAAATACCTAGAAACAAATGACAATGGAGACACGACGATTCAAAATCTATGGGATGCAGCAAAAGCAGTTCTAAGAGGGAAGTTTATAGCAATACAATCTTACCTTAAGAAACAGGAAACATCTCGAATAAACAACCTAACCTTGAACCTAAAGCAATTAGAGAAAGAAGAACAAAAAAACCCCAAAGTTAGCAGGAGGAAAGAAATCATAAAAATCAGATCAGAAATAAATGAAAAAGAAATGAAGGAAACGATAGCAAAGATCAATAAAACTAAAAGCTGGTTTTTTGAAAGGATAAACAAAATTGATAAACCATTAGCCAGACTCATCAAGAAAAAAAGGGAGAAGACTCAAATCAATAGAATTAGAAATGAAAAAGGAGAAGTAACGACTGACACTGCAGAAATACAAAAGATCATGGGAGATTACTACAAGCAACTCTATGCCAATAAAATGGACAACCTGGAAGAAATGGACAAATTCTTAGAAAGGCACAACCTGCCAAGACTGAATCAGGAAGAAATAGAAAATATGAACAGACCAATCACAAGCACTGAAATTGAAACTGTGATTAAAAATCTTCCAACAAGCAAAAGCCCAGGACCAGATGGCTTCACAGGCGAATTCTATCAAACATTTAGAGAAGAGCTATCACCTATCCTTCTCAGACTCTTCCAAAACATAGCAGAGGGAGGAACACTCCCCAACTCATTCTACGAGGCCACCATCACCCTTATACCAAAACCAGACAAGGATGTCACAAAGAAAGAAAACTACAGGCCAATATCACTGATGAACATAGATGCAAAGATCCTCAACAAAATACTAGCAAACAGAATCCAACAGCACATTAAACGGATCATACACCATGATCAAGTGGGGTTTATTCCAGGAATGCAAGGATTCTTCAATATATGCAAATCAATCAACGTGATACACCATATTAACAAATTGAAGGAGAAAAACCATATGATCATCTCAATAGACGCAGAGAAAGCTTTTGACAAAATTCAACACCCATTTATGATAAAAACCCTGCAGAAAGTAGGCATAGAGGGAACTTTCCTCAACATAATAAAGGCCATATATGACAAACCCACAGCCAACATCGTCCTCAATGGTGAAAAACTGAAAGCATTTCCACTAAGATCAGGAACAAGACAAGGTTGCCCACTCTCACCACTCTTATTCAACATAGTTTTGGAAGTTTTAGCCACAGCAATCAGAGAAGAAAAGGAAATAAAAGGAATCCAAATCAGAAAAGAAGAAGTAAAGCTGTCACTGTTTGCAGATGACATGATACTATACATACAGAACCCTAAAGATGCTACCAGAAAACTATTAGAGCTAATCAATGAATTTGGTAAAGTAGCAGGATACAAAATTAATGCACAGAAATCTCTGGCATTCCTATACACTAATGATGAAAAATCTGAAAGTGAAATCAAGAAAACACTCCCATTTACCATTGCAACAAAAAGAATAAAATACCTAGGAATAAACCTACCTAAGGAGACAAAAGACCTGTATGCAGAAAATTATAAGACACTGATGAAAGAAATTAAAAATGATACAAATAGATGGAGAGATATACCATGTTCTTGGATTGGAAGAATCAACATTGTGAAAATGACTCTACTACCCAAAGCAATCTACAGATTCAATGCAATCCCTATGAAACTACCACTGGCATTTTTCACAGAACTAGAACAAAAAATCTCACAATTTGTATGGAAACACAAAAGACCCCGAATAGCCAAAGCAATGTTGAGAACGAAAAATGGAGCTGGAGGAATCAGGCTTCCTGACTTCAGACTATACTACAAAGCTGCAGTAATCAAGACAGTATGGTACTGGCACAAAAACAGAAAGATAGATCAATGGAACAGGATAGAAAGCCCAGAGATAAACCCACGCACATATGGTCACCTTATCTTTGACAAAGGAGGCAGAAATGTACAGTGGAGAAAGGACAGCCTATTCAATAAGTGGTGCTGGGAAAACTGGACAGGTACATGTAAAAGTAAGAGATTAGATCACTCCCTAACACCATACACAAAAATAAGCTCAAAATGGATTAAAGACCTAAATGTAAGGCCAGAAACTATCAAACTCTTAGAGGAAAACATAGGCAGAACACTCTATGACATAAATCACAGCAAGATCCTTTTTGACCCACCTCCTAGAGAAATGGAAATAAAAACAAAAGTAAACAAATGGGACCTAATGAAACTTAAAAGCTTTTGTGCAGCAAAGGAAACCATAAAGAAGACCAAAAGACAACCCTCAGAATGGGAGAAAATATTTGCAAATGAAGCAACTGACAAAGGATTAATCTCCAAAATTTATAAGCAGATCATGCAGCTTAATAACAAAAGAACAAACAACCCAATCCAAAAATGGGCAGAAGACCTAAATAGACATTTCTCCAAAGAAGATATACAGAGTGCCAACGAACACATGAAAGAATGCTCAACATCACTAATCATTAGAGAAATGCAAATCAAAACTACAGTGAGATATCATCTCACACCAGTCAGAATGGCCATCATCAAAAAATCTAGAAACAATAAATGCTGGAGAGGGTGTGGAGAAAAGGGAACCCTCTTACACTGTTGGTGGGAATGTAAATTGATACAGCCACTGTGGAGAACAGTATGGAGGTTCCTTAAAAAGCTACAAATAGAACTACCATATGACCCAGCAATCCCACTACTGGGCATATACCCTGAGAAAACCATAATTCAAAAAGAGTCATGTACCAAAATGTTCATTGCAGCTCTATTTACAATAGCCCAGAGATGGAAACAACCTAAGTGTCCATCATCGGATGAATGGATAAAGAAGATGTGGCACATATATACAATGGAATATTACTCAGCCATAAAAAGAGACGAAATTGAGCTATTTGTAATGAGGTGGATAGACCTAGAGTCTGTCATACAGAGTGAAGTAAGTCAGAAAGAGAGAGACAAATACCGTATGCTAACACATATATATGGAATTTAAGAAAAAAAAAATGTCATGAAAAACCTAGGGGTGAAACAGGAATAAAGACACAGACTTACTAGAGAATGGACTTGAGGCTATGGGGAGGAGGAAGGGTAAACGGTGACAAAGCAATAAAGAGGCATGGACATGTATACACTACCAAACGTAAGGTAGATAGCTAGTGGGAAGCAGCCGCATAGCACAGGGAGATCAGCTCGGTGCTGTGTGACCGCCTGGAGGGGTGGGATAGGGAGGGTGGGAGGGAGGGTGACGCAAGCGGGAAGAGATATGGGAACATATGTATATATATAACTGATTCATTTTGTTGTGAAGCTGAAACTAACATACCATTGTAAAGCAATTATGCTCCAATAAAGATGTTTAAAAAAAAAAAAATAAGGATACATTCACGTGATGAAAAATAATTCAGGTGTGAAAATTAATTAATAACATGAGCATGTATAACGTAATGTATATTATGTATAATTACATTAGTTACGACTATGATATGAATGACAAAGTAATATAATGTTGAATTTTAAAAGTTCCAAGAGCGAAAATTCAACATTGGATCATAAAGCTCAAAAGCCTGCAAAACTAAACAATATATTGTTTAAGGACACAAACATATGTGTCAAATCATGAGGGCTGAAAGGGAAGAAATGACAAATGCCCATTTCAGGACAGGGTTACTGCAGAACTAGGGGAAGACAGAGAGATATGATAAAGGAGAAGCATTTACATAGAAAAAAGTTGAAGAGTGGGTACAAAGGTATTATAAAAACATAGGAAAGAAAGAATGGATGGATAGATAGCTAGCATAAAAGACATACATGACAAATGATGACTACATCACAAATCAAGAATTTTGATGACCCACAGCCAACATCATCCTCAATGGTGAAAAACTGAAAGCATTTCCACTAAGATCAGGAACAAGACAAGGTTGCCCACTCTCACCACTCTTATTCAACATAGATTTGGAAGTTTTAACCACAGCAATCAGAGAAGACAAGGAAATAAAAGGAATCCAAATCAGAAAAGAAAAAGTAAAGCTGTCACTGTTTGCAGATGATATGATATTATACAGGGAGAATCCTAAAGATGCTACCAGAAAACTACTAGAGTTAATCAATGAATTTGGTAAAGTTGCAAGATACAAAATTAATGCACAGAAATCTCTGGCATTCCTATACACTAATGATGAAAAATCTGAAAGTGAAATCAGGAAAACACTCCCATTTACCATTGCAACAAAAAGAATAAAATATCTAGGAATAAACCTACCTAAGGAAACAAAAGACCTGTATGCAGAAAATTATAAGACACTGATGAAAGAAATTAAAGATGATACAAATAGATGGAGAGAGATACCATGTTCTTGGATTGGAAGAATCAACATTGTGAAAATGACTCTACTACCCAAAGCAATCTACAGATTCAATGCAATCTCTATCAAATTACCACTGGCATTTTTCACAGAACTAGAACAAAACATTTCACAATTTGTATGGAAACACAAAAGACCCTGAATAGCCAAAGCAATCTTGAGAACGAAAAACGCAGCTGGAGGAATCAGGCTCCCTGACTTCAGACTATACTACAAAGCTACAGTAATCAAGACAGTATGGTACTGGCACAAAAACAGAAAGACAGATCAATGGAACAGGATAGAAAGCCCAGAGATAAACCCATGCACATATGGTCACCTTATCTTTGATAAAGGAGGCAGGAATGTACAGTGGAGAAAGGACAGCCTATTCAATAAGTGGTGCTGGGAAAACTGGACAGGTACATGTAAAAGTAAGAGATTAGATCACTCCCTAACACCATACACAAAAATAAGCTCAAAATGGATTAAAGACCTAAATGTAAGGCCAGACACTATCAAACTCTTAGAGGAAAACATAGGCAGAACACTCTATGACATAAATCACAGCAAGATCCTTTTTGACCCACCTCCTAGAGAAATGGAAATAAAAACAAAAGTAAACAAATGGGACCTAATGAAACTTCAAAGCTTTTGCACAGCAAAGGAAACCGTAAACAAGACCAAAAGACAACCCTCAGAATGGGGGAAAATATTTGCAAATGAAGCAACTGACAAAGGATTATTTTCCAAATTTTACAAGCAGCTCATGCAGCTGAATAACAAACAAACAAACAACCCAATCCAAAAATGAGCAGAAGACCTAAATAGATATTTCTCCAAAGAAGATATACAGAGTGCCAACAAACACATGAAAGAATGCTCAACATCATTAATCACTAGAGAAATGCAAATCAAAACTACAATATCATCTCACACCAGTCAGAATGGCCATCATCAAAAAATCTAGAAACAATAAATGCTGGAGAAGGTGTGGAGAAAAGGGAACACTCTTGCACTGCTGATGGGAATGTGAATTGGTACAGCCACTATGGAGAACAGTATGGAGTTTCCTTAAAAAATGACAAATAGAACTACCATATGACCCAGCAATCCCACTACTGGGCATATACCCTGAGAAAACCATAATTCAAAGAGTGATGTACCAAAATGTTCATTGCAGCTCTATTTACAATAGCCCGGAGATGGAAACAACCTAAGTGTCCATCATCGGATGAATGGATAAAGAAGATGTGGCACATATATACAATGGAATATTACTCAGCCATAAAAAGAAACGAAATTGAGCTATTTGTAATGAGGTGGATAGACCTAGAGTCTGTCATACAGAGTGAAGTAAGTCAGAAAGAGAAAGACAAATACTGTATGCTAACACATATATATGGAATTTAAATTTTAAGAAAAAAAAAAGTCATGAAGAACCTAGGGGTAAGACAGCAAAAAAGACACAGACCTACTAGAGAACAGACTTGAGGATATGGGGAGGGGGAAGGGTGAGCTGTGACAAAACAAGAGAGAGGCATGGACATATATACACTACCAAATGTAAGGTAGATAGCTAGTGGGAAGCAGTCGCATAGCACAGCGAGATCAGCTCGGTGCTTTGTGACCACCTAGAGGGGTGGGATAGGGAGGGTGGGAGGGAGGGAGACGCAAGATGGAAGAGATATGGGAACATATGTATATGTATAACTGATTCACTTTGTTATAAAGCAGAAACTAACACACCATTGTAAAGCAATTATACCCCAATAAAGATGTTTAAAAAAAAGAATTTTTATGCATATAATTATATATACCAGAGTTTTAAAAAGATGGCAGTGTTATACTTATTAAATATGATTGTTAGTTTTTACAAATATTTTTCTATAATGACTTAATACTTGATAACAAATTTAAAACTGAAATATAAAAAATTCAAAACATTTTGCTTAGAACGCAAATATAAGAATTATTAACTTGAGGTGAAATGCTGACTTGTAAATACTGAAAGATAATAACATAAATATAGATTAACATAATTAAAGAATAATAATATATTTATCTTGTGATTTAAAGTTTATAAGGCTCTTCTCCATATATTGTCTCATTTAATCTACTTTCAGACATTGTTATTTACAGACAAAGAAAAGATCTTTAAGAAGTTACAAAAACCAATGTACAAAAATGTAGGACTTCAGATTTCAAATCTAGTAGTCTTTCAATTATATAACTGCAGTTATTATAATCTTTAGTATCTGCATATGTGTCTGTATGTTTTACAAAACACTTTGGGGTTTACTTTTTAAAAACTGATTTTATATGACCTAATAATGTAAAGCTCACATAAGGTGAATACTGACTATGACAAAACAAAAATAATATATGCAAATTTTTCATATAAAATGGTTGAACTAATTCCCAAGATCACCCTTTTCCCCATCAAATAACTAGAGCCTTATCACAATGAAGCCACCACTGTTCCCACTCATACTTTCTCTTTTTAAATATTTTTAAATCATCAAAGATTTCATTAGCCATGGAACTTCAATCCAGTGAAGAGCACTTTGAGTGATCTTCACAATTAGTCAATTACTGAGAGTGAACTTTCAACTGTAAGTGTTTTATATGTGGCATAAATCTAAGATCAGCTTTAAAAACCAAAGCGGCTATCAATTCGATCAAATAATTAGTGCACAATTCTCTAGTCCATCATGAATCAGAATGCAAATACATTGCTTTGAAGACATTCAGCATGACCAGACCACTGCACTTGAATTACATTAAAGGAAATTTTAATTTCTCCGTGAATTAAAATCAGCAAAATACAAAGTAAAGAAGCATACAATATTTTTCATTCCTTCTTTTTCTAGGAGGCTGTCTTTGGATACTGGAATTCACTGTGCTAAATAATATTGTTCTAAGTAAAAGCCTCAGTAAATTGCTGAAAACATTGGAATGTAAAGTGAAACTCAGTATATTTACTGAAAATATTTTTTTTCCTTCACTTAACATGGTTATACAATGTGTCAATTATCTAGTCACTTAGAATTTTCAGGAAGAAAGAAACAACTTTCTCTCTATAGAGAATCAGTTGGCTTTCATAATACTCAGAGAATATTTGCATAATAACACCGCTACAGCTGCAAGGTTAAATCCATTAATTTATTGGGAACAGAACAGGCTGTTCTGGTTGGCTGTTGCAAAAATTGCTTTTTGCACTTGTCTTTTCCACCATCAAGCATTTGCTGTGAGCACACAATTACTGGAGCAAAGCCTATGTTGCCAAGCGAGGAACCTTATTTAACATGGAAAGTGGCGAACACTTCACTTTCTGAAAATGAAAAAAGTAATCTTGAAAAGCTTCCTAATCAACATTTTCTCCTTCACCAGTTGTTTCATAGGATAGAGGAAGGCAATTCGGATGAAGGTAAACTAGATGAACCCATTTCTGCAGCAGCTCTCAAGGGCAAATGTCATCACTTAACAGTCTCTCTTCATAACTAGAAATAATCTTAAAGCTTCCTTAGGTATTTTTCCTCTAAACAGTAAATTTAAAAATAGAACACTTGTTTCAAAAAGTCACTAAATGAACAAACCACCTCTTGAAGTCCACATTATATACTCAAGAGCTGCTGTGTAATAAAGGTAAGGCAAATTCACAGCATTTTTATGAATTACTAGCAAAAATCATTAAAACAAGAAAGGAGTAAACCAAAACTTAAATCACATCTTGAAAATGAACTTCATTCAGCCAAGTATCAATAACACATATAACCTGTAATATAACTAAGTTGAAAATTTTTTTCCTGCCCAGGCCTACTAAATCACAAGAAACAAAATTAATGAGAATACTCACAATTTTTTTTTAATTTGAGAATTTAAAGAATGTTTACCTTGTTAAAAAGGAATGAAGTCATTTATAAACATAAATAAGAACACATATTTATGTGTTACATTGGGATCATGGAACAAATTCTGGGGTGAGAAGAGAAAGTCAGACAAAATAGCATAGACAAAGAAAGTGAGTGAAAGGAGAGAGGAAGTAAAAAGGCAGAGAAAGATGAAGTGTGAAAAATGAATCCTTGTTCTTCATCAACCCAAATATTTGCCTCTTCCTATACCTCCTAGGTCCCAGTAGGAAGGCAAAGAGTTACTTAAAGGAAAGTCTTTGAGTTTTTCCACAAAAAGCAAATATTCAACACATATTCTCAGTAGCATTTTGGAAATCCTTTAAAAGTACAAAGACCACATAAATATATTGGGGAAGGAGGAAGGGTGGTTGGGTAAAAGTGAGACATTTTCCCTTGAAACAAAGACATTCATGATTACAGTATTTGTACATTTTTAGTACCTACAGTGCAAGGCATTTTTGTGCCTTGGTTTGGAATGCCATTGCTCTACCTTTTTAACTTGCCAATTTTCTATTATTCGTTCAAGAACCAAGTCAAACATATTCCCATCTCTGAAGCTAACCCAGATCACCACAATCTAAATTAAATGTTTCTTCTTCCAAATTCCCATAATACTTATTTTTACTTCTATTATCAAAGTGAATTTGTATTACAGTTAAATTATGAGTTTCTTGAAGGAAGATGATGTCATTTACCTAGTAGTCCCAACACCTTGATCAATTCCTTACATAAAGTGGGCATGTAAAACGTATTTGGTCATCTATGTTGAAATTCCTCCAGTGGGAAGTATTTTATTGGACTAATTCTCATATGTCAAAATGTTTCCTTTTCCTTCATTAAAAAAATAATAATCCACACATCAGTAATTTAGACTGACCATCTTTTAACATGGCTCTGGTCAATACAGCAGCCAGAGGGATTTTGCAAAAGCATACGGCAGAGTGTCACTACTCTGCTCACAAGCCCACAGTGGTTTCCCATTTCTCTCAGAGTACAAGATAGAGCATTTGAAATGATATACAAGTCCCATGACCTCCCTGACTTGATTTGTTTCCACTCTCATCCTTTTCCACTCTCTTCCCACCCTCCTTTTGAATCACAGTGACCTCCTCACTAGGCTTTGCTTACCACAGGGCCCTTGCACTTGTTGCTTTCACTTGCTGGAATGCTCTTCTCTTAGATCACCACAAGGTTCACTCCTTGGCCTCCTTTAGATCTTTACCCAAGTTAAACATTTCTAAGCTATCTTAAATAAAATTATGCCCCCGATACTTCTTATTCTTTCTCCTTACTTTATTTTTCTCATTAGTATTTCCCAGTGTCATATAATGCACAAACAGGCATATCATCATCATCACCATCATCATCACCATGATATATACTTACTTATCTTACTGAAACATAAGCTCCAGAAGGGCAGATTTTTTATTTCCTGATTTACTTATTGTTCTATTCCCATAGAGTCTAACCCATAGTAGGCCTTCAATAAACATGTACTGAATGTTGATTGGATCAGTAAAGGTTTCTGCACATCTTTTGACAAGTTAAGTGCCAGGGTAATACACAGATTTTTGTTTTTGCATTTGCAGCCCCATTACACTTTTAAACTTTTTATGGAAATTGCTATATTCCAAGGTTTTAAATTAGTGAAGCAAAGTTTAGCTATTCTTCAATGTGGGAGAGATTAGAAGTATACATTGAAATGCATTGTGTTGAGGCAGCAGAGTCCCACAAGGACAGAGAACATCCGAATCACAGTTGTGTCTTGGCTTATTTTAATCAATAAGAAAGTTTCGAACATGCTTAGATTAAAATTTAGGTAATGTATATGCACATATCAGATAATTCACAGAGATATTTGCACATCCATGTTCAGAGAAGCACTATTCACAACAGTCAAGAGATAGAAGCAATCCAAATGCCCATCAGAATGGATAAAGAAAATGTAATATGTACACACAATGGAATATTATTAAGCCTTTATAAAAGAGGGAAGCCCTGTCACATGCTGCAGCATGAATGCACCTTGAGGACTTTATGATAAGTGATATAGGCCAGTCACAAAATGACAAATACCATATAGTGCCACTTATATGAAGTATCTAGAGTAGTAAAACTCAGAAACATAAAGTACAATGGTGGTTGCCAAGAGGGAGAAATGGGAAGTTTTTCAATGGATATAAAGTTTCAGTTTTGCAAGATGAAAAAAATCGAGAGATCTGATGAACAACAATGTGAATATATTTAACACTATTTTTTTTTTCTTTGCGGTATGCAGGCCTCTCACTGTTGTGGCCTCTCCCGTTGTGGAGCACAGGCTCCGGACGCGCAAGCTCAGCGGCCATGGCTCACGGGCCCAGCCGCTCCGCGGCATGTGGGATCCTCCCGGACCGGGGCACGAACCTGTGTCCCCTGAATCAGCAGGTGGACTCTCAACCACTGCGCCACCAGGGAAGCCCTGAGGAATCAAATTTTTATCGACATATGCATATTTGTGTTTTCGAAGACTTTTTTCATGCTGGTTTATTTAAAGAAAGCAGATATAACACCCAAATAAAATCAATTTAATGACAATTGGAAGCCATGAATTTTAAGCCACTCTTCAAGGGCAATTATCTATAGACAAATGGACTTTCTTAAAAATGATAACGAATTTCATGTTAAAATATAGTTATGTTTAAATTAGGAAATACGTTGTAGTTGTTTCCGAGATAATAATTCAATAATTGTTAAGTACTTAATATTTAGGATTAACTTTTGGTGCTTGCAAATAACTGAGAAACAATTTGGGTCCATGCTGTTATCATTGGTAACTGCAGTATATTTATGATGACTTCATAGACACAGGTTAATTAGAATGTTAATTATCAAAATCTATTTTTGACTTAATAAAAACATCTGACGCCTATAAGCTGTCTTGCTGTTCCAGGTTATCTGTATCTAAATACAAATGAGTATATGAGCATTATACATTTTCCTCTATCTAGACATGTTGTAGATTGAATTGTTTCCACCCAAAAGATATGTTGAAGTCCTTACCCGCAATACCTGTGAACATGAACTTATTGGGAAACAGGGTCTTTATAGATGTAGTAAAGAAAAATTGAAGTCATACTGGATAAGGGTGGACCCTAAATTCAACGACTGGTGACCTTATAGAAGAGAGAAATTAAGACACAGAGAGAATGCCATGTGCAGACAGAGACAGAGTTTACAGTGATGCCTCTACAAGCCAGAACCTATGCCAAGGATTGTCAGAACCACCAGAAGGTAGGAGAGAGGCATGGGACAGATTCTCTCTCAGGGCCTCCAGTAGGGATCAACTCTGCCATCACCCTGTTTTTGGAATTCTTTCCTCCAGACTGTGAGAGAATAAATTTCTGTTTTAAGCCATCCTGCTGTGATATTTGTTATGGCATCTCTAGGAAACTAACACAACACACAAATATGTATTTGCAATGGAGCAAAATTTGCCTGAAGGAGCATGGGCATTGGTGGTACACAAACTTTACACAAATTTAATAATTTTTGCTCCATGGATTACTTTCAGTGTGACTCTGAGTAAGTTACTTATCCTCTCTTCCATCAATTTTCTCTGGTAAAATGGCAATAATTGCATTGTGAAGATTAAATGAAATAGAATGTAATGACCAGAGCCTGTCACATGATGAGTTCAACAAACAGTAAAAGTAATAACAACTGACATAAGAGCTTGACTGCACACACTACACTCAAAAGTGCCAATAATTTTACTTAACTTTGTTTCCCTTCATGTTATATATATTAAAATGAGTTCCAAGGAAAAGTAGTATAAAGTAAGGTCAGATACCTAAACTCCATATCCTACATATTTTTAAGACTACAAATTGTCTAATGCAAAAATGAATATGACTGTAAACACCAATACTTGTGTTTTCAATGACTAGTTTTATTCAATACCCACTTAAATGTTGTATTATTTATGAAAAAAATGGACTCTGTCCTTGGATCTTTATTAAATCATAACTTACATGTCTACAGAATATTTTTCCTGTGATAGCAGAGCTGCTGGCTATTAACTAGTAACCAAGTGTTCCACTATGGCACAAGTTGCTTGCTATGCTATAAAATTTTCCATCTTAAGCTCTTAAAGACAGAATGAAGACCTGGGGGACTTTGTTGGTTCCAGTGATCTATCAAGTAACTTCAGGAGCTGAAAAATTTGCATCATTTGGCATCCATAATGCCAGATACATTCAACCCAGTGAGATAGTAAATCAATATTCCCTTAAATTATGAGACAGAGCATCAAGTACAGGAGCAAAGCACCTGCCAGAGATAAGAGCACCAAACAGAATGATCATCCAACCCAAATATAAGAAACTGAACATTCAGTTCAGTTTCAGACCTTTAAACTGCCTAGCGTGACACACTGAATGGATAACATGCAAACCATATGTGGTATACACATTTGAAAACACACAGTATTTAACTGATGACACCAAAAAAAGACACTCTATTTTAACACAATGTGTAAGAATAAAATATTTATGATCACAGCAATTGAAACTACTCACTTAAAAAATTATTAATTGCTTATCGGTATGAGACTCTATGCATCTAAAAACCCCATAAAAAGATTCTTATATTCCATGACTTATGTATTGATTAAGTGTTAGAATCAATGTGAGACTATTGGCTTAAAGGTAATCTGCCTATATTATGTGCAAAATGTCAGGTGGCTATAGGAACAAGTAATGAAAAACTATGAATTTTCTTGAGAATAAAATATTTTAGAGTTATGAAGAGGAAATGCCATTTTACTAATCACTTAAACTTGTATTTTATGTATATTTTAAAATTTAATTACAACTTCTATTTTTGATTTTATAATATTTTCTAAGCAGTGTCTTGCTTGTCACATGTCAGAGGAGTTGGCCAAATTGCCGTTGGCCAAGAGGTACAGTGAATAAGGCAAGCAAAAGTCTATGTTTTCAGTGTTATTTTCACAACTGGATGAATATTGTCTTCCAAACACACATATTCATAATTATTTAAATCCATTACATCTAATTCATTCTTCACTCACTGTTAAAAAGGAGTTGAGACAACTTCAGTGGGAAAACATGGTTTTCTCCAATGATGCACTACTCTATTTAGAAAGACATTTCATTTTTGCTTTTTCAAAGTAAATGTATGTTAGCTCTTTTTTAAGGGCACTGGAATGTGTTGTTAAACAATAGTACTTTACATAAAAAAATGATACTTTGTAAGCAATTATTATAATATTGTCTAATACTGAAATTCGCTATAGAAAAGGGCTATATAAGAGCAATATGGCTTTACATCAAAATTTCTCTTGCAGTGCCATATGAGTGTAATCTATGTAAAACACATGGATGTCACTACATAATAAATACAGAGCCACTTATAGATCATGAATATTGTGCTGTGAACAATATCAAGGGGTACCACTTACTTCCTGGCTTCTATGAATGGCCCAACTGTAGTAGTACAGACCATACTCAACATGGTCTTATGCAGTGGCCCTAGATAAGCACCATAGCACATATTTCAAATGTAATAAGAATGATATAGCCAAGCTAAATTTTCTAGGAAGGGAATTTATGCACATTTATCATAAAATTAGTATTTTCTGATTGTTTTCCTACAGACCAGCTAATCATAATAAAATTTTTCATTTATCTATTCCCAACTTTTCTCTCAACAGGATTGCTTTTATTAAGTCCAGTCAAGTTATCTTATCTCTCTGTTGGGGCAAATATTCCTTTGCAACACAACAGGCCTCAGGTCATAATTGCATTTCTGCAAAATAATTGATACTGATAATAACCATGAGTCACCTAGAAAACGTTAAATTATGTTTTAAGCTTTCTGATTAATAAGAAAAGCAAGTTTATTGTAAAGTTGTTCCAAGTTTTTCCTATGAGTCCTCATAAAGAAGAAACTATAATTTTGATGATATCCTTAATAATTTATTTATTTATTTAATTTATTTTTGGCTGTGTTGGGTCTTCATTGCTGCACTTGGGCTTCCTCTAGCTGCATCAAGTGGGGGCCACTCTTCGCTGAGGTGCACAGGTTTCTCATTGTGGTGGCTTCTCTTGCTGAGAAGCACAGGCTCTAGGCTAAAAGGCTTCAGTAGTTGTGGCACATGGGCTCACTAGTTGTAGCTCACAGGCTCTAGAGCACAGGCTCAGTAGTTGTGGCACACAGGCTTTGTTGCTCCACAGCATGTGGGATCTTCCCAGACCTGGGAATGAACCTGTGTCCCCTGCAATGGCAGGTGCATTCTTAACCACTATGCCACCAGGGAAGCCTCTAACATTTTCATAATAAATATAG
Source organism: Globicephala melas (assembly GCF_963455315.2). Lineage (NCBI taxonomy): Eukaryota > Metazoa > Chordata > Mammalia > Artiodactyla > Delphinidae > Globicephala > Globicephala melas. The sequence goes on from NC_083317.1 coordinate 91,746,792, forward strand.
AAGCAAATTTTATACTCCTATACTATTCATTTCAAGCTGAGATAATAAGCCCAAGGAGTTCAGTAAAAGTATTATCTAAAAGAACACAGATTTAACTGAGCTAAAATTTAAAATAATATTAACTATAAAATAATAATCACAATTGAGAGCACATATTGAGTGTTTACCATATATAATGTACTATGCAAGAATCTTTAGATAAATTAACTTCTTTAATCTTCAAAATAACTCTGCAATTTTCTTTTATTTTTATCCCCACAGTAGAGATGAGGACACTGAGGTCTCCTCTGAGATTGAGAATAGCCTATGTCATACTAATCACTATGCCTTCATTACTTGTCAACTTGGGGGAGAAGAAACACAGACATCACCAAGTGGCAGCAGGGGTACTTGCAGGAAATTCACATGCCCCCAACATTTATATATATCCTGTCTAGGTGGGGTTCCTCCTGGTTCTAAGTCACTACAATAAAGAGCTACTAATTGGAAAACGTTCTGTCCCTCAGGTGTGTCAGTTAAGGAAAAAAGTTTAAGTCATTTTTCAAAAGAAGACATACAGATGGCCAACAGGCACATGCAAAGATGCTCAAAATCACTAATCATTAGCAAAATTCAAATCAAAACCACAATGAGATATAAACTCACACCTGTCAAAATGGCTATTGTCAAAAAGACAAGAAATAACAAATGTTGGCAAGGCTATGGAGAAAAGGGAACCCCCATGCACTGCTGGTGGGAAAGTAAATTGGTGCAGCCATGATGAAAAACAGTATGGCGATACCTCAAAAAATTAAAAATAGAACTAACAAATCCTCCAGTAATTCTAATCCTGGGTATTTATCCAAAGAAAACAAAAATACTAATTCAAAAAGACATCTGAACCTCTACGTTCATTGCAGCATTATTTACAATAGTCAAGCTATGGAAGCAACCCAAGTGTGCATCAATATATAAATGGATGAAGAAGATGTGGTATATGTTTACAGTAATATTACTCAGCCATAAAAATAATGAAATCTTGCCATTTATGACAAAATGGATGAACCTAGAGGTTATTATGCTAAGTGAAATAAGTCAGAGAAAGATGAATACTGTATGACTGCACTTATATGTGGAATCTAAAAAACAAAACAAATGAACAAATAAGAAAACAGGAACAGAGTCAGAGATACAGAGAACAAGCAGGTAGTTGCCAGATGGGAAGGAGATGGAGGAGGAGAGAAATAGGTGAGGGAGGGTAAGAGGTACAAACTTCCAGTGGCAAAGTAAGTCACTGGTATGAAATGCAGAATGTGGAGAATATGGTCAATAATTATATGATATCTTTGGTGACAGATGGTAACTAGACTTATTATGGTGGTCATTTTGAAATATAGAAATATTGAATCAGATAGCTGGACCAAGATAGCGGAGTAGAAGGACGTCCTTTCACTCCCTCTTGTGAGAACACCAGAATCACAAACAGCTGCTGGACAATCATCGACATGAAGACACTGGAACTCACCAAAAAAGATACCCCACATCCAAAGAAAAGTAGAAGCCACAATGAGACGGTAGGAAGGGTGAAATCACATTAAAATCAAATCCCATAATTCTTGGGTGGGTGACTCACAAACTGGAGTACACTGATACCACAGAAGTCCACCCACTGGAGTGAAGGTTCTGAGCCCCAAGTCAGGCTTCCCAACATGAGGGTCTGGCAACGGGAGAAGGAATTCCTAGAGAATCAGAATTTGAAGGCTAGTGGGATTTGATTGCAGGACTTTGACAGGACTGAGGGAAACAGAGACTCAACACTTTGAGGGCACACACAAAGTAGTGTGTGCATCGGGATCCAGTGGAAGCAGCAGTGACCCCAGGGGAGACTGAACCAGACCTACCTACTAGTGTTGGAGGGTCTACTGCAGAGCTGGGGGGTGGCTGTGGCTCACCATGGGGACAAGGACACTGGCAGCAGAAGTTCTAGGAAGTACTACTTGGTGTGAGCCCTCCCAGAATCTGCCATTAGCCCCAGCAAAGAGCCCAGGTAGGCTCCAGTGTTGGGTTGCCTCAGGCCAAACAACCAACAAGGAGGGAAACCAGCCACAACCATCAACAGTCAGGAGGATTAAAGTTTTACTGAGCTTAGCCCTCCAGAGCAAAACCCAGCTCTACCCACCACCAGTCCCTCCCATCAGGAAACCTGCACAAGCCTCTTAGATAGACTCATCCACCAGAGGACAGACAGCAGAAGCAAGAAGAACTAAAATCCTGCAGCCTGTGGAACAAAAACAACATTCACAGAAAGACAGACAAGATGAAAAGGCAGAAGGCTAGGTACCAGATGAAGGAACAAGATAAAACCACAGAAAAACACCTAAATGAAGTGGAGATAGGCAACCTTCCAGAAAAATAATTCAGAATAATGATAGTGAAGATGATCCAGGACCTCAGAAAAAGAATGGAGGCAAAGACCAAGAAGATGCCAGAAATGTTTAACAGAGACCTAGAAGAATTAAAGAACAAACAAACAGAGATGAACAATACAATAACTGAAATGAAAACTATACTAGAAGGAAACAATAGCAGAATAACTGAGGCAGAAGAACAGATAAATGACCTGGAAGACAGAATGGTGGAATTCACTGCTGCACAACAGAATGAAGAAAAAAGAATAAAAAGAAATGAAGACAGACTAAGAGACCTCTGGGGCAACATTAAGCGCAACAACATTCACATTATGGGGGTCCCAGAAGGAGAAGAGAGAGGGAAAGGACCGAGAAAATATTTGAAGAGATTATAGTTGAAAACTTCCCTAACATGGGAAAGGAAATAGCCACCCAATTCCCAGAAGCACAGCAAGTCCCATACAGGATAAACCCAAGGAGAAACACGTCAAGACACATAGTAAACAAAATGACAAAAATTAAAACAAAGAAAAATTATTGAAAGCAGCAAGGGAAAAATGACAAATAACATACAAGGGAACTCCCATATGGTTAACAGCTGATTTCTCAGCAGAAACTCTACAAGACAGAAGGGAGTGGCATGATATACATAAAGTGATGAAAGGGAAGAACCTACAACCAAGATTACTCTACTCGGAAAGGATCTCATTCAGATTCGATGGAGAAATCAAAAGCTTTACAGACAAGCAAAAGCTAAGAGAATTCAGCACCACCAAACCAGCTCTACAACAAACGCTAAAGGAACTTCTATAACAAATGCTAAAAGAAACACAAGAGAAGAAAAGGACCTACAAAAACAAACCCAAAACATTTAAGAAAATGGTCATAGCAACATTCATATTGATAATTACCTTCAACGTGAATGGATTAAATGCTCCAATCAAAAGACACAGGCTTGCTGAATGCATACAAAAACAAGACCCATATAAATGTTGCCTACAAGAGACTCACTTCAGACCTAGGGACACATACAGACTGAAAGTGAGGGGATGGAAAAAGATATTCCATGCAAATGGAAATCAAAAGAAAGCTACAGTAGCAATACTCATATCAGATAAAATAGACTTTAAAATAAAGGATGTTACAAGAGACAAGGAAAGACACTGCATAATGATCAAGGGATCAATCCAAGAAAAAGATACAACAATTATAAATATATATACCCCCAACATAGGAGCAATTCAATACATAGAGCAACTGCTAATAGCTGTAAATGAGGAAATCAACAGTAACAGAATAATAGTGGGGAACTTTAACACCTCACTTACACAAATGGACAGACCATCCAAAATGAAACCAAATAAGGAAACAGAAGCTTTTAATGACACAATAGATCAGATAGATCTAATTGATACTTATAGGACACTCCATTCAAAAACAGCAGATTACACTTTCTTCTCAAGTGTGCACAGAACATTCCCAGGATAGATCACATCTTGGGTCACAAATCAAGCCTCAGTAAATTTAAGAAAATTGAAATCATATCACACACCTTTTCTGACAAAAATTCTATAAGATTAGAAATGAATTACATGGGAAAAAACGTAAAAAACACAAACACATGGAGGATAAACACTACGTTACTAAATAACTAAGAGATCACTGAAGAAATCAAAGAGGAAATCAAAAAATACCTAGAGACAAATGACAATGAAAACACGACAATGCAAAATCCATGGGATGCAGCAAAAGCAGTTCTAAGAGGTAAGTTTATAGCTATACAAGCCTATCTCAAGAAAGAAGAAAAATCTCAAATAAATAATCTAACCTTACACCTAAAGGAACTAGAGGAAGAAGAACAAAGAAAACCCAAAGTTATCAGAAGGAAACAAATAATAATGATTGAGCAGAAATAAATGAAATAGAAACAAAGAAAACAATAGCAAAGATCAATAAAACTAAAAGCTGGTTCTCTGAGAATATAAACAAAACTGATAAACCATTAGCCAGACTCATCAGGAAAAAGAGAGAGAAGACTCAAGTCAATAAAATTAGAAATGAAAAAGGAGAAATCACAACTGACACTGTAGAAATAAAAAGGATTATAAGATATTATGACAAACAACTCTATGCCAATGAAATGGACAACCTGGAAGAAATGGACAAATTCATAGAAAGGTGTAACCTTCCAAGGCTGAACCAGGAAGAAATAGAAAATATGAACAGACCAATCACAAGTAATGAAATTGATAATGTGATTAAATATCTTCCAACAAACAAAATTCCAGGACCAGATGGTTTCACAGGTGAATTCTATCAAACATTTAGAAAAGAGCTTACACCAATCCTTCTCAAACTTTTCCAAAAAATTGCAAGGAAGGAACACTCTCAAACTGATTCTATGAGGCCACCATCACCCTGATACCAAAACCAGACAAAGACACGACAAAAAAAGAAAATTACAGACCAATATCACTGATGAATATAGATGCAAAAATCCTCAACAAAATACTAGCAAACAGAATCCAACAACACATTAAAAGGATCATACACCATGCTCAAGTGGGATTTATCCCAAGGATGCAAGGATTCTTCAATATATGCAAATCAATCAATGTGGTATACCATATTAACAAATTGAAGAATAAAAACCATATGATCATCTCAATAAATGCAGAAAATGCTTTTGAGAAAATTCAGCACTGATTTATGATAAAAACTGTCCAGAAAGTGGGCATAGAGGGAACCTACCTCAACATAATAAAGGCCATATATGACAAACCCACAGCAAACATCCCTGTCAATGGTGAAAAACTGAAAGCATTTCCTCTAAGATCAGGAACAAGACAAGGACGTCCACTCTCACCATTATTATTCAACATAGTTTTGGAAGTCCTAGCCTCGGCAGTCAGAGAAGAAAAAGAAATAAAAGGAATACAAATTGGAAAAGAAGAAGTAAAACTGTCACTGTTTGCAGATGACATACTATACATAGAGAATCCTAAAGATGCCACCAGAAAACTACTAGAGCTAATCAATGAATTTGGTAAAGTTGCAAGATACAAAATTAATGCACAGAAATCTCTTGCATTCCTATACACTAATGATGAAATATCTGAAAGCGAAATTAAGGAAACACTCCCATTTACCATTGCAACAAAAAGAATAAAATACCTAGGAATAAACCTACCTAGGGAGACAAAAGACCTGTATGCAGAAAACTAGAAGACACTGATGAAAGAAATTAAAGATAATATCAACAGATGGAGAGATATACCATGTGCTTGGATTGGAAGAATCAATATTGTGAAAATGAGTATAGTACCCAAAGCAATTTACAGATTCAATGCAATTCCGATCAAACTACCACTGGCATTTTTTATGGAACTAGAACAAAATATCTTAAAATTTGTATGGAGACACAAAAGACTCTGAATGGCTGAAGCAGTCTTGAGGGAGAAAAATGGAGCTGGAGGAATCAGACTCCCTGACTTTAGACTATACTACAAAGCTACAGTAATCAAGACAATATGGTACTGGCACAAAAACAGAAATATAGGTCTATGCAACAGGATAGAAAGCCCAGAGATAAACCCACACACCTATGGTCAACTAATCTATGACAAAGGAGGCAAGGATATATAATGGAGAAAAGACAGTCTCTTCAATAAGTGGTGCTGGGAAAACTGGACAGCTACATGTAAAAGAATGAAATTAGAACACTCCCTAACACCTACACACAAAAATAAACACAAAATGGATTAGAGACCTAAATGTAAGACTGGGCACTATAAAACTCGTAGAAGGAAACATAGGAAGAACACTCCTTGTCATAAATCACAGATAGTTTTTGATCCACCTCCCAGAGTAATGAAAATAAAAACAAAAATAAACAAATGGGACCTAATGAAAGTTCAAAGCTTTTGCACAGCAAAGGAAACCATAAACAAGATTAAAAGACAACCCTCAGAATGGGAGAAAATATTTGCAAACAAATTAATGGAGAAAGGATTAATCTCCAAAATATATAAAGAGCTCATGCAGCTTGATATTAAAAAAAACAAACAACCCAATCCAAAAATGGGCAGAAGACCTAAATAGACATTTCTCCAAAGAAGACATACACATGGCCAAGAAGCACATGAAAAGCTGCTCAACATCACTAATTATTAGAGAAATGCAAATCAAAACTACAATGAGGTATCACCTCACACCAGTTAGAATGGGCATCATCAGAAAATGTAGAAACAACAAATGCTGGAGAGGGTGTGGAGAAAAGGGAACCCTCTTGCGCTGTTGGTGGGAATGTAAACTGATGCAGCCACTATGGAGAACAGTATGGAGGTTCCTTAGAAAACTAAAAATAGACTTACCATATGATCCAGCAATCCCACTATTGGGCATATACCCAGAGAAAACCACAATTCAAAAAGATACATGTAACCCAATGTTCATTGCAGCACTATTTACAATAGCCAGGTCATGGAAGCAACCTAAATGTCCATCGACAGACAAATGGATAAAGAACAAGTGGTACATATATACAATGGAATATTACTCAGCCATATAAAGGAACGAAATTGGGTCATTTGTTGAGACATGGCTGGATCTAGAGACTGTCATACAGAGTGAAGTAAGTCAAAAAGAGAAAAACAAATATCGTATATTAATGCATATATGTGGAACCTAGAAAAATGGTACAGATGAACCGCTTTTCAGGGCAGAAATTGAGACACAGATGTAGAGAACAAACGTATGGACATCAAGGGGGGAAAGCTGCAGGGGGATGGGGGTGGTGGTGTGATGAATTTGGTGATTGGGATTTACATGTATACACTGATGTGTATAAAATGGATGACTAATAAGAACCTGCTGTATTAAAAATAAATAAATAAAAAATAAACCTATATAAAGGTTTAAAACAAACAAAGGAAATATTGAATCATTATGCTGTATACTAGGAACAAGCAAACAAACAACCTCATAGAAAAAGAGATCACATTTGTGGTTACCAGAAGTTGGGATGGGGGTGGGGAAAATGGATGAAGGTGGTCAAAAGGTACAAACTTCCAGTTATAAGGTAAAAAGTACTAGCGATGTAATGTACAACATGATAAATAAAATAACACTGCTGAATGTACATATAAAAGTTGTTAAGAGAGTAAATCTTGAGCATTCTCACAACAAGGAGAAACATTTTTTTTCTATTTCTTCAAATCTGCATCTATAGGAGATGATGGATGTTCACTAAACTTATTGTGGTAATCATTTCATAATGTATGTAAGTCAAATTATTATGCTGTGCACCTTAAACTTATACAGTGCTGTATGTCAATTATATCTCATTAAAGTTGGAAAAAATTTAAAGTGCTTTGTGATTTTATTAACATAGACTAAACTATTAAGCAAATAATAAACACTAAAGAAAGGAAAAATTTAAATCAGCACCAATAATCCAGAAGAATTGATAAACTGCATATCCTTTAAATAGTTATCCTTTAATATTAATTATAAAAAAATAACTCCACAAAAGCTAGCCAATTATGAGTTCAGTTATAATATTTTCCAATAACGCAATATAATATTCTACATTATTGATAAAAAAATCAAGTAAGTGGACTTTGGGGTTGACATTAAAGATTTTGAATCTATACCCATCCTGAATAGATGCCATCTGAGGAAATAACTGTGGACAAGATGAAGACTTTCCCTAGAAAATAATTATAGGTATGTTTTAACTAAAAACAAATGAGCAATTTAGGTGCCAAATATCTTAATGAAGCTTAATCTTTTCATTTAAGCATGCTTAATTGAGACTAAGACCCCTATTCATGTAAAGGCTATACTTTTCCTCATCAAATAACCATCAATATTGATACACCAATTTTACCCGGTACATAAGTGTTTACCCGGTACATAATGTTGATTTTCCTGACAATTCTAAATAACGTTCTCCTATTAATAACTCAAAAGAAATTGCAGGCTCAAACATAATATTTCTTTTAAGATAAATTAATTTTATTTTCTAAAAGGTCTCTCAGCCAATGGCTTTTTATTTAGCACAGAATATTATTGCCCTTGCCCCCAAAATAAATATACTTGCTTAGCCTTAATTATAAGGCAAAAAATTATGTTTCTCTTGTTTATTAAAAAAAGTACCATGTGTTTTCTTCTTAATAGAACTGTGTAGAGGGAAATGACTGTTCACTTCAGATGAATTTCTCATGATGAAGGCAGAAAGAATAAAAAAATGTCCAATAATTAACTTTTAAAATTATATATGACATTTTTGATCATTCTTTCACATCCTCAGAGATGCAGCATATTGTTAACATAGGAATAAAGATTCTTCCAAACTAATATTCAGAACCAATCTACAAATTTTTAACAAATATTATGATTTTGAACAAATCATTTTGTATTTGGTGACAACTTTCTGTATCTAATGACTATAAATAATAACTTTCCAATGTAAAAAATTACCAATCATAAAGTATCTTAAAATTCTGTAAGAAAATAAAAATTTAATGCATATATTAACACTGAATAAGTTAACCTTATTCAGTGAAAATTGTTTTTTGTCAGTCAAAAAGGATAGTGAAAAACATTGAGGAATTTCAGGCATCTGACTAATAGGTTAACTAAATTCACAAATGCAATCATTTAAATAAACTTTCTATTAATCTTTTTGAAAATAATAAAAACACATTTTTCTATTATAAATATCTATTCGAATATAAAATTAGAAATATTCTAGAAAAGTAGCTACATATTACATTTCTAATGGCCCACAACATATGGCAGGCATTCTTCTATCAATTTTAAAATGAAAATGTTTATTATATTCTGTATATTCAGATTCTTAACATTCATTTCAAAATCCTGTCCCAAAAAATATAAACTGAATACAAACTGTTACAAGCAGAATCCCAGAAGTATACAGAGGACACGTTAAAGAGAGATGAGGGCAAGTTAAGGAAATCCACAGTGAAGCACACAAGGACTGATGAGATGACAATAGGAAGTCCCTGGGTGCTTTGTTTTTAATATATAAAGTAACTTTATTTTTTTAATTGAAGTATCAATATAATTGATTTACAATGTTGTGTTAGTTTCAGGTGTACAGCAAAGTGATTCAGTTATACATATATATCAATATATATCTGCTCTTTTTCAGATTCCTTTCCCTTATAGGCTTTTACAAAATATTGAATATAGTTCCCTGTGCTATACAGTAGGTCCTTGTTTGTTATCTATTTTATATATAGTAGTGTGTATATGTTACACAACAGTGTATACACACACACACACACACACACACAGGTGGTTGATTGGAGTATAAACTAGTCCAGTTTTACATGTATACAACAAGTAGTGTGTATATGTTACGCAACAAGAGAAGCCACTGCAATGAGACGCCTGCGTACCGCAACGAAGAGTAGCCCCCACTTGCCGCAGCTAGAGAAAGCCCATGCACAGCAACGAAAACCCAATGCACCCATAAATAAATAAATAAATGTGTTTTTTTTTCTTTTTTTTTAAAGCCTTACAGTAATTACCTTTTTAAAAGTTAGGCTAAACACAATAAATTATTTTTATATGGAACTACTTTCATATGGCAGCATAAAATAATCAGCCAATGGCTATATCTGAAAAGGACAACATAACTTCATTTACGCTTGGTATGTTAAGGCATTTCTGCTTATGTCTTCCCAAATTTGGCATTGTTAATTTCCTCTATAAATAACCAAGACTCTCTCCCCATATGTCCTATAACATGAATTCTTACTTCAGCAATAGTTGGCTGCTACAACCATGACTACCCATTTGTGGTTATAATCTTACTGAAAAGGAAAACAAGTTTTCCACACCTTCAAAGCTGATTTTTGCTCTTTAAAGAGTCTTTATTATGCTTACACAAGCCATGAATTTCCAAGAGACAAACAGGTATACGTTTTGTACACTTATTTGATCACCTTTTTCATGGAACACCTTAAAGAATATTGTTTAAGAAACAATACTGTAGCCATTCAAAATCCCTCACAGCAATTTCAGACAAAGATACATACAAAAACAGGTCCTTACCAGTAGAAGGTACCTTTGCATTAATGTTATATTCCCCCCCACCAATCCCTGGACCATATTCCACCCCCATCAGAAGGTTCAGTTCATTGCACTGGATGAAGAAAAAAAGTTTTAAAATGCTTGGTATCATAGCTATTATTATTGACTGGCTGCTTACATTGAAACGATCAGCGTACAGGATTTATAAATTTTTATCATACAGGATTTATAAATCGTACAGGATTTATCGTACAGGATTTATAAATTTCCTACATCTATGTGCTTTATAATGTGTCTCTAATTCTCAGAAAATATGCAAGAAATACTTTTTGTATATAAGATTGAGAGGAATAAAAAGTTGCTAATATTCAATTTAAAACAATGTCCTATTTATACCAAAAAATATATAAGAAATAGGCGCCCTAGGTCTCATCTTCAGCTCTCACATGAACTTACTCTGTCACTTGAGAAAAACTGGACTAGTTTATACTCCAATCAACCACCTGTGTGTGTGTGTGTGTGTGTGTGCGCGTGTGTGTGTGTTTGTTTCTCAAGGTGTTTGGGGATGGTGTATTTCTTTCTCTCTGCTATGCTTTTCCTCTGTCCCTCTAGCCTATTTCCACTAAGAACACAATGTACCCAAAACAAAAGATATACACGATTTCTCAGGGTATTAAAAATAACACAATCAGAGCACTCAGAAGCTATAAATCAGAAACTATACGCATGTATGGTATGCATATGCATGCAACTGAAAGGCATATTAAAGGTTATATACATATACCTTTATATACAAAGATGCACACACAAATATATACATATATATATATATTTTGCTATGTATAGAAAATAAGGACTAAAGAAAAGAAAAGTACAAGTACACCAACATAGTTACTAAGACCATAAATCAAATTAGGCTCTGAACTCTGACAGAAGGGCAACAGAGAAATACAATCACAGATTTTCATTATTGGACTCAGTGCAATTCATCAAATGATGTAAAACACTTTCTCCTTCCCTTCCTCCCTCCTTCTCTCTCTCTCTCAGTCTCAATCTATACACACACGTGTGCATGTGTGCGTGTGTGTGTGTGTGATCTCTACAGATATAAACATGCAAGAGTTAAATACACACAATTTTGACTTTTAATCTATCACATATTTCATAGTTTAATATTTTCAAACAGCAAATATATCTTTGTATAAATTATATGTGTGAAAGCCTACTGTGGGATTAAAAAATGAAAAAAATACTAAAAGTATGGCTAGAAAATACATAGATTCTGAAAATCCAGGTTGTTTTTAAGTACAAATGTTCCACCTAATAGTGTTTTATCTGCCTAGGAACAAGTAGTACTATACTAGAAACCAATTTTTTTAAATAAGGTAACATTTTTACTTTAAGGGGCCTATATGAGGAAGAGTTGTAGGAACCATGAAATACATGTAAAATTTTTAGTTACTCACACATGTGAATCTACACACCCACATAGCACCCTTTAACCACTGTGTAAAATGATCTTTGATTTTACATGGTAAACATTTGCAACTGTTACCTTCACTGAGTAGCTTTCTTTCCAACACCTGTCTATAGAAGTATACTGATGACTAGAACGTTTTGAACTGAGACTTGAGGGAAAATACTACGTAATAGTCTTCTTTGTGTTACAGTGCCAGGTACATGGTTGGCATGCAACACATTTGGATCGAGCAAATGAAAGAGTAAACAGTTTATCAAGGAAATCAAGTGACAAAGATCATCACTAAATTACCTTCTTTAGTTACAAATGCTGGATCAATCGTATAGTATGGGATTTAGGGTGATATTCTACCACCTTACACTTAGAGCCATAAGAATAATCAGGTTCCCCACGTACACTCATTCCACTTAAAAACGAAGGAGACACCCACCACAAGTTGTAAATTAACAGCAACATCAGCCCTTGGATTTGTCTCACTTTGGCCGGTTTTTTTCAACTTTCGAGTTAGTTGCCAACAAAGGCATTTCACATAAAATTTGGATTTTGAGCTCCTCTTAATAAATCAAATGTCTGGCAACCCTGTACCCAGAGTTGCTCAAGACAACACAAAGTTACACCCAAATGCTGTTGCTCCCTCTAGACAGGGCATATGCTTTCCAGTAACCACATCACTCACTCCCCAGCATCTGGTACTCCGTTGGCTTCACCCATTTATGTTCACTCCGGGGCCACTGCAAGCATCTGATTTTGTAAGCTCTGCTATGCACAATCCATTTTTAATAATGAATCCAAATCTCAATTTTGGTAATTACTAGCAGTGCAACCTTGAGCAAGTAATTTATTCTCATAGAGTCTCAATTTCATCACCTATAAAACTGTGAAAGTAATCCCTTGTCACATCACAGGGTGACTGTGGAAGGAAATGAGATTATATATGAAAAGGCTTTGTGAACTTGAAAGGCCATATGTATATACAGTATTATTTTTATTTTATTATTAAAGTCCTAATAAGTAAAATTGTGATCATCTTTAAACTATGATATATTCCTAAACAAAATTTAAATTCCTTAGATTAATAGGTAGAAAAAGAAACTACAAATGTTAACAGTGACTTAGATGTACAATTAAAAACTGGTGAATATTAGAATGCAAGCAGAGACTATATCAACAGATGGCGTTACTTTTGTTCAATCCACTTGGTCTAAAATAATTTAATCAAATGTAATGTTATTTAAGAAAAGTTAAGGTCAAATTACTTTATTAAAATAAAAGACATAGAGCAGGCAGGATATATAATATTTTCATTAATTATTTCCAAATTATCTATAAATAAATATTTGTTTTCTGCATGAAGTATTAATAACTTAAACACATTTAATGTTAAAGTGTCTTAAAGAAAAGCAACTATGCTTAAAGTAATTCTATAACAAAGAATTATAGAATTAAAATCTAAATATCACTCTTACCTAAAGTTTTACAGTAAAGTCTTAATTTTAAATGTATTTTTATATCTTTATTGCTATCGTTTTTATTTCAAGTTCTCCCTTTAATATGAGTGTGTATGTATATTTAATTTTTAAAATTGGAACCTTCTATTTCTGAATAAATTTTCAAAAAATCATTTCTATTCACAGCATATAGGCACAAATTCCAATTGTGTGTTTTCCTCCTTCACAGTTCCACATCTTATTCACTGACTTTGTTTCTCTTGCCTAATAATGTTGATGGTTACCCAATTTTGAATCCTTAGTAATTTGTGCTAAAGATGTTTGATGTTGTATGCATACTATCATAAACATTATGCAAAAAATACTATGCTGCCATATATAATTATATTTCTATACAAAAAATATATTTCCCTTTGGCCAATTTTTTCATTACTGAATACATAAACGTCACTGGGGTACCCCATTTACTTAATGGACTTTATTAACTTGATCAAAATCCATCACTAGAGTGAATCCTTTAGTTTCATATAACAAACCTCCTGCACTTTTTTCTCTGGATCCTGACTGAGTTTTGGCAAGCATGATCATACCTTCAACGATATGTGACTTTCAGATATAAAAAAAGGTGCTTTTCATATTCTCCATAGTTTACTATGATATATTCCTATTAGATGTACCATTAAAAACTGGTGAATATTAGCATGCAAGCAGCTTATTGTTGTGTTTATCTTTAGTAGCCATAATAATTACCATGTATTGAATGCCTATCTTGAGCAGGGCCTTAAATATTAAGCCACTAAATCCTTGTCATAACCCTCTACATATTGTAACATTAGTTTACAATTTAGGAAAATGAAGCTAAAGAAAGGTTAAGTAACTTGATCCCTGCCTCACAGCCCATAAGCAAACGGCAGAGACAGAATTACAACACAAGTCTTTTCAGATCCCAAAGCCCCAAATGCTTTCTAAGCAATAGCTTTTCAAGCTATTTTCATTGTCCTCAGGGATGAAGAAACTCCCTAAAACTCGTAACAGTCAGAGATCATTATATAAATAGTGGATGCTGAAAAAATCTCTAAAGATTTATGAGTCCATTGTGAAGGCAGTATAAATTATGTGAGTTGAAATAAAACCCATAAAGATGACAGGATTCAATGATTGATATGTGCTTCATTATCATTATTTACAAGTAAGATATACTACAACCTAATGTTTAAATTTCCCTCAATTCATTTATTTAATCAAAAATAGGAAGGAGTAATTTTTTAATAAAGAGAATCATTTTTTATGATTTAAATTAAATCCTATTTAATTTTTTTCTCTGCCTAGTAAATTCTTACGGTGACAATTTGAATCTCATTTTGTAAAATAAATCCAAAAATTATGTTGATTTTACTATATTTGGTCTTCAATGCATTTTGTATATCATTTTATTTATTCATGAATTAAGAAAGATTAATGCTTAACTCAAGCACCTAACACTTTTTTAGTCTTAAATATAATTTTTTAAAGAAATATACAAGTGTTTACACAAAAGTGTAAACTAGTAACATTTTTCAGGATTAAACATTGTGTAAGAACACAAATTCTGAAATTCAAACCCTAAAGACTCACATGTGAGGTTGGTCCTGAAGTCTTGTTTCTCCTTTTAAGCCTATACATTCCAATTTAATACAAAGTTGGTAACCAAGAGGAAGTATAGATTTTAGAAATAAATATCTATATGATTCAATTTATTTCTATTCATTCATTATATCATTGATCCATTCATTTATTATATAGGGATATATATGTGTATGTGTATATATATATATATATATATATATATACACATACACACACACACACACACACACACACATATATACTCTACTTGCCACCAAAAAATGATTTGTGATTCCAGATTCCTCAGTTCCTCATATTAATAGGCATGCAGGCAATCAGATTGCTAAAATTAAAAGTAGTTACTGAGATTGAATATTAAACTCGTCTCTGAGACTCCTTGTAGCCAGTAACAGAAAAAAAGACAATGATGCTGACTTCTTTGCAGCTATAACTATCTCTTCAGCTTGTCAGAATAATCGAAAATATTTTCAGATTTCTGTAACTGTTTGAAAACTACAACATTTTTTCAAGGTTACTGATGATTTCATACAAAACATGCATTCAGACCATATTTAATGATATATAGGTATATATAAGTTATCAGGAGAAGTAGTCAACAATAACACCAAAATGCTGCCACAAATGTGTTGCTTCGGAAATGTTCTAATTTAACAGTGATGGGTTAAATTCACTTCTATTTGTTTCAGAATCATATTTGACTCCAGTCAGTGCCCCAGACTAAATTATTATACTTTGTTGTTTACAACCACATAAATATCCTGCATCTGAGAGAAAATAAGCCAACAATAACTAACTGCTTATTAGTTTTTAGCCTTTGTGATGTGTTTAGTGTGAAGTAAACACCATACCAGGGTGTTTTAATAGGAAAAAATACAAGAGAATCAAGACAGTTTCTGCCAAAGGTTGATAAGCTACTGGAGAGGTAAGAATACTTGGTTCACCTTGTGCATTGCTAGTAGGAGTATAAAATGGTATAGATGATGTGGAAAACATTATGGCAGTTCCTCCAAAAATTAAATACACAATTACCATATGGTCCAGCAATTCTACTTCAAAAGAACTGAAAGCAGGGATCCAACAGACATTTGTATGCCAATCTCATAGGAACATTATTCACAATAGCCAAAAGCTAGAAACAACCCAAATGACACATCACTGGATAAGTAAAATGTGGTATATATAGATACAATGGAATATTATTCAGCCTTAAAAAGTAATGAAGTTCTGAAACATGTTATAACAATGTGGATGAAATTTGAAGGCAATATGCTAAGTAAAATAAGCCAGACACAAAAGGACAAATAGTGTATGATTATACTTACATGAAGGGCCTAGAGTAAATTTACAGACACAGAAAATAGGATGGTGGTTGCCAGGAGATGGGGGGGAAAGAAATTGTAAAGTATTGCTTAAAAATTTCAGTCTTGGAAAACGAAAAAATTCTGGAGATGGATGGTAGTGGTGGTTGCACAGCAATGTGAATGTACTTAATGTCACAAACTGCACACCCAAAAATAGTTAAAATGGCAAATTTTATGTCATGTATATTTTTCCACAATTTAAAAATAAATTAAAAAAGAATACTTGGCTTACTCTTCTAAGGTTTTTTTTTTTTTTGCTTATATTAATTTTCATTCATCATTCACTAGCTTTGAAAGTACCACTTATGTGAACACTTAATGTGTTCCTCTGGCCAGACCAGAAAGCAAAATGTAAGGAGAAATTCCTATGTTCTATTTTCTATTGCATTTCTATTTCTATTGTATGCTACCCCATGACATAATATTGCAGTGGTTCTCAAACAGGACCTTAGTTAAAAAGAACAGAGCCCAAGGCCACAAAGAATTACAGAATCAGAATATTTGAAGAGTCCTACCCAAGAATTTTTTTTAACTCCCCAGTAATTCTGATCATAAACCTTTTTGGGAATGACTTTGCTTTTTTACTCGGTGTGTGGTCTTAGCTGAATACTGACAGAAACTGATTTTTCAGAGCTGTGGAAACACCATAATCTAACACTCTCATTAAGAAATAAACACATTTAGGAATTGGAAACATTTCCAAGATTCCTTCCAAAACTGAATAACATAACATGAAAGCTTTCACTGTCTTTCATCCACTATCTAGGCTCTTGTGGTTAGCAAAAAGCAATAATATATTCATTCTATACCTAAGGCCTTTATAAGAACAGCATGATCCCAGAAAGTCTAATAATCTCCATTGATCCATAAAATTTGATGGCAATATCATTATGAATCCATCCTAAACTAATTCCCTTTAATATAAGCATGAATTATATATTCCAGTCATAGTATATGAAGTCTAAACTCACTTAGTCAGGCTGATATTGGAAAATACACTTATTTAACACATGATGGCCTTACCAGAAAATATGTTTAAGTTGACCCAAGATCTTCTAATATATATGTTAAAAAAATCTTATAAAAAACAAATTAGCTTCAAAAGTTCTAGAGTACATTAGAAAACTGTCTTTCTAAGGGGAAAATATTACCAATTACATGGGCATAAACTCTGAAGTTTCTTCTCCTCTGAACCCATTTTTCACATAAGCATCAAATAAATTTTCTTCACACACAACTCTGAGCAAGTCATTCTTGTAACTTAAGCAATGGGAACAAAAAGTGCCAATTCTTCAGGCCTTTTGCCTGTTAATGCAAAGCCCAAACTCCCTAGTGCAGCATTAAGGTCACTAGGCTATGACCCCAAATATTTTAGGGACTGCATTAGCCACACTGTTTCAGTTGTTTATCACCACAGAGTCAAAATTACAAGACACAAAAGACTGAAATGGGTTCTACTCTCCATGTATTCCTTCCTTGGTGTGGCACTCAGTTAAGCCCAGATTGCCCCTGCACCCTTCCTAACCTGCTGCCTGACGTCGGGGTTCTTTATCTGTGTGAACTTGGCCCTAGAGCTGGAGCTGCTCCCTTTTCAATCAGGGAATGACCAAGGGCTGCTCCTGCTCGATAATCCAGCCTCTGTGAGTGTGGCAGGGTACAAAAGAAGGCATTCCCATCCTTCCATCACCTTTCGTGATGGCAAAGAAAGTGGTCCCATCAGGACATCCAGTCACAACTCTTATCTCAGGTCTCCTGCCATCTCTTTTCGAAATGTAATCTATGAACATAATTTTTCAAGCAAGCATAAATTTTAAACCAAGAAGTACTTCAAGAGAGAATTTACGGGTGCCATTTGTTCCATTGTCTTTTTGCAGAGGTGCAGCTTATATTTGAGAATAAGCACAAATATCTCAGCCAATCTTGCTTAAAAACAACAGATAATAGTCATAGTTTTAAAAATTCTAGCTGCATCCCATAAGACAGAAAAATCATTATATACAGGATCCACTTGGGGGATATTCCTGAGGTCTCCTATAGTATCAACTAACCTTCCCCAAAATCATTCGTACTATTTTTCTTGAGCTGCAGTCATTGTGGACTCGTTTACGTTTCTTCTTACACAGACTTATACCTTCCCAACTGCATACCTACATTCACCCTGTATTTTCTACCTGGACATCGTTACATCCTTCATTGCTTTTTCTACCTAGTAACGTGAACTTCCTTCGAAGGATGTCCTCACTCTCTCCCTCGTTGTGGTGCTTTCCATGGCCCTTCCAACTGGAACTGAGCTCCTCATCTTTAAATTCTCACTGCATTTTATTTATGCCCCTTTTGAGCCACTTAAGCACATTCTTCCATCCACCAAAGAAGTCTGAATATAGATTGAATATCCTTTGCCCGATTTTATCAGTATGATTTGAGTGAGCTTATACTCACTGAAAGCAGAAATCTTGTATCATTTATCTTTGCATTCATACCAATATCTTATCAGTAATTTGTAGTCAATTAATGAATGATATTAGAAAATTATTCACTATCTAAGAAGTCACTCTTATTAAGATCATTTTAAGTGGATCTCTTTGGTTAAAAATAGAACAAATTTGAAATAGAACAAAATAGAACTGTATCATGAATTAATATGGTGGTAACCATAAATTTAATACATTTTCATAAACAGAGCTAAAGGAAGTCTCTGCTGTCTGTTACAGAATAAAAGAAATACAGCATCTTTCCAACCCTGTTCCTGTCTTCTCTCCATGTATTCTTTATTATATATTCCACTTGCTTTAACTGCTGTTAGGTTCAAGGTCTACAATCATTAGGCCTCATGTGAGGCCTAATGATTGTATCTAAATAGCGCTGTTGTATCTCTTGTATCTAAATAGCAATTTGATATTGCAACCTTTAGATACGAGGCACTTGGAATTGCCTTTTTATTTTGATTATGCATGCTCCATAACAGTATCTCCAAAAGCAGTCTACAGCAAGGAAACAAAATCATTAAATAACAAATTTCTAATATTCCAAGGTCAACACTGTGGTTATTCTCTCTTTTCCCATCTTGAAATTATGTCAGTTTCTATGATTATCTTAATTACCTATTTGCCTACTTGTGTACTGTTCTTCTTTAACAATATCTACACAGCTATCCCACTGACACTAGAATATAATTTCTATGAAAGCAGAAACTCTACCCCGTGGACTGAAAACAGTGTCTGGCATTACAAGAATCACTGCATAAATACTGAATGAGTGAACAGCATCATCAATTAACACTTTCCCTTCTGAAAACTATATTTTCAAGACAATGAAATGATAGGGTTATTCTGGAGTCACACAATATAAATGTCTTTTATTGAAACAAGCCTAGATTGCTTGTTTCAAGCAATCTGAAAATGGTTCTTAACCCAGGGAAGAGGAGGAGGAAACACAAGGAGCTTGTAGTACACACAGCAGCTGATCCTGACTTAGGGAGTCTAGATTATGGGCTGGATGTGGTATGCATCAGCATGCATTTTTTCAATAGCTCCTCCTTAGGTGATTTTTTCAGAATTCAAATTCAGAGCCCAAGTTCTCAACAGCTGAATGTCTTCCTCTATACACTGAATTACCTCAGGTCGTTAGTCTCCCGCTAGCAGCGCAGTGCCAGGCCCTCCTATGCCTCAGGGCCATATGCAAAGTCCAGCACATACAATCCCAGAGGCCTGGCTCTGGCATCAGGAAAACTAAAGGCAAGAGATATGCCGAAGGCCAGAGACCCTGGCTAGGTTGACTCTTTCCAGGCCTTTCTTGGGAACTTGGTACTAAATGGAGCCCTGGGACCACTACTGGCTTGGCTTGGCTGGCTGGTCCCCACTGACAAGGCTAAGTGGGGAGGGGAGATGAGAAGTCCGTCCTACAAGGCTCCTCTGGGTGGGTGTACTGATCAGGGCTTTATAAAAATAATCTTAGTGGCTTTGCCTATTAAGAGATATCATAGACAGCAGGTAATAAGCCCCTCAGACACATTCTACCAGGACTCCCTGGGACTATATAGCCTTTGAGGATTGGAGACTCCGTGAACCCCTCCTCTGAAGCAGTGCTAAAGAGGAACCAATTCTCCCTTTTCTGACTGGGTACCATGCAGGGCACATTTGTCTACATGAGAGGCGGATAAGCACAGGGACTAAAAATGGGGTTTGGAAGCCAAGGTGTTGCTCAGGCAATCCTGATGGGGACCCATGATTGAGAAGTGCTCCAGGGCCTTTGACATTTTGACATTTGACATTTCTAGGCTAAATCATGATTATGATTATGATTAATCATAATCATCATTGTATACCAATCTCTCCTCCCACTGACACATTTTTAGTTACAAGTAACAAGCCAACCTTGCGAAGAGGCTACAAAAGGACAGTCTAAGAGGTACAGAGGGAAATTAAGTACATGTACTTCAGGACTTCTAAACACCAGTTTAAGTTTAAGATGAAAAATAAATAATGTGAATTTTCTAATTAATAAAAAACTTGCTCAATTATTTTCATATAGATGATGGTAAGTGTCCAATTATTATGAATTTAGATCCCACTGGATACAATTAATGACAATAGTAATAAGAAATTACATCCTTTGCACCAGTAAAATTTATAATGGAAAGTTGAGATATGAATTTTAAAATATACAAGAAGGTATATAATTTTTCAAAATTCTTTTAGGGGAAACATGTACACCCCTGGATCCTAGTTTAATTTCCCTTTTTACTGTATGCTATGGAAAGTTCCATAATATGAAAGAACCCAATAATATATAAATTTATTATACAATGCATGTGAACAAAGTTTAAAAATTAAGACTATATAGAATTAGTGTATACTATGTTGCCCCATAACCTTAATTAAGCAAATCAGAAAATAAATGACAAAAATTTTTAACTAGCCAAAGGAGCTTTCAAAAATTCCACAGTTGGGCTTCCCTGGTGGCGCAGTGGTTGAGAGTCCGCCTGCCGATGCAGGGGACGTGGGTTCGTGCCCCGGTCCGGGAAGATCCCACATGCCGCGGAGCGGCTGTGCCCGTGAGCCATGGCCGCTGAGCCTGCACGTCTGGAGCCTGTGCTCCGCAACGGGAGAGGCCACAACAGTGAGAGGCCCGCGTACCGCAAAAAAACAAACAAACAAACAAAAATTCCACAGCTGATTAAGTCAAAGTGTTAGGTGATTGAAGAAATACTGGAAATAGGTACAGGGCTCCTTATCAGGAGGGAGACAAGAAAAGGAAAAAAGAGCAATCCTAAGAACTGCAAAACTTAGAGCAATCTGAAGCCATTAAAGAAAGGATA
Source organism: Globicephala melas (assembly GCF_963455315.2). Lineage (NCBI taxonomy): Eukaryota > Metazoa > Chordata > Mammalia > Artiodactyla > Delphinidae > Globicephala > Globicephala melas. The sequence goes on from NC_083317.1 coordinate 91,768,475, forward strand.
AATACTGCCATGTATCTAAATATTACAGGAAAACATATGACTGTATTACTGCAGAGGGCAAAAACAGATATTTGATAGCTATACCAACCTCCAAAAGAAGCAAAATGGACAAAGGAGGAAAAATCATATTTGTTTAATGAAGAAAAAAATACTGAAATATATTTTTATCAAGAATGAATAAATTAACTTGTCCCTCCCTAAACATTCATTAGAAAATTCATTCTTGTGGAACAAATTCTTTCACCAATATTTCTGAATATGTGTTAATGTGCAAAAGCATATATATATATATATATATATATTTTTAAAGAAGATGTTGGGGGTAGGAGTTTATTAATTAATTTATTTTATTTTTGCTGTGTTGGGTCTTCGTTTCTGTGCGAGGGCTATCTCTAGTTGTGGCAAACAGGGGCCACTCTTCATCGCGGTGCGCGGGGCTCTCTTGTTGCGGAGCACAGGCTCCAGACGCGCAGGCTCAGCAGTTGTGGCTCACGGGCCTAGTTGCTCCGCGGCATGTGGGATCCTCCAAGACCAGGGTTCGAACCCGTGTCCCCTGCATTAGCAGGCAGATTCTCAACCACTGCGCCACCAGGGAAGCCCAAAAGCATATTTTTATAGTTACCTTTATTATGTCTATAATTTGATATTCTCACACAGTCTCCTTAACTGATTATGCTCATACTGTTAACATAATATTATCAGCTTTTTTAAAAGACTGATCTTCCTACTGTAATTTCTCCTAGTGCCATGGTTACATTTCGGTTCATGTTGTTTTCTGTGCAGAAATGCCCTTTACCTTCTTCTTTCATCTTTGATTCCTATTTCCATCCTCGATGGAGATGCACCACTCTTTTCAGCCTTCCTTGACAACACCACCCAGAGTTAGGGTCCTTTGTCCCATAGCTCCTTATATGTACTTCTAATATATTAATAATGAAGCACTATATTATAAAATTGTTCTTTACTAAATTCTTTCTTAACAAACAAAAAAAACCCATTTCTTATTCTTTTTATTATCTCCATGGCCTATCAAAGAGTGTGATATAAACTGGACATTCCATACCTACCTACTGAATGAAGGGCATGCAGAAAGGTCCTAAAATCTTGCCATTGTGACCGAAATCATGAAATAAGCTTAGATTGTATATTTTAATAAGCAAAGCCAGAGAAAACGTTTTTATTTAGATTTAATGTTCATGGCAATAAAAGGCAGCCTGTTGGAAGGTGTGAAATTCAATTATCATGCTGTTACTATGATATCATTTGAAAACACAACTTAGTAAATTAATATATACTTCATTGGTACTTATTTCTTTATCTTAAATAAAGAAATAAAACTACCCATTTTGATTGTTTCTGACACACTACTCATAAGAGAATCACCAAGATGAAACATTTACATGTTCAAAAGATTACTGATATTTGGAAATGTATATAATTTGCAACAAGGCCATATTATTTGCAAACATGATCTGAAAAAATAAAAATAGCATTAGCAGAGGAAATCAAACAGTGCTCAACTTTATTAAGTCCTGAAATAAACACATGTACATGTATATACATATGTACATGCATATATTTCTATAAATCAAAACTGAGATCAAAGTGAGTGTACAGTTTTGTATTTTTAACAAAGCATTAAATTGGGAACATTTCCTCTGTCATAAACTAATCTCATAAAATATTCTTCAAAATTGTTTAAGGTTCATATGTGGATATGCTGTAAATTATTTAACTATTCTCTAACCTTGGGAACTCTTTACAAATATATTCTTTAATGAATATTATATTTGTGTACCTTTCTGATTATTTAGGCTAAGAGAAACTAATTTTCTTACTGTTTTCTTTTTTCCTACCATTTGGGTATTTCTTTCAGATAATTTTTTTTCATAAAAACAAAATGCCTTCAACATGAAAAAAAATAACATTTGCATTTCAATATTATGCTGGTTGTTTTTTAGTCCTGGTATTTATATTACGGACAGTAAAAAGGAATGATCTGAAATTTGGGCTATTAAATCACAGAAATTTATGGCAATAGAATTCTGAGGATATTATTTAGATCATTGTGTCTTTGAATATCCACTCTTTCAGATCTCATATGAAAAAGTCTTCCTAAAGGGATGGCAAAGTATAATGTCCCTTGGTAAATAGTAACGTGAACATTAAAATGTAACAGTGTTTCAAATAAACTGCCTAATTTCAAATAACCTACTTAATTTAAATAACTCTACTTAATGGCTAATAACTTATAAAAATAAGTAAGTAGATAGTGCTAAAGATGTTTGAATAACTACTAACGAGGCACTTTCAAAGCTACAGAAAAGAAGCAAATATTATCTTGCATTTTAGAAGTTGCAATCCAGGTAATTATTAATTATTCCAAAATTAACTGTTTAGGTTTGTGATATAGGGTCACTGCAGTCTAATCTCCACGTGATGCCAATGATTTTACACTTGGTCTTCAAAGTGAAAAAAAAACATGCACTGGACTTAGAAGACCATTATACACAAAAGAATTAATATAGAAATTTTCAAATATTTACATGTTCAAAAGATTAATGATTCTTGAGAAATGTGTATGATAAAACAATATGCAACAAGGTCATATTCTTGTCAATATTGTTTAAAATATCAAAATAGTGCTAATAGAGGAAATAAAATACAGTTTAATTTTATAAAATTCTGATAATTAAAAACTTGAAAAGTGATTAAAATCCCAAATAAATATAGAAAATAACATTGTGTGATCCTGTAACAATTTGAAACACTATTATAAATACTGTCAAATATATGTTCACATCATATCAAGAAAAATGGTAAAATTATTTTAATAAGGAGTAAAAAGTAGAAAAGCAAGATTCAATTACCTATTAAAACTATATCTATCCATAATAAAGAAATTAAAAAGTGAAAATACAACTAATTTCATTTTCTATTTATTGTTCCAACTTGGCTTATTATTTTATAGATCAAAGTAATAAGCACCTTGAAAAAGAGAGTTCTGCAGTTACGATGGGGAAACCATCATGACTACCATCCGAAAGCAAGTAAATCATGAATAATGTTACAAATAAGTACATATGAAAGTAGAACATATTCAATAATGGACTTTTCATACATCAAAGTATAATTATTCAACTGAGTAGAAGCTGTATTTTAAAAAACTGGCTCTCAGGCACAAACTCCATCAACCAACACTATTACTGCACATAATAGTACACAACTCTGCAACTCTGCTCTTATGTTCATCAGATGGTATTTTAAAACTGGACAGAATTCTGACACACAAGATTTGTGTAGGTGAAGGCTTAATATATAACCTTCAAGTAGAACATGATCTTCTGGGACCATAAACTATTTATGATTTAAAAAATTCAAAGGGAGAGAGGGAACAGGAAAGAGCACTAATATTTCCTGGGTGCCTTCTACAATACATATAGAAATTGCAACACCTATTATTAAAACTCAACAGCTAAACACCTATATATTTATCATGTAACTTAAGAGATCTTTAAATCATCTGTAAGTAGTAAATATTTGCTTGTTGACACCAAAATATAAGGTCCAGATCATTACACACATCATTTAACTTAATCCTCTCAGTAACTCAATTAAATTAGTATGACTACATGCATTTTCCAGGCAGGGAAACTGAATCCCAGGACATTGGGTAATTTACCCAGAATCATACTAGTAGGTAGTAGAGTCAAACACAGATTATTCTAGATCCAACCCTCTGCTTTCATAATGCATCCCACTGCCTACCATATGGAAAAGCATGCACTTGGCAAAACTCTTCATTTAATGATGAATGATGACCACAGTCTCAAAGGAAATACTATTCTGCTGTATATAACATTAGGATTCAGTAGCCAATCACCTCACATCAAACTTCCATCTCTAGTCTTTCACTGAGGAAACTCTGGCTTTTGAGGGAAAGGCAGTTGATCCCAAAGTAATTTGCCTCTAAAAGGAAGTAGTCTATTACCATGCCTTAAATAATGCAGCATTCAGTTATTACTTCCTGTCAGAGTGACAGTTTAAGCACAAGGCATTAAAAAACTGTTTTCTCCTGTTCTAGCTGTCTGTTATTTATTGCCTCATTCACTACTTGTCTGGAAGTGATGGATAAATATTTGAAGGGAAAGATCCATCATTCTGGGTGCTCCATGAAATTCAAGATGGAGAAAAGTCAATGTTTCAGGCTCATCTACTTTTAGCTTTCTTTCTATAATAAGCTAAAAACAAGCTTTAAGTGTTTTAAAAGACTCTTCTAGTAAAAAACAAACAGACAAACAAATGAAAAACAGCTTTATCAGTTTCTGCATCAATTTCTAAAGAATGGTTTCTATTCCAATATGTTAAGGATTATTTTTTTCAATTTTGGGAAAAAACAAATGTATCTGAAACAATTAAATTGTCTTTCTGACAATACGGTTTTGAGACTATGACATATTCTTTGGATTATGTTTTAACATAACAAAAAGAGAGCAAATACTGGCACTATCAACACAGTCACATGCTATTTCTATGATCAGAGTGAAACTCCAAACTGCACATCAAAAATCTTTACTTAAGATCAATTTATTTATAACAATAATACTTGCAAATACTCATTAAACACTACTGTACTTTGAGCCAGAAACTGTGCTAAGATTTTTTACATAAATTATCACATTTAATGTGATAGTTCTTCCCCTGATAACTAGTGGCTCTCCCCCACCTCCTTAAGTATTTGCTTAAAATTATCTCAATAAAGCTTTCCCTTACCACCTTCCTTAAAATTGCAATCCTTCCTTTCCCTGTACTCTCTGTTGTCTTTCCTTCCTTTATTTTATTTTTTCCCACAGCATTTGTCACTAACAGATATAGTATATATTCTACAAATGTATTTATTTATTGCCTACCTCTCCAAACGTGAATGTAATCACCACGAGGGCACAGATATTGTAATTATTTGTTTATGATTTCTTCATACCTGTTTTCTTCAGTGTTGTAGCCCCAATGTCTATGATAGTGACTGGCCCATCGTTGGCACCAAAAATTTTAATTTAATGAAGGTGTTTAGTCTTTATGAACAACCCTTTGAGATATTAACATATTCTGTTGAAAAATCTAAGACTGAAAAGATATATAAAAGTAACTTACTGAAGTCATAAAGCAAGTAACTACTCAGGCAGGTTTACGGACTCTCAAGTTCAATCCTCTCTATTCACTATACTGCTTCTAGAAAACAGAACATCCCAACCAAAGTCTGTCTATTTGTTCTACGGACTTACAGATCTTTGAATAAATGATGAACAGGTCAAGAAATTATAGCAAGGAAATATACCTTTTAAATACCCTTCATGACTGGTCCTCATTTTTTTTTTTTTTTTGACTGGTCCTCCTTGAGAAGGTCATTTACGTGGATGAGCAGGTAGTTTTGGAAGGGACGCAAATGGGGGTTTGAGGGAGAACAGGGATCAGCGCAGACCATCTGTATCAACCCTGGAAATCAATGTGTTGACAGATGTCACAGCCTGTTTTCCCTCATAACCAGTAACCTGAATGTCATGAAATATTTGCTGAGACAAGAAAATGAATTATACACAAAATTTAAGCTTATGTAAGGACTTTACTTGAAAAGAAAAAATAGTGAAAAACTATAGATATTTGAAATCTTTATACCCCATATGATACGTATTTAATAGTGCACACATTCTTACTGCAATATATATTTAAGTCTTGTTTACTATAGTTTTTCATCTATCTTTCTCTAGCCCATTTTGAAAATAAAATCAAGTAATTCAAATTCCCGTTACACACACCACATATATTCACTTTTATTCTTTCTTTTCCCCCATGCTCTCAAACAACAATCAGAGCCACAAGCAAAGATTGGTCCACATTTGAGGAACTTGATGAAAAGAATATATTTTGCTATTGCCAGAATAGAGGGAGATGATTAAATTAGGAACGTAACTACTTCAAAGAAAATATCTTAGCCATAAAGAATGGATGAAAGAATGTCTCCCATGGCAATAGAAATAAAAACAAAAATAAACAAATGGTATCTAATCAAACTTACAAGTTTTTGTACAGCAAAGGAAACTATAAAAAAAAAAAAAACGAAAAGACAATTTATGGAATTGGAGAATGTATTTGCAAATGATGTGACAGATAAGAGCTTAATCTCCAAAATATACAAACAGCTCATACAACTCAACAACAAAAAAATAAACAACCCAATCGAAAAATGGGCAGAAGACCTTAACAGACATTTCTACAAAGAAGATACCAATGGCCAACAGGCACATGAAAAGATGCTCAACATCACTAATTATTACAGAAATGCAAATCAATACTACAATGAGGTACCACTACACACCGGTCAGAATGGCCATCATTAAAAAGTCTATAAATAATAAATGCTGGAGAGGGTGTGGAGAAAAGGAAACTCTCCTACACTGTTGGTAGGAATGTAAAATGGTGCAGCCACTATGGAGAACAGTATGGAGGTTCCTCAGAACACTAAAAATAGAATTACCGTATGAGCCAGCAATTCCACTCCTGGGAATATACCTGAACAAAACTATGATTCAAAAAGAAACATGCATCCCTATGTTCACAGCAGCACTATAAACAATAGCCAAAACACGGAAGCAACCTAAATGTCCACTGACAGATGAATGGGTAAAGAAGATATGTTACATGTATACAATGGAATACTACTCAGCCATAAAAAGAACGAAATAATGCCATTTGCAGAAACATGGATGCAACTAGAGATTATCATACTAAGTGAAGTAAGTCAGAAAGAGAATGACAAACACCATATGATATCACTTATGTGTGGAATCCAAAATATGGCACAAATGAACCTAACTACAAAACAGAAACAGACTTATAAACATAGAGAACAGACTTGTGGTTGCCAAGGGGGAGGGAGCGAGGGAGGGGGATGGACTGGGAGTTTTGGGTTGGTAGATACAAACTATTACACTTAGAATGGATAAACAACAAGGTCCTAATGTATAGCACAGGGAACTATGTTCAATATCCTGTGATAAACCATAATGGAAAAGAATATAAAAAAAGAATGTGTATATGTGTACAACTGAGTCACTTTGCTGTACAGCAGAGATTGGCACAGCATTGTAAATCAACTATACTTTAATAAAAGAAAACTTGAAAAAAAACAGAATCAATATCCAGCTGCTCCTACTTTTCCCACTGACCATTTTCTTCTCACCACTCCCCTGGACTAGAGTGACAGTTATGGTAGGAATTGTAAGACTGGAATTTTAAACTTTAACAGAGTTAAGTAACTTTTTAGAAAGAGTTTGCCTGAACCATTTTGTTTATTCTTTTGTCTATAAATACTACTAATATAGTAAAGAATATGTAACCAAAAGAAACTGAAAGAATCTGACCAAAAAAATGATGTTAAGAATATGTGGGGAATGAATCTATGGGAAGTGAGAATAGTTACTTCCTAGAAATTATTAGTCACACAGAAGAATACCATGCCATTGTGAGCTCTTCTGGAGTGGTGAGTGTAAAGCAGAACCAAAAATAAACCCAACCCTTCTGAAAGTGAAAGAAAGCAAAATGAATCAATTCTTTACCCAGGGAAACTGAAATTTATGTAACTGGACCCAAAAAAAGTTCTATTAGGAAGAATCATTTAGTTTTATGAGCTGGCAGATCCCACCTGAAATCCCAGGGATCTGATTATCAAACATGTAAGAACATCCTAAAGATAAGCTATAACCTCCAATAGTTTCTGTTTAACAAATTCTTTAGTAAACACAGGGCTACTGTAGTCACTAATAATTTCTGTCCAACCCCCACTCCTCCAACTGACTTGTTTCTTTAACATTAACTTTGAAATAAGTCAAAATCTTGTTAATGGCAGTGGCTGAGAATATCAAAGAGGGATACAGGCTGAAAAAGGAACAGTGAATCATAATCCAAATGCTTGAATATTTTCTTCCATTCCTATCCTTTTGAAAATGGAAAATATCAGGAAAAGTGAGGATACATTTTTTAAGCATAAATGTTTCACAAGCTTATGCAGAAATTATATTAGCTTTTAAATGAATTAGAAATTTAAGACACTTAAATTTTTCCAAAATTTATTTTAAGATGATATGAGTGATGGTAAAAATATATGGCTCAGGTTTTCTCCAAAAAAAAAGAGAACCAAAGAGCTCTTGTGTACTCCAGTTAAAGAGCAATCCTTTGTAACCTTAAAAAACAAAAAACACCTACTAAGTATCTAAGTAATGACATCAGAGCAACTTGCTAAGTGATTAATAATGAAAGTCATACTTTAATGGTGTTTTAAATAATGTTTTATTTTAGCCAACAAAATGAAAAATTACAATAACATTTGTGTTTCAGAAATATGTAGTTTTGTTTTTAAATGAGTAAGCATTACATATATAATACATTACCTTTCATTTACACTACAGGAAAAGCTAATTAAAAAAACAACCACTCTACCATAATATATTTAAAAGCTGCCTCAAATGGCATATTATATTGAAAGTTTTATAGTCACATCCACCACATTCCTTATGCATAACATTATGCTAATAACTATCCTTTCAACTTCAGAATTCCTGAGTTAATCAGTCACTTTGTGGTCCAGGTTAAAATTGTCCATTTTCTTGCCCACTTAACATGAACTACATGCTTATTTGAAGATTGGCTTTGCATGCACAGGACTCACAAAGTCTCTGTAACATATGCATATATAAATGGGTAAGACACCTCAATGTTAATTGCAGCACTATTTACAATAGCCAGGTCAAGGAAGCAATCTAAATGCCCATCGACAGATGAATGAATAAAGAAGATGTGGTACATATATACAGTGGAATATTACTCAGCCATAAAAAGCAATGAAATTGGGTGATTTGTAGAGACGTGGATGGACATAAAGACTGTCATACAGAGTGAAGTAAGTCAGAAAGAGAAAAACAAATATCATATATTAACACATATATGTGGAATCTAGAAAAATGGTACAGATGAACCGCTTTGCAAGGCAGATATAGAGACACAGATGTAGAGAACAAACGTATGGACACCAAGGGGGGCAAGGGAGGGTGGTAGTGGTGGGATGAATTGGGAGACTGGGATTGACATATATACACTAATATGTATGAAATAGATAACTAAAAAGAACCTGTTGTACAAAAAATAAATAAATAGGGCTTCCCTGGTGGCACAGTGGTTAAGAATCTGCCTGCCAATGCAGTTGGACACGCATTTGAGCCCTGGTCCAGGAAGATCCCACATGCTGCGGAGCAACTAAGCCTGTGCACCACAACTACTGAGCCTGCGCTCTAGAGCCCACAAGCCACAACTGAAGCCTGCGCACCTAGAGCTCATGCTCCATGACGAGAGAAGACACCTCAATAAGAAGCCCACACACCGCAACGAAGAGTAGCCCCCACTACCTGCAACTAGAGAAAGCTTACGAGCAGCAATGAAGATCCAACGCAGCCAAAAATAATACGCAAATAAATAATAAATAAATAAAAGGTTTTTTTTTAATGGGTAAGAAGGGAGCACTAAGCCCATCAACACAAGCCCACAGTAGAGATGAGGGACAGTCCCTACAGAAGAGAGCTGCCCTGTTGAATACAAAAAGATATGGTGTCAGATTTAGGACCTGAGAGAATAGACCTTCCTGAAAGATGAGTGGTTTTAATATGTATCCTTTATTAAAAGTATATTATAAATATACTACCGTATAAAATTATAAGTTCAAAAGTATTATGATGATAAAATTCACTTTTACACTCTTCACATATTGTGTGCAAATTAAAAGAGTGCTTCTGATAATGCCCCTAAAGAATTACTGAGGAGAATTAAATAGAATAAGCCCCAAAACCAAAGAAAATGCTTAAGCCAATGATCAAGCTATTTATTTTTCTCTATTCTGAACCACTGTTGCTGTCTTGCAAAGATAAACTGCTCTTAGTATTTGTTCCGTCCTCATCTTAAGGGCATGGTAACTAAAGGTCATACTCCACTAATTAATCAATTGCAGACTCATTTAGGACCTCCAAAATAACTCTGCTAGGTTTCCAATCTTTCTTTCCACAGCAAAGAAGGCCAACTTTTAAATATGAACATAACTGTCTCTAAGTAATATTATTGCCTCATCTGTATGTTCATTTATTTCTGTGATAAGAATAATGGTGTGCAGTGCATCAGCTATTAGTGATTGACTAAAGATGTTTGCTTTTTGAGGTTTTTTTTTTTTTTAATTTTTAGAAGGATTTAACACAGTTTAAAAACAATAGTTTTGTAATCCTGTCTTTGTGTCTTTTTCTTCATCACAACCATGCAGATATTTTAAGATCAACTATCAGAAATCTTACAAATGCACATAGAAAGAGAAGAACACATGAGTCATCTCTCCCTACACATATCCCTAAAAAAGTTCTAAGACCATGGCACGTAGAAGGCAGAAGAATCAATCAAACAGTGAAGAGAACCAGTAGGCCTAAAGAGAATATCATTGAATGAGAACGGAGGGCAATGGGCACCAAGAGTTCTATATGATGCACAATAAAACATGGTTAACTTTCAGACATAATGTAGTAGTGCTACAAAATGTTAGAAGAGGAAACAATAGTTCTATCACCATGAATCTTTTTTTCATACTGTGGGAATATCTTGATAAAGCAAAATGCAAGGATCATTTGGGAATCCAGATTTTAAATCAGCCTCTGCAAGTAACTCAAAATATGATCTTGATTAGCCATTTAATTTCTTTGGGTCACAGTTTTCCTAAATATATAATAAGGGACTGGACATAGATAATCTTTCATGTCATTTTCAATTCTAATACTCTATGACCTGTATGTTCAAATACTTGAGGAATGAAGTTTTTATTGCAATATTCTATCACAATACACATATCTATCTGATATATTCATACCAGTTATTTTGCACATAAGTAAACACGGCCTCAAGTTTGAGATCTCTGAGGTCAGAGACGAACCATGAACCATGAGCATCTAGTACTGAGCAGGCTTTTAATAAATTGACATTGCATGAATAAAAGAGTGAGAGTAAAAGAAGATGGACATCAATAGTTCTGGGAATGAATGAATCATCTTTGTTAACTGTTCACATTTTAACAATCTGGATTTATCTTAATTATCAAGTAGATAGGGAAATTATACATGATAAAATTTGTGCTTCAGATCACCTAGGATATGACCATTATTCAAAAATTAGTATTAAGAAATCTGAATGTCCACTGGAAAATAAAAAAGTATCACTTTTCCTTTCTTTCTCTACTCATTTCAGCAAAATACATTCCAGAAAGATCAAAAAATTCATTACAATCATTAAAACTTTAAATACTAGAATAAGTTAGTAAATACTTTGTGTACTCTTTGGTGATAAAGGCCCCTCTAAACCTGTTCCACAACCATGAAAATATTTAAGTACCATGATATATTTAACCACGATATACTTAACTATTTCAAAAAATGGTAATGATGTATAGAGAAAGGCTACTATAAATAAGGTTTTAAAATGAAAAGTGGTTGACATAAATTACAGCAATAGCTTTTTGGATCCCTCTCCTAGAGTAATGGAAATAAAAATAAACAAATCTGACCTAAGTAAACTTAAAAGCTTTTGCACAGCTAAGGGAACCATAAAAAAAAAAACTGAAAAGACAACCTACGGAATGGCAGAAAATATTTGCAAATGATGTGACAGACAAGGGCTTAATATACAAAATATATAAACAGCTCATACAACTCAACAGCTAAAAAACAAACAACCTAATCAAAAAATAGGCAGAAGACCTAAATAGACATTTCTCCAAAGAATACATACAGATGGCCAAGAGGCACATGAAAAAACACTCAACATCACTAATCATTAGAGAAATGCAAGTCAAAACTACAGTGAGGTATCACCTCACACTGGTCAGAATGGCCATCAAAAATTCTACAAACAACCAATACTAGAGAGGGTGTGGAGAAAAGGGAACCCTCCTACACTGTTGGTGGGAATGTAAATTGGTATAGCAACTATGGAGAACAGTATGGAGGTTCCTTAAAAAACTACAAATAGAACTACCATATGACCCAGCAATCCCACTCCTAGGCATATACCCAGAGAAAACCATAATTCGAAAAGATACATGCACCCCAGTGTTCACTGCAGCACTATTTACAATAGCCAAGACATGGAAGCAACCTAAATGTCCATCGACAGAGGAATGGATAAAGGAGATACACACACACACACACACACAAACACACACACACACACACACACACACACACAAAATGGAATATTATTCAGCCATAAAAAAGAATGAAATAATGCCATTTGCAGCAACATGGATGGACCTGGAGACTATCACACTAAGTAAAGTAAGCCAGACAGAGAAAGATAAATATAATATGATATCACTTATATGTGGAATCTAAAAAAAGAGATACAAATGAACTTACTTCTAAAGCAGAGTCTCACAGACATAGAAAACAAACTTATGGTTACCAAAGGGGAAAGGGGGTGGGGAGAGATAAATCAGGAGGCTGGGATTAACATAAACACAGTACTATATGTAAAATAGATAACCAACAAGGACCTACTGTGTAGTACAGGGAACTATACTCAATATTTTATAATAACCTACAAGGGAAGAGAATCTAACAATATTAATAATACTGAATATATATATATATATATATACACATATGTATACACAACTGAATCACTGTGCTGTACACCTGAAACTAACATAATATTGTAAAGCATCTATACTTCAATAAAAAATAAATATTTTTAAAAAATTAAAAGTGGAAAATAAGTAGAGGAAAAATCTTGACAGAAGCGTCTAATGCACAAAGAACTCTTGTAAATCAATAGGTTAAAACCCAACATACTAATAGAAAATTAGGCAAAGACACAACTAATTATAAAAATTCTTGTCAATTAATTATAGTATAATCTCATTACCATACCCAAAGAGTGGAACGAAAATAGGATTTATTGCTCCCACATCAGGCAGATAAAGATGAAACCCTCTATAAAATTCAGAATTATTAAATGTATGGAATAATCATACACAGCTGGTAGAATTATGTGGAAGACTCTGTAGTATGTTCAAACATAAAGTTGATATTAGCCTTTGACTCAAAATCCCATTACTGAATCTTTTCTTAAGAAAGTAGTCTCATAAGTGAAATACCCATCAAAGGGAACTGGATAGAAAATTATAGAAATATCCAAAGTATTATATGATCCCCATTTGTTCAGACTACAAAAATATATTCTATAGTTGTATATATGTTTAGGGGCATCTAGTAGTACTCAGTAAATATTTTTTAATTAACCACATTAAACATTTTTTACTCTGTCATGTTATAGTTAAGTGCATTTTAATTATTGAAACTTTGAAAAGTATGTAAAAGCACAAATGATAAAATGACCTAACCTTCATTCCACTGATAAAGATACTAACTCTGTGGGGGATAGTCTTCCAGTCTATTTCAAATAAAGTGTGTGTGGTTGTGTGTGTGTGTATGTGTGTGTGTATTTCTGTAAACCACAATTACAATTAGCTGTATGTATAGTTCTGTGCCATTTTCCAACACAACCTGCTTTACAAGTATAAATACATTTCAGTGAACAATATGTAAGCATCCTTGTGTACATTTCTGATTATTTATTTAGGATAAAAACTGGTTTCCAAAGTTTAAAATTTTTTTTTCAAATTTCACTAAATTTTTCTTACCACTTGAAATTTTTTCAGATTAGTTTTGTTTTATAAAAGCAAAATGCCTTCAAAATGAAAAAATAACACCAATTTTTCAATATTTTATGGATTTTTGGTTTTGGTTATTGTATAAATATTATGGACATTAAAAAGGAATGATTTGAATTTTCAACTTACAGCCACTAAATAAAAAAACTTATAAAAATAGAATTCTGAGGATATTATCTAGATCATCCTATCTATAAATATTCACTACCTCAGAATCTATATGAAAATGTTATCAACAGAGAAGGACTTTCTGAAGAGGATGCAGAATATAGTGTCCCTAGGTAAACAATAGCAATGTGAACACAAAGATGTAACAGTGTTTCAATAAACTACTTAATTTTAAATAATTCCACTTAAAGGCTAGTAGCTGGAAAAAGCAAATACAGTACTCAAAAATGTTTGAGTAACTATATATAGGCACTCTCAAAGTTACATATGACAATATAATTCTGCCTTTTAGAGATTGCAATCCAGGAAACTATTAATTATTCTGAAATTGACATGGTAGTTTTATGACATAGAATCAGTGCAGTCCAATCTCCACATGATGCCAATGATGATATACCTGATGTTCAAAATGGAGATCATTGTCATAGAATGAAATACACTGAACTTAGAAGAATAGAATTTATATAATAATTCTAAAATGATCTGTGGCTCCTTGAGCAGTTCTTATTTCTCCCCCAACTTTTAAAAAAATTTATAAACTTACATAATTATTATTATTTTTATGAGGAAATGAGATATGTATATGCATAAATGTATCATCAGTTGTAAAACCTTTAACAAATATTTCAAAAGATCTTGAAATAGATAGCTGTTTCCTGAAATTTTAAACTGTGCTAAGTAAAATGTTAGCAAACTTTATTCTAATTTTTATTATGTGTTAAACACAATGCTAATCTAAATTTACTACTAAATGGATCATCCTATTTTCCAAGCAAATTTGGATGAATTGCATTTTATAAAGTTTTATATAAAGTAATTTGGTTCTTATTTACATTGTAGAAGGAAAGTTTGAATCACTTGTTATATAAATTCATTAAGATCCCAGAAACAATCATAAAATTGATATAAGAATGTTAAAAATTAAAATATTGTTAGTTTCTGATAACAGAAGCATCAAAAATATTCAAGAAGTTCACTAGAAATCTGGAAATGAGAGCAATTTAAACACATTAAATAGATGCTAAATAATACCTTAGAATTGAAACATTAATGTTTTTATATTTATACAACAAATGATGACTGTAACTTTGGCACATACAATTTCATGTGATCCTCTGATCAATCCAAGAAAGCAGATATTATTATACTCAGTTTAGTAGTGAAGAAATAAAGGCTTATGTTAAATGAGTAATATTTAGAGCTTATGTGAGAAAACATGAGTTGCCCATCCTCCTCTTCAGTCTAAGAGAACTTTTTAAGAGGACCTTGTGTAATTCCAGAAATGCGTGTATCCAGCTAAGAGGCAACATTTTCCAGACTAGTTGGGCCATGTCACTAAGTTACAGCTAAAGAACTGTAATGAGTAGTTGGAAAGTATCTTCAGGAAACCTCATTTAAAGGGGCATAGATAGCTATCACATCCCTTTTTCTTTTTTCCTTTTTCCGTTTCTTCCTGCTTTCTGCTTCCAATCTGACTATGACGGCCAGAGCTTCAGTACCATCTTGAATCAGGATCAGATCTTGAGAGTCTCATGCCATGGATAATGAAGCAGAAAGCTGAATGCTAATGAAATTATGAAGCCACCTTACCAGATGAGGACAGTAACTTTCCAGACGTTTTTATAACAGGAAAAAAGTCAACTTCTGTTTTGTATATCTTATTAGTGACTTTTTTACTAGCAGTTAAATGTGAGAGATCAAACTCATTATATACAAACTTCCCTCTGCCCTAAGTCTTTTTACCCATATTGTCTCATTTATTCCTTCCTACAATGTTCTTTTACAGCTGTGGAAACTGAGGCTTAACAAGGTTAAGTAACAAGCTTAAGATCATATTTATAATTAAAGGGCATAAATAAGAGTTGAGTCCAGACCTTCTCTTAATCAAAAATGACCTTTTCTATAATGCCACCCTACCGTTTATACACACATATAGAGACCTTACGTGTAATCATGTATTCCATGAATACTGTTTTTTCCTACATATGTTCTCCCTGATGGATCATTCATGTTCTCTCATCCTTCACCCCCTCACTTGGTGATATGAAAAACATAGTTAAGCCTTAGCTCTGAGATAATGGGAGCAAGTCCCAGTGGTAATCTCTCTAATCTTCCAGAAAATGATTCAACTGCTATTTTCCATTGACTCTTCTTTTTTTTTTTTTTTTCCCTTGAAAGCAGACTTATTCAATAAAAATTCTCCCTCTTGTCAACAAATCCTCTTAGCATCACATAATCATCTTTTCATGAAAAAGTAGCTAGGGGAACACTGCTAGCAATTTCTACATGCTCTAGGACTCAAATTACTAGCAAAGCTTGTGGCAATTCTGAACTAGAGGAAACTAAAAGTGTGTAGACAGTGGACTGTCAAATACATCTCTGCCTCAGATTTAGTTTTTTTTCTATGAGATGTCTGCCTATCCACTGACACGTTATAGTCATGCATTCTTAAGGTGACAGCATAATATGCTCTTCCTATTCAGTGCATTCAGTTTGCCTAAGTTTAAAGGCAATAGCATAAAGCATCAAAAACCGCCATCTCCAAATTAATAAGATTGATAGCCCATTATGTTATTATTTACACATAAGCCAAAATATATAATTAGCTCACTAAAACAAAAGCAATTTTACCTATTTCCTAAAAATCTTTTATAATTTGAATTCAAATTAACCATTATTCTGAAGCCACTCAAACTCCTTTAAATGAGATTTATTTAAATAACCTTGTGAGAAAAATATGGAAGTATTTCTGCATCCCCAACTGGGTATTACTTTCATAATCAATTTCACAGTCTCATTTTGTTGTCCTGAATCCTGAGTTCCTATAAGAGTTCCCTAGTTCAGGGACTTGCTTGGTGGCACAGTGGTTAAGAATCCGCCTGACAATGCAGGGGACACGGGTTCGATTCTTGGTCTAGGAAGATCCCACATGCCACTGAGCAACTAAGACCGTGCACCACAACTACTGAGCCTGCGCTGTAGAGCCTGTGAACCACAACTACTGAGCCCACGTGCCACAACTACTGAAGCCTGCGCGCCTAGAGCCCATGCTCTGCAACAAGAGAAGCCACCCCAGAGAGAAGCCCCCACAGCACAACGAAGAGTAGCCCCTGTTCACTGCAACTAGAGAAAGCCCGCGAGCAGCAACGAAGACCCAACGCAGCCAAACATAAATAAAAGTAAATAAATCTATTTAAAAAATTATTTAAAAAAAGAGTTCCCTAGCTCAGCTTTGTTTGGTTCATTCTTTAAATTGCTCTGATGAAAATATGAAACTCCCTTCCTTAGGCCAGAGATTCCTAAATTTGTTCTGTTCATAATGTTCTTAATAATTTTTTTCATACTCTTCTAGGCCAAAAGAAATACTGATGAGTTTTATTTATTAAGTGGTTAGGTCTAAAAACCTGAAGAAGTATTCATGTCATATTAATTTAATAGTCATTTGAAAAAAATACACACAAATCCAAAGTAGTTCATGCAACATCCAATGGACGGTGCTGTGTTTTAAATATTTTGCAGCACCCCTGCACATTGGCTACAGCACCTGGGGTGACTTGCCCACATTTTGGTATCCGTAGTTTTAGGCACTGTTAATATTGTATTTAGTTTGTCTGTAAGAATTGCAAGGGCAGGGACTGGACTCAATGTTTTCATTCCCAGAGGCTTACACAATGTCTGGCACATATAGGGCTTCAATTAATATTTGTCAAATGAAAGCGGATGAATTTGGATGAATGACCAAGGGGATTAATGTTGACTTAATTTAAATGATTTTCTGTGGATGGAATACTTTGTAATACAGTGCGGTGATACAGCACGGTGATGGAGAATACAGGCTCTATCACTTTTTCGCTATATGATTGTGTTTCTCTCATTTATAAAATGGGGATAATAATAATATCTACTTCATAGAATTCATAAGAGAATTAACTTAGAAATACACATAATTCACCAAGTCTAGTACCCAGTACACACTAAGTATTTAGTAAATATTGTTGTTATTATTTTGCTAGTTTATGTTTTATAGCATAGATGGGAAGACACTCAACTCTGGAAATGGTGGGAATAAATAAGAGAATAACATCTGAAAACATTAAGAAGACAATCAGGGTAATAATTATTTTTAAAAAGTGTTACAAACAGAATAAGAAAGCACAGTTACCATTTGCTTAGAAAACACATTCAAAGAACAGGCTCTGCGTGGCCAGACTCAGAAAGCTGCAGTATGACTGAAATTTGACGACTGCCAAAAGCGAGACAACTCAAATCCCTTCATTTCATAGCTTGAAATTGAAGACCAAAAGCATCTCTTATTTCTAATCAGATTCCTAATTACAGCAACACAGGCTAGCACCCCTGTTGTATAAAGGGCTGCCAGTATTTCCATTATCAGTTCCCATTTTCAGGGCTTATTACAAAAGCACACGCTCCAGGGAGATTGTTGGCATAGAGGATCTCAGCATGGAAGAGAACATGTTTTACAAAATTTGGCATCAACTTTTCAACTGTAAATATAAAAAGATAGAAAGGCAACAGTGAAAAGTCAAGGACACCCAGGATGTTGGGATTGCAAAGTGTGTTCAAGCTAATTTCAAATATAATGTATAAATGAAAATCCGGCTCAGACCATTTAAAGAGAAAATACATATTTGAATTTAAACAATATCACCAAACATCTGTAACAAGACAGTAGAAGCAATATGATCTACCCATCTGAGTCCCATTAGTAAATACTGGCATAAATCTCACTTCAATATCTATGAGGGATTGCTTCTGCTTCACTCTTGGCGGGAGTGTTAAAAAAGGTAACATTTGTTTTTGTTTTAAACCATCTCTGCATTAATTTTTTTTTAAGAATTAGACTCAACCACCATTATTTATTTGTAAGCTTTCTGTCATATGCACTGGATGGTTAATGTACCTATTTTAGTTTCTTAAATATCCTTTTCTTTGACATTGGTTTTACTAACAGTTCTTAGCTTTTAAAACTGTTGTTAGTACTAGAAGCTGTTACAGTTACTTAAGCCAATGTGTACTTTTCTTTTAACAGTTGTTCTTATAACTAAAATAATCCTTATAAGAATTAAGTCTTAATGTAGATGGGACCAGATAAGAAATTTTTTGACAAATTATATTGAAGACATTCAAGGTGCTTTTGAGCTTATTTTGTTGTGATCACCAAATAAAGTAGAAGCTATAAAGAACAGTTCAAAAGTTTTGCCTCAGAAAAAGGAAGACATCACTCTTCTTTAGCCTATAACACTACAGAATCTTTCATGTGTTTCTTGATTCTTTACAGTAGATCCACCCAAGGTTGAGTCCTGAGCTGTGTAGATTCATGTAGTCCTTAGGGCAGGAAATAACTGCTTTAATGCAAAGATCTTCCTTCTAGGTACTGCTGTGTTACAGTAAACAAAAACCTTATTTATGACTGGGATACCTAATTAAGCAGAATAAATAAAAAAATTTTAAAGCCCCAGTGGATGGAGATCATGGAGTGTTGAGAGAATTTGATAATTTGATACTTACCTCATACTTTTTTGCCACAAGTACAGCGTCACTGAATTTGAGAATCTTTATTCAAACTTCTAGCTAAGAAATGCAGCAATTTACTAAAAGTGGACAAGCAATTTATGGAACAAATTTAAAATGGATACTGAAAGCACAGAATTATGGAGCAGTACTGACCTCGGGAAATCATTTTGTATATACCTATCCATGTTGAGTTACTATCTAGTACATTCTTAAAAGTCATCCAGAAAGAAACAGTTAAAACCTCTTAGATAGCCAGTTCTGGCTTCAATGCTATTAAGAATTTCTTCTTTGTGTCTAAACCAGTTTCTTTCTTCTACATGTAATATTTTCTCTTCTCTTAACCTCAGTGAAGATGGAGTATAGCTAGTTATGATCCTTTTTAGAAGACAAGTTCATGTATCATATATTCCCCTTTTAGAGACTGTATAAACTAGATACAGACTAAAAAGTATATAAGCAGAGTTATACTAATTGATTTTTTCAATTGTATCAAAAAGAAGATAGGTCAACTCCCCACCCAGTTTATAAATTATCCTTGGCAAATCAGCCCTGATTCTTGCACCTGCTAAACTAGTAGTTTTTTATGTAGAACTAAAAATGCCTGTTTCATTTAACCCTTCAGGAAGGGTTATCTGTGATAGATACTAGTATCTATAATAGAAGAAAGAGCTACTCTGTAGATGTAGGTCTAATTAATAATGTCAGGATGATCTCTTTTGGATGCTGATCAATTCCATTACTTACATACAGTTTGTTTTTATTATTACCCAAAATTGGATTGACAGGTCAAATAGATGCTGTGCTACGTAAAGATCCTTTCCAGTAAAGAAGCATTTTTACTATCATACACTGTCTTACATTAAATTATACAGGTTATCTACAAATGTCCAAGTTTTTCTATCCCCATATAAAACTATAATTAAAAAGAGAACCGTAATGAGAATCCAATGATTAAATTTATGATTTATTTTTTCTTTAGTGTTCTTCTTAAGGTACACAAATAGCACAGAGCTTGGCCCCAAGACATATTTTTAAAATGCTAAGTGAATTATTTCTGTAAGTATGCAAAAATATTCTGAGTTAGATAAGAAAATGTGGACTGCATTTTGTCAATCAAATTCACTCTCTCAATAAGCTAAAATAATAATTGACTAAAAGCCTTTCCCACTAGATTTACTGATTTAAGGCAGAACCTATCTTATTCATTTTTGTATTACTGGGTCTTTGCAGAGTACCTGGTACCCCCCAAAAGTTGAATGACTACATTAAATTAAAAATTTCAAATTTTATCAGTTTAATCACTTACTTAACCTTGACATGCATGCTTACTATTTTTCACACTGAGTATTAATATTGAATGAGTACTAAAACTACATCATCGGTGTATATAAATTAAACATACAAAAATCCAAATGTGTGTATGTTGAAATGTTGTTTCTATACAAGTAATCAAAAATACAAAGACACCAAAAATAGAAATCAGCTATTCTTCTATTATGGAGAACGTCTAACTGTTGCTGGGATCCACTTTTCCATCCTAGGAGCAGCTGGCACTCACTGCAGAGGCTTTGTTACTGGGAGGTTTACTAGTATCACTTTTTTGGCAGTCCCCAGAACTGTAGGTATATGGTGGATAAGAAACTCACATAATTTTGCCATCAGATTTAACCCCCAACCAGTGTGTCCTCTGGATACTAACACAGAGAGGACATAGTTTTCTATTTCATTGGAAGTATATACATACCTTTTGGTACCACAAATTGCAATTTCCAGCTTAAATTCAGAATGACTCTCAATAAATGGTCCCAGAACACCAGAGAAATACTCTGAGATGATGTATTATCAGTCAGCCATCATTTAGGGCCTCTTCAAAAAATGCACCTTGCTATTTCCAATTAAATAACAATAAGGTACAACGTCATAAAAGTCTTTGCCCTACTTCCAACTTCACTTTAAAGCACCCTATATTTATACGTTCTGTTGCTTTCTTAAGTGTAATCTGAAGTACTTGGGTAAATTCCTTGCAGTGTTAAAATTAATGATCATTTTATATTTCCCACCTGATTTATTATACCTTTGATAAAACATACACTTGCAACATCAAGTACTGTGTTATATACCCTACGGGCACTCCATAAATACCCTGAGATTCACAACTGGGTACAGGAGGTCAAATTAGGTCCTCTTTGTGTGGGAACTAGGTCTTTTGTATTCATATGTAATTTATAGGATGTTATTACACAATTGATTTAAGTACTACATAAATGGTTGAGATTTACTTCTGTGCTCTGGGGTTAAATTTCCACAGAACACTTTCAAAGTATTGTGCAAAATTTTAGTTTCATTGTTCTAGATCCTTTTGATAAGGTTCAGAGCTATAATTTGACTTAATAAAATAAAAATTATGGATCTGTTTTCACAGTTATTTACCAAATTTTAAGTGCCTCATACATATTAGGTATTTCTCTCAGTTTAAAATGTACATTTAAGATCCTAGCACAGATCCCAAATGTTGTTAACAGTAGGAGAGAGATGAAGATAGAGATTGAGATGGAGGACAAGAGGCAATAGGCGTAGAGGAGAGGGAGAGAAACATCATACACAAAAGTCAGTTATACTAAGCACAAGCTTTGCTAATAAAATCAGTGATATAGGTCTTTAAGAAAAGCAAACATGATTCTCCTGCAATTTTTTCTTGGGCTTATAAGAAGATTAAAAATCTTCCTTAATTCCCCAAAAGACATTTCTTGAATCCTTTCAGTTGTGATCTACTTCTTTGGGACTGTTTCCTGCTTTCCCTGACTCTTTCAATCTATTTTTATTAACAGAAGTAGTGGAGGGAGAAAAATCATCTCTATCCATATCTGGCACAACTAACATTTCAAAGTGAACCACAGGCAGAAAAGCTGGGGGCAGAAAGATTTGTGGGATGCTGTCTAAACCATCACTAGAAGATGTCTTTCTAATAACTGATAGAAGGGCAGGTCAGACCCAGTTCCCAACCTCTCTTAAAAGGAAGGGTACACATTTTATTCGTCAAAGTCACCTAACAGCTCCTTCCCAGCTAATGTACAGCTGGACCTGTGGGCAAGCCTCTTCTGGGTCTACCTTCTGATTCATCAAAACCCTTTTTGCTCCTACAAAAATAAAGTAATTTTCCTTGCCTTAGGGAAACCTTGCCTGAAGAATGGCCTACAGCAGGAAATAGTCACCTGTCTGAGGTAAATGCACTATTATAGAGCACTAAGTCATTTGTAAGATTACTGCTTTTAAATCTCTAATTGTTAGCTATGTAGTTTGAAGAGTTAATGAATTCCATACTGGAGAACAGTCTATTAGACCATAAAATGTCCCCAATCCAGTTGAATAAAATTCTTCCTCATCTTTAGAACATTAATGCAAAGGGTTTATATACTCTAGGACAAAGATAACAATGCATTAAGGATTCTTCATATATAACTGAAAATGTACTTCATCCTAAGCTAGAGATCTAAAAGCTTTGGGGACAGGAGCAAAATTTAATTTCCAAAACTATATACTCACTAATATCTGCAAAAAAAAAAAAAATGTGTTCAGAAACCATACCAAAATTTTCGTATTTCACTGAAGTGCTCTAAGGCATAATATATCCAATGATGCATTATAAGAGGTTGTTATATAACATTATATATTATAAGGGCTTAGATTAACTTTTGTGAAAAAAGGGAATACTACAAAGAATATGAATATGTCATTTCTACATGCAGCTTCTTTTAAGAATTCAATTAGTTAAGAATTCAGTGCCTAAACTTCTATCAAAATTAATGTTCAACCTTCTAAATACATCTGTCCTTATTTGTCCTCTTCAAAGACTCACTCCATCATGATAATGCCCAGGGATGACAGGTAGAATGTAAAAGCTGCCTTACAAATAGAGCACTAAGGCTTTCATTGGCTTTTCAAATCAAGTTCAAAGATATATGTTGACAAAAGTGGTCTTTGTAGCACCTACAGAAGGATTATCACACTTATACCTTCCTGTGGAGGAGAAACTAAAGAAACACAAGAGTTTAATAAAATGCATAAATGTAATAAGAAATAGCTTAAAGAAATTACCATTCATTTAAAGGAGAAAACAATCCAAAGTTATATCTTCCCCATATATTGAAAACAATCAGGTATCGGTATCTCCAATGACATGATTTTGCTTAAGAAACTGAAGACTACTTATCTATTTTCTTTTAAATTTACTTAAACATATTAAGGAATGTGAAGCTTTCATTAATGCACATGTTCTTCAATGTAGACATAATTAGAGACATACCCTTCTCATGTTTATGTCTTTTGCATCAAGAGCCTATGAATAATGTGTTGTGAAAAAATCATCAATCAGTTCACCATCTAGAAAGTCAGTTTTTTATCCTATTTAGGGACATATTTGCAGCCTAATTTAGAGTAAATAACTGCTACAAAAAAAAAAAACTGTTAGGAAACAAATGATGTCTTGCCACTTGTAGCCACTCTACTAAAACTATGAGATCTACTACCTGCCGATGAGTGAAAGCACTCTGTCAAGCAATCCACAACTGGAGAGGATTAGCTTACAACTGTTGCCACTATCAGCAAAACAGCAAGAAGCAGACAGTTCATTTTATAGAAACTTAATGGAGTATATGGCTCTAGCTGTTTAATACAAGCACTGTCAACACATCTAAGCAAAAAGTCTCAGCTGTCACTACTGACAAACTGAATAGAATTATTTGTCACAGTAGACTAGATAAAGTGCCATTAGAATGGAGCATGGTGCTGCTACCATACATCTCCATATTGTAGCCAGAGACAACATGCTTTTGATTGCCACAGACACATGACAATAGCATGTTCTCAAAAGACTTCCATCACACAACAGATATGAGAGTTTAACATTCCACCCTCAGCATTTCAAAAGTGACAGCAGCCCATGAAGGCTTGATAATATCTTCATAAGTATATACATTTGCTTAACAATCTATATATTTATTTTATATTTATATGGAGAAATTACCAACTCATAAATGCACACACACATATAACCTAGCAATATCTGTGAGTCAAATTCTCTTTAGTTAACTTCTTCTATGCAAATCTAAGAGCTTTTGATTTTACTATTAAGAACGTACATACAGGTTACTAGTGAAAAGCCTGATAAACGCAAAAAATTATTTACCATGAACAAATTATATATTCTCATCATCGTCTTTATCAGGACACTGAGAGTATATACATTTGCCTAACTGACAAGAAAAATCAAAGTATCACTTGAGAGTACTAATTAATCTCAATTTCTGATGCCAAGATAAATTGTAGTTTCTTTGGCTATGCAGAAATCCAATACTTTCACTTAAAAATTAAGACTGGCATATATAAATTAGCACAGCTCTAATTAAGCAAAAATTTTCACAGAAATGTAGTTTCAGAGGGAGAAAATGAAAATAAAAACCTCTAATTACTTAAAAATTGATTCAGAGAATGAAAACAAATAATGCACTTAAATCTAGTTTCACTAAATCAAAGTACATGACTAGGTATTTTAAAAATAGGGAATTGTAATTAATTTCTTCTTAAATATCCTTCTATGTTTCTTTTAATTTTTAAATATTTTTAACCTGAATAATATTAAAAAATGGCTACTTATAAAAATAGACAAGTAACTTTTTCAGGATAAAACACAAACCATTATTTTCACTTTTAGTCATTTATTCACTTATTCAACATACTTATTGAAAGCTAAGTGATAAATATTTAGCTATTGGGGATTAATTTGAGGAATAAAGAGAGTGAGACATGAATCATTTTCTCAAAGACCTTATAATATAGAGATGAGATATGCACACAAATAACAATAATCTAGGAGAGAGAGTGCAACGAGAGGAAAACTTAAATTGTTAAGACAGCTCAAAGCCAGGAGACATCAATTCTGTCCAGAAAATGAGCAGTAGTAGTGGAAAAGGGGATTCCCCACCATGGCATTCAATGGGAAACTCTTACAAGTCCTAAAGTTAAAATAAGTGAGTGAATATCTCACATTACAAAACCAGAACACATTAATTGCAATAACAATGATGATCCCAAAGACTTCTCCTAGTCAGTCCCTTTTATCTCATTTATTGAGAACTAGAAAAGATACAAAGAATACTAAGCCAAGGAAGGATAAGATCAGATTTGCATTTTAAATGTCTCACTCTGCTCCAGGGTGGAGACAGCAATGAGAGAGTAAAAGATACTATAGAGAAAGACTCATTAGAAGGTACAGAGAAAAGAATTAACATAACAGCTGGAGACTGCAATCTTTACAAAGTTCTACACAAGGTTGGCCCTCAGCTGGCATCTGGGAACATCAATTTCAGGAGGGTTCCCAGCATTCCCTGATAAGAATATGTAACTGTGTCTAAACTGTTTGTGCAAACAATAAAAGTTCATGCTGAACACCTGATTTCCTTCTGGGTGACTAGAATCTTGGTATGTGTTAGGCAGAGAGTGTGTATGTAGTCAATCTCCAATAAAACCCTGGACACGGTTCTCCAATGAGCTTCCCTAGTAGATAACATTTCACCCATGTTGTCACAAATCACTGCTGGAGGACATACACATGTCTTATGTGACTCCACTGGGAGAGGATCCTTGGAATCTTGTGCTTGGTTTCCTCCAGGCTCTACCCAATGTGCCTCTTGCCTTTATTGATTTAGTTTGATATCCTTTCACTGTAATAAATCATGGCCATGAATACAACTACTTGCTGAGGCCTGCAAATCCTCCTAGAGAAACATCAAACTTGGTGATGGTCTTGGGGACCATGACACAGAAGGCTTCATCTTCTCAAAGATGAAGGAGGTCTGAACTAGTGCAATCATAAAAGGGATGAGAGGCCAATAAAAGTAAGTGGTTAAAAGTAGGGGCATCTGGCTCAAACAGACTTAGATGCAAATTTCAGCTGATTAACCATGAGCAAGTCATGTTCTTATGGGACATTTAATAGATGTCTAGCACACAGTTGGATATCTTAATTTGAAGATAGTCATGAGATCTACAAGAGAAAAGCATCTTTGCGGTCAGACAACATAAGCATTAAAACCATGACAAGAGATAAGTTCACCTAGGCACAATGTCATTAGTGAGAAGAAGAATAGGTCCAGGTGTAAATCACAAGCCAAATTAACATTTAGGGGCAGGAAGTAAAAGAGGAGCCCAATGTGGAGTTAAAGCAATGATTCTTGAAGTGTGGGTCCTGGACCAGCAGGATCAGCATCACCTGGAAATTTGTCAGAAATACAAATTTTCATTCTCTACCCATGACCTAAAGAAGACAAGTATCGGGGTCCAGTAATCCGTGTTTTAACAAATACTCCAGGTGATTCTAATGCATGCTAAAGTTTCAAAACCACTGAAATAGTGGGTAAAAATCTAGTGAGTAAGTCAGAGCCTAGATATATGATCATAAGGCTGCAAAGAACCAGGCCAATAATGTGCACAGAAGTGAGTGAGAGAAGACTGTCAAGGAGGGATAGATTGGCAATGTCGGTGGCTACAGAGAAGTCCAGCAAGATAAGGGCTTCGATGTGCCCATTGCATTTGTCGACATAGCTTTACCAAAAACAGTTTCACTAAAGTGTAGGGCAGAAGTCTAATGGCAAAAGTGAGGACCAAAGAATGTAAGGGGAAGAAATAAAGACACAGAGAGCTTACTACTGTTTCAAGAATTTTAAGTATAAAGGACCAGGAGTCATGTCAGTTTTTTTGTTATTTGATATTGTTTTTGTCATTTTTTAAGGTGGGGGAGACTTGACTAAGGCAACAAAGAGAAAGAAGTTGACAATGCATAGAGGAAAGAAAGGGGACAACCAGTAGAGCAAAGTAAAGGACAAAAAGAGAGAGAGAGAATATGCAGGAAAATGAGGTGGAGAGAAGGATTAATAGGAAGTGCTTGGGAGTTCAGTTGAAAGTGTAAACCACTCATTTGCAGTATAATCATTTTTTCCCAAGTGGCATGATTTTCCTTCTATCTTGTTCATCTGGACAGATATAAAGCATAGAGATTGAATTGTAATAACCTTCTATGCATTTTTGGTACCTAATACAGGAGATATACAATAAATGTTTTGTAAATGAAAAATCTGTTAAGAGGGCAGATTTCATGTTGTGTCCTTTAAAGTAAAATATATGAAGTAATGATGTAACAATTAATCCCACTTTCAGAGAGCAAGAGAGGAAAGGGGGGCAAGAAGAGGAGAGGGAAATGCAGGAGAGAAAAACAACTGTTGGATGTAAGGTTTGTGCTGGAACAGCTCTTTCCAGCTCACAGAAGCTGAATGTGCACATATCTTCTCCACTCTGCATTAAATGATGCAATTGTGGTAGCTTGAGATCAGCCGTTGTGGGTGTATTTACACTGCAGAAATAGGCAAACATAGGGCTTGCTTTTCTGGAGAGCTGGTTGTTAAATATTAACAGCGCACCACTGGAAAATGTTAAGAGGTGGCAGAACAATGAAGCAAGGAGCTGGGCATTTAATGTTTACTTATTCTGGACTCCATCAGCAAAGCTATGAGAAACATACCTGACATCCGTACTAGGCACCTATAAGCTAGGTCTTGGAAAGTTAAATGATATCATAGCTCATAAGTGGCAAAGGGATTTAAACTCAGATCTATCAACTCTAAAACTTATTCTTATGTTTTCCATGCTTGCCTTGTCTGGATCTCTAGTTAAAACACATATACTACTGTCTCCCACTTCAGGCCTACTAAATAAGAATCTCTAAGGGAAGAACTTGGAAATCTATATGACCTATGTGACTGTTATTAGCAGGCAAATCTGGAAAGCAGTGCACTATATCACATTGTCTCTGCAGTCCTTTCTTTTATTTACAAGTTTGGGTTACTAGTGTAAGAGCAGTCAGAGCCACAGTCCAATCCAGGAATAAAAACTGGGCACTAGATACTACTGTATGTTGTAGTCCTCATAACATGAAATATGTAAAGAATAAGAAGGAAGAATAGTCTGTAGCGGTCAGAGAGAAGGTGCCTAGACTTGGGATCATTCTCAGTGTGACCCTCTGATCAGAGATGATTAGGCTTTGTGAATCCTCTGAACAATGTCCATGAAATGATTTCCATTTTGCCGTGGAGAAAAAGAAGGTTCAGGGGAGGTAAGAAACCTACTTGGAATTGCATTAAAGGTAAGTAGTAAGGACAGAATTTAAACAACTGGATGGTCCCATGTTCCAACCACTTCATCGGGTGGCCTTTACATCCTTTGATGGATTAAAGCTTTAGGAAACAGATTGCAGCACTGGCAATGATTATGTCAAAGCATCATCTTTGGCACAGATAGTCAAACTGATAAGGTCTTTTTTCTCCCCTTAAATTACACTTACAAGTAGCTGACTAAATAAAGAAAAATCCTCAGTCAGTCTCATTAGTTATTTGCAATCAAAAGTAAATGAACCACTAAATTTAGACATCCATAGTCATGTAAATATCACAGAAAAATCAAGAAATCTATAAACTACTTCAGAAACTACAACAGCAACGTGCATGTAACATAACAGACCTCCCAGAACTCTGCCAGCATCTGGCAGTAATTTTCATAAAGCATCAGTATTAGTCTCAATTACTCCTCACCCATCACAACTCTTCAGGGTGCTGACATGTTGCACATGATGGGCATCTTAACTGGAGCTCTGTCCTCCATCATATGCCAGAAAGCTGAGGAGCAAGCATAAAACATGGACTTGTTCTTGTCCATGAACAAGAAAATGAATGGCTCCAAGATAAGCCTACACCAAAGATTTCTGATTCATGAGTTTCAGTGGATAAACCACAGCCTGAGGCTAAAGTCTTTAACTTACTTTTCTAAATAAAAATCCAGCATTTCTTTCTACATAAAAATCAGCTTTCCCCTTTTTTCGGGAAAGCAACTGGTTAAGAGTGTTGGCTCTAGAGTCAGACTGTGTGGGTCTGAATTCCAGGTCTGTCACTTAATAGCTGTGTAACCTTAAGCAAGTATATAAAATCTCTTAAAGCTTCAATTTCCCCATCTGCAAAATAAGGGTATTAATAGCATTACCTTCCTCAGAAGTAAAGATTGGAATAGGTAAAAAGTCACAAAACATTTAGAATAGTGTCTGACATGTACTAACCCCAAAGAAAAACTTTCCTAGTAATTATTCTATTAATCTTTCAGACCAATTGTCCCTGAGCCTAACTATGCCATATATGAATTAGAGAGATTATGCTCATAGTAAGATAACTTACTTAGCAATTAAAATAATTCATTAGGAAGGTTAATGGGAAGTAGGTCTCTGGCATATACTAAGTTATCTTACAAGATCTAAGAAAGCTATATGACTATTCATATTGCCCTACATAAGAATTTGAAAACCTGTATTACAGTAAGTCTGAGTTATCTTGCTAGCCTGCCCACTAATTTTCTCACTTGGTTAGTGGAGGAAGCGGAACTGATAGCTGGGAAAGCTGAAAAAATCCACCACCACCACCCATTCTCTAGGTCTCTCTCTCTCACACACACACACAAGTAACACACACAGCAAGTAGAGTCACACTCAAGCACATGAAATTCAAATATTTTGCTAAACAAATTTATCCTTACAAGAAAAATAAAACGGTCATAATAGATCTTACCAGGAGAATTTAAACTCAACTTTCAGGGTTTATAAAAACTGTTTTAAGGGCATTGTTATCTAGAAAAATAATGGAAGCAAGATAATTTACCAGAGGCAAAGATATCTGTTAGGGAGGAGCCAAGTTAGAAAACTTTGCAGCTCTACAATGATTTCTTCATATGTTGCACTTTCAAACATTCTCTCTAGATGAGATCAAGTAAATGTATTCACTTTAAATATCTGATTAATCACCAAAAGATGAGAAAGGCTCTAAGAGATGCTCCCTTGATATCAGAATTATGTAGATCATTCCTGAGCACTGATCCCAATCCTTGCCCAACTACTGATTCTAATTACTTTCTCAGGTATTGCTTCCCCAGGATGGCCTAAAAATATAGCCTACTACCCCACTTTTAAAAAAGAAATACTCCATTCCAAAATGAAAACTCCATTAGTCTGTAAGACATCTTATAAATCTCCAAGCTAGATTTTTTAATAATAAATTGCTGAATAACATCTCTTAATCAGGCAATTTTCATAATGAAGATTTGGACATGACTCACTATTATACAAATTTTATACTGAAAACTCATTTTTTAAAAAACAAACTCACACAGGTATCTCTCTTTTCTTAAGAGTATTATTAGAGCAGCAGTAAAATGTTTACAATGATTTCAGCCAAGAGAATAAAAATTTTTAATGTTGAAAAGTACACAGACTTAACTCTGATCAGGTATTTTGGCCAAGAGAAACAAAACAGAAACAAAAACAGCAAAAAACAAAAATGCAAAGTATCAAAACGCATAAACCAGCTAACCAGCTAAAGAAACAAAAAACTAAAAAAGTAATCTTTGGGGAGATTGGTTCAACATGGTGGACTAGAAGGACATGCTCTCACTCCCTCTTGCGAGAGCACCGGAATCACAACTGACTACTGAACAGTCATCAAGAGGAAGACACTGGAACTCACCAAAAAAGATACCCCACATCCAAAAACAAAGGAGAAGTCACAATGAGATAGTAGGAGGGGCGCAATCCCAATAAACTCAAATCTCATAACTGCTGGGTGGGTGACTCACAAACTGGAGAACACTTATACCACAGAAGTCCAGCCACTGGAGTGAACGTTCTGAGCCCCAGGTCAGGCTTCCCAACCTGGGGGTCCAGCAATGGGAGGAGGAATTCCTAGAGAGTCAGACTTTGAAGGCTAGCGGGATTTGATTGCAGGACTTTGGCAGGACTGGGGGAAACAGAGACTCCACTCTTGGAGGGCACACACAAAGTAGTGTGTGCATTGGGACCCAGGGGAAGGAGCAGTGACCCCCGGGCAGACTGAACCAGACCTACCTGCTAGTGTTGGAGGGTCTCCTGAAGAGGCAGGGGGTGGCTGTGTCTCACTGTGAGGACAAGGACACTGGCAGCAGAAGCTTTGGGAAGTGTTCCGTGGCATGAGTCCTTCCAGAGTCCACCATTAGCCCCACCAAAGAGCCCGGGTAGGCTCCAGTTTTGGGTCACCTCAGGCCAAACAACCAACCGGAAGGGAAACCAGCCCCACCCATCAGCAGACAAGCAGATTGAAGTTTTACTGAGCTCTGCCTACCTGAGCAAAATCCAGCTCTACGCACTACCAGTCCCTCCCATCAGGAAACTTGCACAAGCCTCTTAGACAGCCTAATCCACCAGACGGCAGACAGCAGAAGAAAGAAGAATTACAATCCTGCAGCCTGTGGAATAAAAATGACATTCACAGAAAAGTAGGAAAGATGAAATAGCAGAGGGCTATGTAACAGATGAAGGAACAATATAAAACCCCCAAAAAACAACCAAATGAAATGGAGATAGGCAACCTTCTAGAAAAGGATTCAGAATCATGGTAGTGAAGATGATACAGGACCTCGGAAAAAGAATGGAGACAAAGATCGAGAAGATGCAAGAAATGTTTAACAAAGAAATAGAAGAATTAAAGAACAAAAAAATCACAGATGAACAATAAAATAACTGAAATGAAAAATACACTAGAAGGAATCAAAAGAGAATAACTGAGGCAGAAGAATGGATAAGTGACCTGGAAGACAGATTGGTGGAATTCACTGCTGCGGAAAAGAAAAAAGCATACAAAGAAATGAAGACAGCCTAAGAGACCTCTGGACAACACTAAACACAACATTCCCATTATAGGGGTCCCAGACAGAGAAGAGAGAGACAAGGTACCTGGGAAAATATTTGAAGAGATTAGTCAAACACTTCCCTAACGTGGGAAAGGAAATAGCCACCCAAGTCCAGGAAGCGGAGAGAGACCCATACAGGATAAACACAAGGAGAAACATGCCTAGACAAATAGTAATCAAGTTGGCAAAATTTAAAGGCAAAGAAAACATATTGAAAGCAGCAAGGGAAAAATGACAAATAACATACAAGGGAACTCCCATAAAGTTAACAGCTGATTTCTCAGCAGAGACTCTACAAGCCAGAAGGGAGTGGAATGACACATATAAATTGATGAAAGGGAAGAACCTACAATGAAGATTACTCTACCTCGCAAGGATCTCATTCAGATTCGATGGAGAAATCAAAAGCTTTACAGACAAGTAAAAGCTAAGAGAATTCAGCACCACCAGACCATATCTACAACAAATGCTAAAGGAACCTCACTAAGTGGGAAACACAAGAGAAGAAAAAGACCTACAAAAACAAACCCAAAACAATTAAGAAAATGGTCACAGGAACATACATATCAATAATTACCTTAAATATGAATGGATTAAATGCTCCAACCAAAAGACACAGGCTTGCTGAATATACACAAAAACAAGACCCATATATATGCTGCCTACAAGAGACCCACTTCAGACCTAGGGACACATACAGACTGAAAGTGAGGGGATGGAAAAAAATATTCCATGCAACTGGAAATCAAAAGAAATCTGGAGTAGCAATAATCGTATCAGATAAAATAGACTTTAAAATAAAGAATGTTAAAAGAGACAAGCAAGGAAACCACACAATGATCAAGGAATAAATCCAAGAAGAAGATATAACACTTATAAATATATATGTACCCAACAAAGGAGCATCTCAATACATAAGGCAACTGCTAAGAGCTATAAAAGAGGAAATCGAGAGTAACACAATAATACTGGGGGACAGTATCAGTTAACATCTCACTTACACCAATGGACAGATAATCCAAACAGAAATTGAATAAGGAAACACAAGATTTAAATAACACAATAGACCAGATAGATTTAATTGATATTTATAGGACACTCCACTCAAAAACAGCAGATTACACTTTCTTCTCAAGTGTGCCCGGAACATTCTCCAGGATAGATCACATCTTGGGTCACAAATCAAGCCTCAGATAATTTAAGAAAATTGAAATCATATCAAGCATCTTTTCTGACCCCAACGTAATGAGATTGGAATCAATTATAGGGAAAAAAATGTAAAAAATACAAACACATGGAGGCTAAACAATACGTTACTAAATAACTAAGAGATCACTGAAGAAATCAAAGAGGAATTCAAAAATTACCTACAGACAAATGACAATGAAAACACGACAATCCAAAACCTATGGAATGCAGCAAAAGCAGTTCTAAGAGGGAAGTTTATAGCAATACAAGCCTACCTCAAGAAACAAGAAAAATCCCAAATAAACAATCTAACCTTACACCTAAAGGAAGTAGAGAAAGAAGAACAAACAAACCGAAAGGTAGCATAAGGAAAGAAATCATAAACATCAGAGCAGAAATAAATGAAACTGCAACAAAGAAAACAATAGCAAAGATCAATAAAACTAAAAGCTGGTTCTTTGAGAAGATAAACAAAATTGATAAACCATTAGCCAGACTCATCAAAAAAAGGGGGGGGGAGGACTCAAATCAATAAAATTAGAAATGAAATGGAGAAGTTACAACAGACACCACAGAAATACAAAGCATCCTAAGAGACTACTACAAGCAACTCTATGCCAATAAAATGGACAACCTGGAAGAAATGGACAAATTCTTAGAAAGGTATAACCTTCCAAGACTGAAAGAGGAAGAAATAGAAAATATGAACAGACAAATCACAAGTAATGAAATTGAAACTGTGATTAAAAATCTGCCAACAAACAAAAGTCCAAGACCAGATGGCTTCACAGGTGAATTCTATTAAACATTTAGAGAAGAGCTAACATCCATCCTTCTTAAACTCTTCCAAAAAATTGCAGAGGAAGGAACACTCCCAAACTCATTCTATGAGACCACCATCACCCTGATACCAAAACCAGACACAGATACTACAAAAAAAGAAAATTACAGACCAATATCACTGATGAATATAGATGTAAAAATCCTCAACAAAATACTAAC
The DNA here is from genome assembly GCF_963455315.2 of Globicephala melas. Lineage (NCBI taxonomy): Eukaryota > Metazoa > Chordata > Mammalia > Artiodactyla > Delphinidae > Globicephala > Globicephala melas. Next base: position 91,802,979 of record NC_083317.1, read on the forward strand.
AAACAGAATTGAACAACACATTAAAAGGATCATACACCATGATCAAGTGGGATTTATCCCAGGGATGCAAGGATTCTTCAATATATGCAAATCAATCAATGTGATACAACATATTAACAAATTGCAGAAGAAAAACCATATGATCATCTCAATAGATGCAGAAAACCTTTTGACAAAATTCAACACCATTTATGACAAAAACTGTCCAGAAAGGGGGCATAGAGGGAACCTACCTCAACATAATAAAGGCCATATATGACAAACCCACAGCAAACATCATTGTCAATGGTGAAAAACTGAAAGCATTTCCTCTAAGATCAGGAACAAGACAATGATGTCCAATCTCACCACTATTATTCAACATTGTTTTGGAAGTCCTACAATGGCAATCAGAGAAGAAAAAGAAATAAAAGGAATACAAATTGGAAAAGAAGAAATAAAACTGTCACTGTTTGTAGATGACATGATACTATACATAGAGAATCCTAAAGATGCCACAAGAAAACTACTAGAGCTAATCAATGAATCTGGTAAAGTTGCAGGATACAAAATTAATGCACAGAAATCTCTTGCATTCCTATACACTAGTGGTGAAATATCTGAAAGAGAAATTAAGGAAACACTCCCATTTACCATTGCAACAAAAAGAATAAAATATCTAAGAATAAACCTACCCAGGGAGACAAAAGACCTGTATGCAGAAAACTATAAGACACTGATGAAAGAAATTAAAGATAATACAAACAGATGGAGAGACATACCATGTTCTTGGGCTGGAACAATCAATATTGTGAAAATGACTATACTACCCAAAGCAATCTACAGATTCAATGCAATCCCTATCAAATTACCAATGTCAGTTTTACAGAACTAGAACAAAAAATCTTAAAATCTGTATGGATACACAAAAGACCCCGAACAGCCAAAGCAGTCTCGAGGGGAAATAACGGAGCTGCAGGAATCAGACTCCCTGACCTCAGACTACACTACAAAGCTACAGTAATCAAGACAATATGGTACTGGCACAAAAACAGAAATATAGGTCTATGCAACAGGATAGAAAGCCCAGAGATAAACCCACACACCTATGGTCAAATAATCTACGACAAAGGAGGCAAGGATATACAATGGAGAAAAGACAGTCTCTTCAATAAGTGGTGCTGGGAAAACTGGACAGCTACATGTAAAAGAATGAAATTAGAACACTCCCTAACACCATACACAAATATAAACTCAAAATGGATTTGAGACCTAAATGTAAGACCGGACACTATAAAACTCTTAGAGGAAAACATAGGAAGAACACTCTCCGACATAAATCACAGCAAGATATTTTTTGATCCACCTCCTAGAGTAATGGCAATAAAAACAAAAATAAACAAATGGGACTTAATGAAACTTAAAAGCTTTTGCACAGTGAAGGAAACCATAAACAAGATGAAAAGATAACCCTCAGAATGGGAGACAATATTTGCAAACGAATCAACGGACAAAGGATTACTCTGCAAAATATATAAACAGCTCATGCAGCTCCATATTAAAAAAACAAACAACCCAATCCAAAAATGGGCAGAAGCCCTAAATGGACATTTCTCCAAAGAAGACATACACATGGCCAAGAAGCACATGAAAATCTGCTCAACATCACTAATTATTAGAGAAATGCAAATCAAAACTACAATGAGGTATCAGCTCACACTAGTTAGAATGGGCATCATCAGAAAATCTAGAAACAACAAATGCTGGAGAAGGTGTGGAGAAAAGGGAACCCTCTTGCACTGTTGGTGGGAATGTAAATTGATAAAGCCACTATGGAGAACAGTATGGAGGTTCCTTAAAAAACTAAAAATAGAATTACCATATGACCCAGCAATCCCACTACTGGGCATATACCCAGAGAAAACCATAATTCAAAAACACACATGCACCCCAGTGTTTATTGCAGCACTATTTACAATAGCCAGGACATGGAAGCAACCTAAATGCCCATCGACAGACGAATGGATAAAGAAGATGTGGTATATATATACAATGGAATATTACTCAGTCATAAAAAGGAATGAAATTGGGTCATTTGTAGACACGTGGATGAATCTAGAGACTGTCATACAGAGTGAAGTAAGTCAGAAAGAGAAAAACAAACATCATATATTAACGCATTTATGTGGAACCTAGAAAAATGGTACAGATGAACCAGTTTGCAGGGCTGTAATTGAGACGCAGATGTAGAAAACAAACGTATGGACACCAAGGGGGGAAAGCGGTGGGTGGGGATGGTGGTGGTGTGATGAATTGGGAGATTGGGATTGACCTATATACACTAATATGTATAAAATGGATAACTAATAAGTACCTGCTTTATAAAAATAGAAATAAAAGAAAAGAAAAGTAATCTTTGAAGATGTTTGTATATCCTGTGCTAACATTTCATTCTTACATGAGAAGTTGAAACTCATGACTATTAAAAGACTGAACTTTCTGAAAGAGAAGGAAAAAAGTATAAAATGTGTCATATTACAGCAAATTCTGTGATAGTAACCAAAATTCTCCAAAGGTCTATAGGTATGCAAGGTGAACTTTGCACTCTGTCTTGTTCCATTTAACTGGTGCCTTGTCATAAACATGATGGGAAATTTCCATTTCCATGCTCCATCCATCTGGTATGCCACCAACTTCAAGTGAGAAGTTGTCCTTCACCTGAGACCATCGAGATATCTTCTGAACTCACTATGCTTTAGCAGACAGTTATACTGAATGCTCAAACTAACACTACTATAGAAACATGAGTTGAGAAATATTTTGCAGTTTGTTGTGATTTTATCTGTCATGGGTTATGCTTTTCTATTTGTCCAGCTAATCCAAACACAATGCCCGATTCACCCTTCTCCCTCTTAGTGACCAGAAATACACACAAAGAGCCAGGTTGAAAAAGAATATAGTTTGTGGTCCTATTCTCAGAAGACCACTGGAAGGCTCAAAGAGACTTGCCTATCTCAAGATTGACGAGAACAATTATTATTGGGTATCTTTCACTTTGTCTATCCCCAGAGGATGAGCCAAGGTTTTTAGTCTATCAATATCCTTCAGAGCCTTCAGAAAATGAATAATGTCTGTTGAATCAGAGGGTCCCCTCTTGGAGAGATGTTAGTTCTCTTTTCTCCTCAGTCACAGCTGCTGTTGATGTTGCTGTGGCTGTATTACTAGGAAGGGGAAATCTGTTCACCTCTCTGGATTCCGTACCAGCAACTGTGGAGAAAGGAAACGTGATACTAATGGAAACCTGTTTTTAAATGTTTTCCTTGATTTTCACTGAAATAGCTATAGCTAGCACTTATTGAATACCTATTTCCTATCAAACAGTGCTAAATGTTTCCATGCATTATCTCAATTCATCTTCATCACACCACCACCACCACCACCAAACAAAAGAACTATGAGATGAGTACTGTTACTGTGCCCATTTTACTGATGATAGCATTAAGGTTTAGAGAGGTTATATAGCTTGTCCAAGGAAATAGTGGTATTGGAATTAGAATCCAGAAGATTAAATACACAACTTCGTAACTTAATAATTATGTTATTCTACTGAAAGGAATTTAGTTACTCCTCTGTTCACTTATGTAACTGTGGGTTTTGTTTTATTGGCATTCAATAAGCCTCAACTCCTTTTTTGTATACCTAATACTGATGAGATGGATACAATGAATAAAATATAAACTTAATTTTCTTTTCAAAATGACTTTTAAAACGTTTGGATAATTTATTTTTACACCCAATTTGTAATTTAGTTCCAATTTTTAAAAATCCAAGCAAGAAAAGTCTTATACAATATCTTTTAAAATCTTATCTATCGAATAGATGCTAAATACTGTTATTTTCAATACCAAATTTAAAGGTGGAGTTGTAACTACAACTTGAAGTAAACAGTGAATTAACTGCATTGTCTTTTCATATGCAACATAAGATAAGAAGGATCAAGTAGGGTTGATTTTCAAGACAGCTGTTTAAAATATTTGCATATATCCACGGGGTAAAAACAAAACTATGGTTTGGGTTAATCAATTGAGAAGGACCACAAAGGGAGAGGCAGATAGGATCACTCTTGTAGACAGTAGGGAGATTTAGAAAATAAGCCTGGTTTCCAAGAAAATAACTTTGCTTTACCTCCTTTATGTTTTTTTAAACGCTACTCTCTTGGGCACAGTGGGAATATCTATCAACAACCCAAAACAACAAGATGTTTTGACCCCTTGACGCAAATAACGCCATGACCTCTAAGTGAAAGAAATAACAGGATTTTTCATTTGTGGCATTTTCAAGTATGTAGATGAATGCTTATCAAAAAAAAGACCCTAACAGGCAGTACCAAGGAGGGTTAAAAAAAAAACAAAACATCTTGGGCCCTCATATTTAATAACCTGGTATTCTAGTTGCTGCAAGTTTACCAAAATGATTAATTCAGTAACGATACTTTTCGAAAGTGTTTTGATTTGTTGTCTGCTTTTCATTGGCTCTTTCTACCTCTCTAATGCCACATCTTGGTTTTGAAAAGCCCAAGTTATCCTTCTGAGACTACTTATGGCTCAGTCAACTACATTTGCTCAAGACTTTTGCCTTCAATTCTCAATTATTATGGTGTGGCCATAAATGGCACAATCCCCCTGAATGGTAATTTGTCAGTAAATAACAAAAGCCTTTGAAATCTGCATATCCTTTGACCCAGATATTTCCAGAAAGGCATCATGTAAGTGTGTACATAATTAGCTACTAGGACTATGGTCTTATTTATAATATTTTTAAAAATTGAAAACATGTCTAATGTCTACTGCTAGGGAGTTGATTAAATAAAATGCAGTGCAATCTATACGATAGAATACTATTAAAGAAGTTAATTTAGATGTATAGTGCATGGCACATAGGTGGTGCTAAATAAATCATTGCTTAATCTAGAGATGAATAAATATTCACTGAAATCTGCAATCATTTTTAAAATGGCTAAAAGTGGCTTTATCCAATCTTTGTTAATCATATACTTTTTACATATACAATAATATAGTTAACACCTACAGAGAGCTTGCTACCTGCAAGGCACTCTACTGAGTACCTTACATATACTAATACAGAAGAATAAGGAAAGTAAGTAACTTGCCAAAAGTCAAAGCTAGTAAATGACAAGGCAAGGATTTGAAGATAGTCAATCAGACTCCAGAGTCTGTGCTTGTAACCAGAAAATATACTTGCCTCATACCATATTCTACTGCCTATAGAGAAAAGTCTGAAAGGCTATTCAACATGAGAATAATATGAAAGTTGTTATTTCTGGTTGCCAGATTATTATTATCAATAATATCTTTTCTGTACAATAAATGTGAATTATTGTGTTATTCTTTTTTAAGTGAAAAACAAAATGTCTTTTGATTGCAGAATGAAGTAGAGACAAGAACACTAGGAGGTCTTATGACCGAGAACTACTAAAACAGATCTAAGGTACAGATTCTGATAGCCATGGCACTGCATCTCTAGATGTCTCTAAATTGACACCAAACCTGGTCAATGATCCTTCTGAACCTTGACATCTCACAGGATAGAAGAACAATATTGTTCTAATCCATCAACATTTTTCTCTTGCTCTCACCCATTTGAGGTCATGTTACTGATGTCTGTTTTCCTTTTTAAGGCTAGTGCAAAGTTTTTATGCTTCTGCCCCATGCCTTTCCCTAGCAGAAGACTGGAATCAATATTTTAGGAGATTTCTATGATATAGGGAGCTCAGCAGGTACTCCTACAATATAGCCTAATGCAGTGGTTCTCAACCCAAGCTACTGTATTTTTTTTTTAACTCCACAAGTGATTCTGATGCACAGGTTGGGTTGAGAGTTTCTGCATTATATGTATTACAGAATAGTTTGTCAATATACTTGTGATACTTCAGTTATCAGTATCACAACATTAGAAAATGAAACTAACAGCCAATTTCAGAATATGTGTTATTATTCATATTGTTATGTATACAACTAATAAAAAGTTTTATAACTTCATTTGGAAGGAGAAAATAAATATGAATAATAAGAATGTGTTATTAAATATAAATCACTATATATGATTTGAAATATTGGATTTATAAAGGAGTATAAGTGTAAGTGCAAAACTGAAGAACAAAGAGAAGGGAATTTCTGGAGTTGACCAAGATAGTGCATTTCTGGTGAATAATCACAGACTCATTTATCAAACTAAAACTGTCCTAAGTGAAATCATGTTGGCTTGGTAAATAATATAGTGTCAATTTGCATACATAGTATCTAGGATTTAGTGAAAATTCACAGAGGACCAACAAAATGCATAGCAGCCAATAAGGACAAATATCTGAGATGGTATAAAATAGAAGTTTATGATATCTTTCTCCAGGATATTTAACTATCATGCAAGACGCAGATCTGCAATTAAAGTTAGGCTAGGGCACTTGACTATCATTTGTTAAACCACTAAAGATAAAAACAAATTCTAAGTACCAACAACAAAATTAAAAAATAATTTTGCCAGTAGATTTGTAGGAAGTTGAAGCACATACAAATCTTTAAAACACACACTACCTCTGCTGCTCTTATTTGTTCTTCACCCTATTCCCAGTGATCTAGTGTGTGTGTATGTGTGTGTGTGTGTGTCTGCTCATTTACTTTGTTTCACTTACACATAATTTTCTGGTTAAAGTAAAATTGTGCCGATTGCTTCCTTCTTGAACGTTTCCTTCTTTCATACCTGTAATCTCACACAACTGATTCTCCAACCACTTTACCAGCTGCTCTTTCTCAGGTTTCTCTCCTCTGAGATTACGAAGGTGAAAGGCTTATCAATTTATAAACTCTTTGGGGAATGACCTTATTCAATCCCATGGTTTTAAATATCATTTATATGCAGAGGATATCTAAGTCTTATGTCACCAGTCCTGGTCTCTCCCAGAGAATACTGGCTCACATGTATAACTACATTCATGGCATCTGGATTTGTACATCCAATAGCTTTCTCAACTTAGAAGACATGATTCCCTTCCCCCACAACCAAAAGTATTCCTCCACAAGTTGTGTTCCCAGCAAGTGGAATCCAGTTATTCCAAACAAGAATTTAACGCTACACTTAATCCGTCGTTTTCCCTCATCTCCCAAATTTACTCTAATCCAGAATCCATCTACTTTTCTACCTCTCCACTCTTATCACTCTTTTCCAAACCACTACACTGCTAAACTAGATTTCTGCAATGGTCTCCTGTCTTAACACTCCCCCCGCCCAACAATATATTCTGGAAATAGCAACTAGGGAGATCTTCTAAAAATTTAAATCAGAACATATCACTTGCCTATTTGAAACCCTCCTGTGACTCCCAGTTTCACTTAAAATAAAAATCCAAATTCACAAGTCTGGCCTACAAAGCTTTACATGGTCTTGCTGCTGCCAAACTTTCCAACCTCATCTGGTTTTATTCTGTCCGTGTGCACTATGGTCTTCTCCTAGTGACCTTCCTTCCATTTCAAGAACATCCCAAAGTCATTTCCCAGTTTGTGTCACTACACCCTTCTCAGAGATATTCGTGTAATGTTGGAAGCAGGCAAGACTGCTTTTTTCCTCATTCCTGTTTCTTTACAGGTGAAGTGATCTCCACTGCTATGATGTTTTTTTGTCTCTCTCTAGCCTTTTTCTCTTTTCAGATTGTTAAATTTCAGAAAAATAGCTGGACATTCTCTGCTTTACTCTGCCTTTCTTCCCCTGGACAGTGATCCTGTCCACTTGTACATGGACTCTCTCTGTATGTATATGGAAGACCTTTCTACCCAAAGAAACTGTCAGAGGTTAGGACTGTGAGTCTGACACACTTTGACTCTAACACTAAGCTGTATCCTCCAAGCTGGCCTCCATGAGAAAAAGGTGCTCTTTCCATATTGGATCCTATTTTACTTTTCAATTTGCTCAGAAACCAGCATAAAAGAGGTTTCTTTGTCCATTTGGGCTGCTAACTAACTAAAACAATTTTAATAACTAACACAAATTTATTTCTCACTGTTCTGGAAGCTAGAAGTCCAAGATTAAGGTGACTGGATAGTAAAGTGAGGGCCCTCTCCCAGGATGCAGATTTCGTATTGTATCTTGCCTGGCAAAAGGGGTAGGGAGCTCTGTGGGATCTCTTTTATAAAAGCATTTGTTCCATTCATAAGGGCTCCACATCATGACCTAATCATCTCCCAATGGCCCCACCTCCTAACACCATCACATTGGGTTTTAGAATTCCAGCATGTGAATCTGGGGAGAACACAAACGTTCAGATCATAGCAAGGGGGTATTTTTTATTGGGAACACCCTCAGAGACTTTAAAATACAGCTCGATCCTTCATGTAAATATTATATAAGCATAAGTGTCACCTCTTCAGAGGGGCTTTTCGTGATGACTTAATTTACAGAATCTACCTAGTTGCTGATTATCATATCACTCCCATTTTAATGTCCTGGCATCACTTATCATTATCTGTTACTTCTCTATTTTGTTGTTTTTGTGGTTTACTATCTCCCATTTCCCATGATCCTTGATCTGATTTTATCCATTTTTTTAAGGCTCCTCTTTCTCTCCTTTCTTAAGGAACTGTTGCCATGGCACTTTTCTACCTTTTCATTCCTGTGTACAGTAGCATAAAATTGCAGTGATTGAGCATAACCCACTTGTTTGTATAAATTATTGAAATCCATTGCACCCTGTAAGAATGGACTTAAAAGTACTGCTGAGCATGTGTGCTGAAAGTACATTGATTGCTCAAATATAAGGAAATGGCCCAATGAACATGGTTGTGGCGGGGGTGAAAGAGGAAACAGCTAGTCAGATGTGAATTGTATCTGCTGTAATAAACATGTTAAAACATACAAAAATTGTTATTTTTCTTTACCTTCGGTCAATGCATATTAGAATTTGAACTACCTGGGGATTCTTTGTCAGAACTATTCTTGTGGAACATTTATACTTAATTGAAATAATTCCTTAAGGGAGGTTTTGTTTAAAGCAATTAACAGGAAATTGTGTATAAGAATATTTAATGAAATATGAAATTCAACAAGAATGATTAAGTCACTTCCCAAGTGGTTGTCATTTGTTAAACCCTGATTTATCAGGCTGCACTTTTCACCACAATTTTTCCAGTTGTAGCTGAATGTTTCAGTCATTTTCTTATTCATAAAGACGAAGAGGGTCAAGCACCAGCGTGTAAGTGTGAACTTCATTTTGGGTTTTTGAAGACAGTCTTCTAAGATATTTTGTCTGTATTCACCAGCCATCCCCATGCAGTCAGATGAGCCACGAGCACGGGGCTGCTACTTTTAAACCGAAAAAAGGCTCTGAGGTTAACAGGATCTGATTAAAGATTCATGAAAGTATGGACCTTGCTCTCTTTCCTGTTTATTATGGTTTCCTGGTACCTGGAACAGAGACTAGAACATAGGAGACACTCAAATATTTGATGAATTAGTGAATGAATAAATTCTCACTTCCAAGTTTTATTGACTGTTATGTTTTTAAAGTGAAACCCAGAATATCTGAAGAGATGCAGAACTGGCCATGGCTACTAGTTCCCTCATCTCCACTCAACTGTCTCTCTCAGTCTGGGTCTGCCAATTCTCATAAATAATCCCAGATAATATAATTTATGCTTTATAGATATTTACATGGTTTAAAAATCAAACAATACAAAGAGGTGTAGAAAAATGTCTGCTACCACCAACTATAATAAAAATATTACTGATATCTAATAAAGACTTTGATCAACTTTGTTTTTAATTATATATTACTGGCTTTATCATGCTTTTTCTTAAAACATGAGTCTAATCCACTAAATATTTAAGAAATCCTAAATACTCAATTTAAGAAAAAACATTTTTTAAAAAAATCAACTGATTAGAATACTTAATTTAAGGAAAACTTTTTAAAAAATATATCAACAGATAAAATTCTGATGCTGTTTTTCTGAAACTAGAGTGATCCAACGTACTTTCTGAAAAAAATGTAACTGATATCCCTTTTGAACATATCTTTAAACTTTAAATGTTCCAGCCATTAAAAAAAAAGGTAACTAAAAATACGGGTCAAATACTTTTGTCCAATTACTCTTTTAAAATGCAAACTAGTTAACAAATAAACAAATAAATGCAAATTAGAAACCTATAATATATCTACTGGCTTAGACTGATACTAGAAATTCACAATTTTAAAAAAAAGGAATCATAATATCCTTTTGGATGAGCAGGGAAATTTGTAAGAGTTAGGCAAGACTGTGCATTTTCCAAATGTCTAAGCAAAGAAAATAATATTCACATTTCTCTTGCTGTAACTTCGGTAAATAAAAGATTTAACACAGCTACATGTGTGACTATCTAGCAATACCAAATTCTTAAGAATTGTATTTTTTATCTTAGACTGTAAGCATCCTGCTGACAATAATTATGCCTATTAACTTATATGATAAAAGATAATACCTTATTAAATTATGCTTTTTAAAATAATGGTAATAAATCAATGAACAAAATAGTGTGACAGAATAACTGAGTTTAAGCTTACCTATGGGAAATATAAAACATTTTGCCATTCAATAATTTTGAAGGTGGGACTCAGAAAAAATAGATGTGGTCTTTTTGATAAAGATGAGTCCCTTGTGTCTGAATATCTAAAACATATGGAAAATTATTCCCCTTTCTGTAATATGCCATTATTTTGTTCTTAGATTCTGTTCATTTCAACCTTTGAAATCAAGTTCCAAATATTCAAATAAGGAAGGATATAAATCCTTGCTTTTCCAAGTACTGTGTGGATTACAGACAAAAGCTTTAAAAGAGAGGAAAAGGAAAAACATAATAGCATCTAAACTCTTTGTGTGCCCAAGAGGCTGCGACATTATCATAATGCCTCTATTATGGCAATTGCTGAAATTAAATGCCTGCAGATTTGACCCTAAGGAGTATAGTGCAGTATTTGCTGTAATAAAATACTTACTATAAATGCTTAACCTTGAATAGAGTCGATGTTAATACAATTCCACAATAGCTATTTTGACAACTGGCACTCTGTATTTAATAAATAAGCCATATTGAACCATCCCATGTTACGTTTTGGTTATCTGAAATATCTTTCTTCCTCCTTGCAAGGGTGTATTGCTTTCCAGAGTCTTTATGGATCAAGATTCCACATATACTATAAAAATAGAATGGTGTGGTACTTCAGTGATTATTCAAGATTTAAAGAACTTAATAGAAAAAAAATTATTCATGGAGCAGCATGTTTAAAAGTGCACACAGGTACAGTTTGATAGGTTATATATGATTCAGAATAAAAATCATATAATTGCCATCACTTATCATATTATGGATTTATGCTGGTCTTTGCCATCACTTTGCATTGGTGTTATCTCAGCTGCTTGCTATTTAATAACCTTGTATTAAGTCTTTATGTTTCCTTTGCAGGTGACAATCTGTAAAAAAGATGTAAATATGGCTTTCCTTGCCTTACAGAACAACTGCAATGGACAATGTGTCTATCTTGCAGTTTGAATTACAGTTGCATTGTTAGCTGACTGGAACCTAGATGTTGTCTGTTTCATTTCTTAAAATATTAAATTTAACAAACTAGAAATGTTTTGAAAAGCAATCAAAAACTGAAGTCTTAGAAATAAATGGTGAATTTCTTCATATAAATGCCATAAAAACTAAAGATAGAATTTGTAGAGGAAAGCAGAAATTGATATAGTTCTTATTAGCCAATGAGAATCCTTCATTTCCCAAAGTTATTTGTGCACCCTATTAAGTATAGCCATAGTTTTTTGTTGTTGTTGTATTATAATACATTAATTTCACTCTCTGGTAATATAGCTTGTAAAATTTTCTTACAATAGGAGCAAATACATTTATATTTTGCAGGTTCAGATATTCAAAGTCAGCTAGTCTATTTTTCATGCTATTGATTTCAACACTAGTTGTCTCCACTTCTTTATCCCCATTTACTGTATAGTCCATCGACATTCTTTCCTTCCTCATCATACCCCACATGACTGTCTTGAAGATCACAAATGGCAACCTAACTACTAAATCCAATGGATAATCTTTTATACAACTCATTAGCCTAGATTTCTCTTTCTTCTTCTTTCCTGGTACTTTTAGTAAATTACAATATCCTATTGATTCTACCTTTTTATCATTTTTAACATCCATCTCTTTCAGTCATAACAGACTTAATTATGATACAGAAACAAACAACTTCCAAATCACCATAGCTTAATGCAATGGAGATTTGTGGCTTGTACCATATGTCCATTGTGGGTCAGGAGGAGGCTCTGCTCATAGTAGTAACTCAGGGAACCAAGCAATGGGGTACCCACAGTACTGTGTCAGAGGCAACATAGAGTTCTAGAGAATTTTGCCTCAGTGTTTCAGGCTCAAGTACAGAGGTGAAACACATTACAGTTCATTGGCCAGTACTCGTCACGTGGCTCCACCCAACCAGGAAGGCGCGGCAATTGCAATACTATCATGTGCTTGGAAGGAGAGTTATATCTGTAAATATTTGTTGGATAGTACTTATTGTAACACACCATGGCTCAGAATTTTTCAAGACTTCTTACTGATGACAAAATCAAATCTACTGTCCTAAATGTCAATTCTCCTCTCACTCTGATCCCTTTCTCTTCCAATTATCTTCACGCCCACTACAAAGAATTTGGGTTCTAGTCATGTACTGTTTTAGAAAATGACATGTTGCATGCATGCATGATTTTTTTTTTTTTTTTTTTTTTTACCTATTATCCCATATGCTTCTCTGGTACTAGAAAACTGTTTGTCTTTCCAGTTTTATCTCAAAATATATCTTCCCTCTGAAATATTCCCTGACCCCATGAGATTTTGTTTCACACTTTGTATATAATTTCCCTTTGTTAAAATAAATATGTTATTGAACCATTTGCACTTCTCTCCCCACTGGACTGTAAACAATGAGGTCACAGAATACATCATTTCAAATTTAGGTCCCTGACATCTGAGATAAAAAATATACTCAAAATATGTGTAATGACCAAGTCCTACCTGACTTCTCTCTCATTTAACCTATTTGAAGACTGCTTTTTTAAATTATTTGGATTTTTGGCTTCCATGACAGCATTCTATTTAAATCTTCTTCCCATCTCCCTCACAGTCAGCTTCCTGAGAAAGTTTGCTGCTTCTTTTCAAGAGCTGAAATAATTCATCCATTGAATGTGGGTGTGGTAGTGGTAGAGATACAGGGGTCTAACCTCATGTTCCTGGACAGTCTGGTCAATACCAATTACTTCAAATATCATCTATATATATGAATGACTACCAAATCTAAAGCTGCAGTCCAGTTCCCTCTTGAGCTACACAAAAATGTATGCAACAAACTACTTGCCATTCCCATTTCATCACCCCACAAGTCAAATTCATCATCTTATTCTCAAATCCAATTCTCTGTCTTCCCTTTGTAAGTTGATTGGCATAATGGTCCACATAGTAACTCAAACCAAAACCTGGGAGTACTTCTATGTTCCACCTTCTCTCTTTCACCCATGCATTAAATCACTGAAGAAATCATGCTGACTTACCTGTCAAGTATCCCTTGTTTTCCAGGTCTGCTATCACTTCTTACTTCCAAGTCTCCATCATTTCTTGGTTTAACTCTTCACATCCTTACAGATCTCTCATTTCTAGTTTTGCCATTTTACCCAGGTTCCAATACTCTACGATCTACCTAGTCCAAATGACGTTTGAGTCAATAAGGCTGTAACTCTTCAATCCTCTGTGCCTTTCACATGCAATATCTTCCACACTTCTCTATGCCTGGAAAATCCTCACTTATTCAAAACTCAGCTCAAAACTTTCTTGTGCAGTCAACCTTCTTTGAAGGACTCAGTTTATATACCTCTCTATCCCTAGACAATAAACTCCTCCAGGGAGAGAGACTGTGACTCCCCAATGCCTACCTAGCACAATGTCTGTCTCATAGAAAATGCTCAATACTTAAGTACATTTCAGAAAGAGGAGGAAAGCGGTGTTAAGAAGATATAGAGAGAGGAGCTTCAAGATGGCAGAAGAGTAAGACGTGGAGATCACCTTCCTCCCCACAAATACATCAGAAATACATCTACACGTGGAACAACTCCTATAGAATACCTACTGAACGCTGGCAGAAGACCTCAGACCTCCCAAAAGGCAAGAAACTCCCCACGTATCTGGGTAGGGCAAAAGAAAAAACAGAGACAAAAGAATAGGGACGGAACCTGTACCAATGGGAGGGAGCTGGGAAGGAGGAAAGGTTTCCACACACTAGGAAGCCCCCTTCGTGGCCAGAGACTGCGGGTGGCAGAGGGGGGAAGCTTCAGAGCCACGGAGGAGAGCACAGCAACACGGGTGTGGAAGGCAAAGCGGAGAGATTCCCGCACAGAGGACCAGTGCATACCAGCACTCACCAGCCCCAGAGGCTTGTCTGCTCACCCGCCGGGATGGGTGGGGGCTGGGACCTGACGCTCGGCTTCCGAGGTCGGATCCCAGGGAGAGGACAGGGGTTGGCTGCGGGAACACAGGCTGAAGGGACCAGTGCACCACAGCTAGCCGGGAGGGAGTCCAGGAAAAAGTCTGGAGCTGCCGAAGAGGCAAGAGACTTTTTCTTGCCTCTGTGTTTCATGGAGCACGAGGAGAGGGGATTAAGAGCGCAGCTTAAAGGAGCTCCAGAGACAGGCGCGAGCTGTGGCTATCAGTGCTGACCCCAGAGACGGTCATGAGATGCTAAGGCTGCTGCTGCCACCACCAAGAAGCCTGTGTGCAAGCACAGGTCACTATCCACACCTCCCCTCCTGGGAGACTGTGCAGCGCGCCACTGCCAGGGTCCCGTGACCCAGGGAAAACTTCCCCGGAAGAACACATGGCACGCCTCAGGCTGGTGCAACGTCACACCGGCCTCTGCCACCGCAGGCTCGCCCCGCATCCGTACCCCTCCCTCCCCTGAGTAAGCCAGAGCCCCCAAATCAGCTGCTCCTTTAATCCTGTCCTGTCTGAGCGAAGAACAGATGCCCTCAGGCGACGTACATGCAGAGGCAGGTCCAAATCCAAAGCTGAACTCTGGGAGCTGTGCGAACAAAGAAGAGAAAGGGAAATCTCTCCCAGCAGCCTCAGGAGCAGCGGATTAAATCTCCACACTCAACTTGATATACTCTGCATCTGTGGAATACCTGAATAAACAAAGAATCATCCCAAATTGAGGAGGTGGACTTTGGGTTTAACAATATATAATTTTTTTCCCTTCTTTTCTTTTTGTGAGTGTGTATGTGTATGATTCTGTGTGCAATTCTCAATGTATAGCTTTGCTTTTACCATTTGTCCCAGGGTTGTGTCTGCCCATTTATTTATTTATTTAATTTTAGTATAATTTTTAGAACCTGTTATATTGGTGGATTTGTTTTTTGTTTTGGTTGCTCTCTTCGTTCTTTCTTTTTTTTTATTACTTTTAAAAAATTAATAATTATTTTTTATTTTAATAACTTTATTTAATTTTATTTTACTATTTTATTTTATTTTATCTTCTTCTTTCTTTCCTTCTTTTTTTTTCTCCCTTTTATTCTGAGTCGTGTAGAGGACAGGCTCTTGGTGCTCCAGCCAGGCATCAGGGCTATGCCTCTGAGGTGGGAGAGCCAACGTCAGGACACAGGTCCAAAAGAGACCTCACAGTTCCACAAAATATCAAATGGCAAAAATCTCCCAGAGATCTCCATCTAAATGCCAAGACCCAGTTCCACTCAATGACCAGTAGGCTACAGTGCTGGATACCCTATGCCAAACAACTAGCAAGACAGGAACACAACCCCATCCATTAGCAGAGAGGCTGCCGAAAATAATAAGGCCACAGACACCCCAAAACACACCACCAGACATGGACCTGCCCACCAGAAAGACAAGGTCCAGCCTCATTCACCAGAACATAGGCACCAGTCCCCTCCACCAGGAAGCCTCACAACCCACTGAACCAACCTTAGCCACTGGGGACAGATACCAAAAACAACAGGAACTATTAACCTGCAGCATGAAAAAAGGAGACCACAAACACAGTAAATTAAGCAAAATGAGAAGAGAGAGAAACAAACAGCAGGTGAAAGAGCAAGATAAAAACCCACCAGACCTCACAAATGAAGAGGAAATAGGCAGTCTACCTGAAAAAGAATTCAGAATAATGATAGTAAAGATGATGCCAAATCTTGGAACTAGAATGGAGAAATAACAAGAAACGTTTAACAAGGACCTAAAAGAACTAAAGAGCAAACAAACAGTGATGAACAACACAATAAATGAAACTAAAAATTCTCTAGAAAGGATCAATAGCAGAATAACTGAGGCAAAAGAACGGATAAGTGACCTGGAAGATAAAATACTGGAAAGAACTACTGCAGAGCAGAATAAAGAAAAAAGAATGAAAAAAAATGAGGACAGTCTCAGAGACCTCTGGGACAACATTAAATTCACAAACATTCGAATTACAGGGGTCCCAGAAGAAGAAGAGAAAAAGATAGGGACTGAGAAAGTATTTGAAGATATTATAGGTGAAAACTTCCTTAATATGGGAAAGGAAATAGTTAATCAAGTCCAGGAAGCACAGAGAGTCCCATACAGGATAAATCCAAGGAGAAACACAACAAGACACATATTAATCAAAACATCAAAAATTAAATACAAAGAAAAAATATTAAAAGCAGCAAGGGAAAAACAACAAATAACACACAAGGGAATCCCCATAAGGTTAACAGCTGACCTTTCAGCAGAAACTCTGCAAGCCAGAAGGGAGTGGCAGGACATATTTCAAGTGATGAAAGAGAAAAACCTACAACCAAGATTACTCTATCCAGCAAGGATCTCATTCAGATTTGATGGAGAAATTAAAACCTTTACAGACAAGTAAAAGCTAAGAGAATTAAGCATTGCCAAAGTGGCTTTACAACAAATGCTAAAGGAACTTCTACAGGCAGGAAACACAACGGAAGGAAAAGACCTACAATAACAAACCCAAAGCAATTAAGAAAATGATAATAGGAACATACATATCGATAATTACCTTAAATGTAAATGGATTAAATGCTCCAACCAAAAGACATAGACTGGCTGAAAGGATACAAAAACAAGACCCATATATATGCTGTCTACAAGAGACCCACTTCAGACGTAGGGACACATCATACTGAAAGTGAGGGGATGGAGGAAGATATTCAATGCAAATGGAAATCAAAAGAAAGCTGGAGTAGCAATTCTCATACCGTACAAAATAGACTGTAAAACAAAGACTATTACTAGAGACAAAGAAGCACACTACATAATGATCAAGAGATCAATCCAAGAAGAAGATATGACAATTGTAAATATTTATGCACCCAACATAGGAGCACCTCAATACATAAGGCAAATACTAACAGCCATAAAATGGGAAATCAACAGTAACACAATATAGTAGGGTACTTTAACACCCCACTTTCACCAATGGACAGATCATCCAAAATGAAAATAACTAAGGAAACACAAGCTTTAAATGACACATTAAACAAGATGGATTTAATTGATATTTATAGGACATTCCATCCAAAAACAACAGAATACACATTGCTCTCAAGTGCTCATGGAACATTCTCCAGGAAAGACCATATCTTGGATAACAATTCAAGCCTTGGTAAACTTAAGAAAATTCAAATCGTATCAAGTATCTTTTCCGACCACAACACTATGAGACTAGATATCAATTACAGGAAAAACTCTGTAACAAATACAAACACATGGAGGCTAAAGAATACACTACTTAATAACCAAGAGATCACTGAAAAAATCAAAGACGAAAACAAAAAATACCCAAAAAACAAATGACAATGAAAACACGACGATCCAAAACCTATAGGATGCAGCCAAAGCAGTTCTAAAGGGAAGTTTAGAGCAGTACAATCCTACCTTAAGAAACAAGAAACAACTCAAATATAAAACCTAACCTTACACCTAAAGCAAGTAGAGAAAGAACAAAAAAAATGCAAACTTAGCAGAAGGAAAGAAATCAAAAAAATCAGATAAGAAATAAATGAAAAAGAAATGATAGCAAAGATCAATAAAACTAAAACATGGTTCTTTGAGAAGATAAACAAAATTGATAAAGCATTAGCCAGACTCATCAAGAAAAAAAGAGAGAAGACTCAAATCAATAGAATTAGAAATGAAAAAGGAGAAGTAACAACTGACACAGCAGAAATGCAAAGGATCATGAGAGATTACTACAAGCAACTCTATGCCAATGAAATGGACAACCTGGAAGAAATGGACAAATTCTTAGAAATGCACAACCTTCTGAGACTGAACAAGGAAGAAATAGAAAATATGAACAGACCTATCACAAGCACCGAAATTGAAACTGTGATTAAAAATCTTCCAACAAACAAAAGCCCAGGACTAGATGTCGTCACAGGTAAATTCTATCAAACATTTAGTGAAGAGCTAACACCTATCCTTCTCAAACTGCTCCAAAATATAGCAGAGGGAGGAACACTCCCAAACTCATTGTACAAGGCCACCATCACCCTGATACCAAAACCAGACAAAGATGTCACAAAGAAAGAAAACTACAGGCCAATATCACTGATGAACATAGATGCAAAAATCCTCAACAAAATACTAGCAAACAGAATCCAACAGCTCATTAAAAGGATCATACACCATGATCAAGTCAGGTTTATCCCAGGAATGGACGGCTTCTTCAATATACGGAAATCAATCAATGTGATACACCATATTAACAAATTGAAGGAGAAAAACCATATGATCTTCTCAATAGATGCAGAGAAAGCTTTCAACAAAATTCGACACCCATTTATGATAAAAACTCTCCAGAAAGTAGGCATAGAGGGAATTTTCCTCAACATAATAAAGTCCATATTTGACAAACACAGAGCCAACATCACCCTCAATGGTGAAAAACTGAAAGCATTTCCACTAAGATCAGGAAAAGACAAGGTTGCCCACTCTCACCACTATTATTCAACATAGTTTTGGAGGTTTTAGCCACAGCAATCAGAGAAGAAAAATAAATAAAAGGAATCCAAATCAGAAAAGAAGTAAAATTCTCACTGTCCAAAGATGACATGACACTATACATAGAGAATCCTAAAGATGCTACCAGAAAACTACTAGAGCTAATCAATGCATTTGGTAAAGTAGCAGGATACAAAATTAATGCACAGAAATCTCTTGAATTCCTATACACTAATGACGAAAAATCTGAAAGTGAAATCAAGGAAACACTCCCATTTACCACTGCAACAAAAAGAGTAAAATATCTAAAAATAAACCTACATTACTAGATAAAAGATCTGTATGCATAAAATTATAAGACACTGATGAAAGAAATTAAAGATGATACAAGAGATGGAGAGATATACCATGTTCTTGGAGTGGAAGAATCAACACTGTGAAAATGACTATACTACCCAAAGCAATCTACAGATTCAATGCAATCCCTATCAAACTACCACTGACATTTTTCATTGAACCAGCACAAAAAATTTCACGATTTGTATGGTAACACTAAAGACCCTGAATAGTCAAAGCAATCTTGAGAATGGAAAACGGAGCTGGGGGAATCAAGCTCCCTGACTTCAGACTATACTACAAAGCTACAGTAATCAAGACAGTATGGTACTAGCACAAAAACAGAAGTATAGATCAATGGAACAGGATAGAAAGCCCAGAGATAAACCTACGCACATATGGTCACCTTATCTTTGATAAAGGAGGAAAGAATATACAGTGGAGAAAAGACAGCCTCTTCAATAAGTGGTTCTGGGATAACTGGACAGCTATATGTAAAAGAATGAAATTAGAACACTCCTTAACAGCATACACAAAAATAAACTCAAATGGATTAAAGACTTAAGTGTAAGGTGAGACACTATCAAACTCTTAGAGGAAAACATAGGCAGAACACTCTATGACATAAATCACAGCAAGATCCTTTTGACCCACCTCCTACAGAAATGGAAATAAAAACAAAAGTAAACAAATGGGACCTAATTAAACTTCAAAGCTTTTGCACAGCAAAGGAAACCATAAGCAAGACCAAAAGACAAGCCTCAGAATGGGAGAAAATGTTTGCAAATGAACTAACTGACAAAAGATTAATCTTTAAAATTTATAAGCAGCTCATGCAGCTCAATATGAATTAAAAAAACCCACCTGAACCCAAAAATGGGCAGAAGACCTAAATAGACATTTCTCCAAAGAAGATATACAGATTTCCAACAAACACATGAAAGAATGCTGAACATCATTAATCATTAGAGAAATGCAAATCAAAACTACAATGAGATATCATCTCACACCAGTCAGAATGGCCATCATCAAAAAATCTAGAAACAATAAATGCTGAAGAGGGTGTGGAGAAAAGGGAACCCTCTTGCACTGTTGGTGGGAATGTAAATACTGTTCTCCACTATGGAGAACGGTAAGGAGGTTCCTTAAAAAACTAAAAATAGAACTACAATACGACCCAGCAATCCTACTACTGGGCATATACCCTGAGAAAGCCATAATTCAAAAAGAGTCATGTATCAAAATGTTCATTGCAGCACTATTTACAATAGCTAGGACATGGAAGCAACCTAAGTGTCCATCGACAGATGAATGGATAAAGATGTGGCACATATATACAATGGAATATTACTCAGCCACAAAAAGAAATGAAATTGAGTTATTTTTAGTGAGGTGGATGGACCTATAATCTCTCACACAAAGTGAAGTCAGAGAGAGAAAAACAAATACCGTATGCTAACACATATATATGGAATCTAAAAAAAAAAAAAAAAAGTGGTCATGAAGAACCTACAGGCAAGACGGGAATAAGGATGCAGATCTACTAGAGAATGGACTTGAGGATATGGGGAGGGGGAAGGGTAAGCTGGGATAAAGTGAGAGAGTGGCATGGACATATATACACTACCATACGTAAGATAGATAGCTAGTGGGAAGCAGCCGCATAGCACAGGGAGATTAACTTGGTGCTTTGTGACCACCTAGAGAGGTGGGATACGGAGGGTGGGAGGGAGGGAGACGCAAGAGGGAAGAGATATGGGGACATATGTATATGTATAACTGATCCACTTTTTTTTAAAGCAGCAACTAACACACCATTGTAAAGCAATTATACTCCAATAAAGATGTTAAAAATTTTTTTAAAAATTAAAAAATTAAAGATGCCAGGAATCAGACATACTTCCCTCAAAAGAAAAAAAAAAGGTGATATAGATATAAGAAAGTAATTATCCTACTGTATAATTAGGAAAGTACTGAAACAGATAAAAATAGCCTATATAAAATGCATGATCTCTCAACCAGAAAAAAAAAAAAAAGGAGATAGAACAGACATTGTTTCAGATGCCATTTTCTTGATTTTGTTTAATTAACCCCAGGACAGTTAGGTGAGCAGAACAGACTAGGAGGAAGATGAGAAGATCAACAGATCTTGGTAATTCATGTGGAAGTCAAGCCATACCACTTTATTTTACTGTATGGTGTTGGCAAAAAAACAAAAAAATCCCCAAAAAAACAGCAACAACAGAACAAAGCAAAAACACCTAATATACCTTAAATCTAAAAGACTGCAAAATATTATGTCTGCATATAAAAGTGTTGGTGGCTATAGGCAGCAATAGTGAAGAGTTCCCTTTCCTGTCAATACCTTAGATTTAAAGAAAGCAAATTTGTCCTCTCAGCATTAAAACCGGTAAAATCCAGACATAATGATGAGATTAGCCATGAGAAATTTTGAAATAAATAAAAATCAATCAAGACATTTGGGTATAATAATCTGATTTTAATTTAGAAAGCAGAAATTTTCTTTTGTCCCTGTTTGGAGAAAACTAAATGTGAACATGAAGATGTACGGTCAACTGCCCTACAGCATAAAAGTGACTAGTCCAAACACCCAAAAGGCAGAATCAAAGGGGACAATCAAAAATTGTCCCCTTAAAATAAAAATGAGTCCTTAGGAAAGATATATTTATGTTACTGGAGTTGTCTGTTCAATCGTAGGAAGGAAAAATTCTTCTGGCCTCATTCAACCTGTATGAAATACCCATGAAACTACCTACCAAGTTATATAAAGGAAAATAAGTGTCTCTAAAATATATGAAAAGGTAACATATGTAGAGCTGTACAACCTCCCTTAGAGAAATGCAGTTGGAGTCCACACTAATATGTTGTTTTCATATCCACTGATTGACAAAAATATCAAATTTGACAATACACTTTAATGGTTTGGCTATGGGAAGACAGAAAATCGTATGCATTGCTTTGAATAGTATAAATTGGCACAAGCACAGAGAGGCAGTTTGGCAATAACCTTCAAAACTGCAATATACTTGGATCCAACAATCCCCTCTCTGGGAATTTATGTTACTGATATAGTTGACATGTGCTAAATGATATATGAACAAAATTTTTTGTCACAGCAAAAGACTGGAAACAACCCAAATACCCAGCAATAGACACTGATGAGATTAACCTACAGTGGACTATTATTCTGCTCTAAAAAATAATGACACTATCTACTTAATAATACAAAAATATCTTCAAGATTTGTTGTTAAAAGACAAATACATGGAATGAAATGCAGTCTTTAGGTATGCTACCTTCTGTACATAATAGGGTGAGTAAAAACATATATTTCTATTTGCTTATATTTGCATTACAAGGGAAAAAATCTAATAAAAATGCTACCATGGCAGTGACAGAGGGACTGGATGGATGAGTGACTGGTGGAAGCAGACATTTTACTCTACACCTCTTTGTAGTATTTGATTCCTAAGCCATGTAAATATTTTACTTATTCTAAAAGTAGAACAAAAAGCAATTAAATTAAAATAAGACAAAAAAACTTGCACACTTTTGCCCAAACTCTTTAATTCCCAAGCAGTCTTCTTCTGAGCACTTATTGGGCTTTCTGGATAAATTAATACCAAGAAAGAAGCTTCCCAGAAAAAAGATTATAGCCTCCATCTTTACACAATAAACAAATTGGAAGTTTGCTTCATATAATTTTTTTTGCTAGACATGTAACCGGCATGAATCTGAGTATCTAATACTAGTCAACGTGAGGATACTGACATGACTATAGGCCAGAGCTATAGGATGGTGCATTCATCAAGATAAATCCTATGCGTTTATAAGTCTTTTGAGTAAGTAGCCATTTAGACTTAGCTTATTATCACTCAGAACACATATAGTTGTATTTCTATGTACAAGTAAGTGCATAATAATTGTTAAGTTGAATTACATGGAAACATTTTTACATTTTAAATACTGACACATTTGCAATCCAGAAGACTGAACAGTAAACTCAAATGGATTATGCACTTAAAACTGTTTACTTTCACTTCAGTTTAGAGGACACTGATGGAAAGCACAAATATGTCTTTACTTATTAAAATTTAACCAAGTCTGACTTATTTATTTTAAACTATCACTTTGTTCTGGTCTGCACAACCTTCTTCCCTCTTCCCATTGCCCTTTATATGTAGTCTAAACTTCATTTTCATTATTTATTGAGGTCTATTTTTCCTTCACCCTCATTTAGAATAAGTTACAGAAATTTGTCTTCTTGCTTGTGTATGTGTAGAATATGGAAAAATATATAAACTTTGTAAATTTATGTGTAACAGACTACATACAAAGCATTCATGTAATTGCAAATACTTCTTAATTTTTATATATTACATTATAACTGGTATGCTTAATCATTACACAGCTCAGTTGTATGTTAATAACCTCAAATTTATGGCAACTCAAAACGCTTACAATTACAAAACTTGAATAAATCTTATTAATATATTGTCACCTTTTAAGTTATAAAATATCTTTTCTGTATCTTTATAAAATGGGTTTTGGGATACATGAAAAAGAGATGCTTTTTTCTGAGGCTAAACAATCTCTTTAAGATATTTGGGGGGCAAGAGCCCATATACCCATGACTATACCAAACAAAACTGGCCCAGGCAAAAAACAAAAACTTTATCAGCACTGCACGCCATCTCACCCTCAGCACTTGTCTTCAAAACTTAGTTATGCATTAGAGTCTCCAAGTCAGTTCTGTCCAACCTGAGATTTAAGATGAAAGACTTCTGGAAAGTCTCTCATGGAATGTGTCTGAAGGCCAGGTATTAACCTTACTGCCCATCACTGCCACCGTGACTTCCCAGATCATGAACAAAAATCTGATGGGGACTGGTGCTCTCCTGTTAATGACCTGCTTGGGTATTAATTCCATCTCTGGGAAGCTCTGCCTGGAATAATGCCACATTTGTGAGTAGTCTTGACTTTTTTTTTTTTAAATATCTTTATTAGAGAATAATTGCTTTACAATGTTGTGTTAGTTTCTGCTGTGTAACAAAGTGAATCCACTCTATGTATACACACATCCCCATATCCCCTCCCTCTTGTGTCTCCCTCACACCCTCACTATCCCACCTCTCTAGGTGATCACAAAGCACCTAGCTGATCTCCCTGTGCTATGTAGCTGCTTCTCACTAGCTGTCTGTTTTACATTTGGTAGTCAATGCTACCCTCTCACTTCATCCCAGCTTACCCTTCCCCCTCCCAGTGTCCTCAAGTCCATTCTCTACGTCTGCACACCATACATAAAGATAAACTCAAAATGGATTAAAGACCTAAATGTAAAGCAAGACACTAAAAAACTCTTAGAAGAAAACAAAGGAAGAACATTCTTTGTCATAAATCACAGCAAGATCCTTTCTGACCCATCTCCTAGAAAAATGGAAATAAAAACAAAAATAAATAAATGGGACAATGAAACTTAAAAGACAGAAAAGGAAACCATCAACAAGACGAAAAGACAACCCTCAGAATGGGAGAAAATATTTGCAAATGAAGAAACTGACAAAGGATTACTCTCCAAAATATACAAGCAGCTCATGCATCTCAATATCAAAAGAACAAACAACCCAATCCAAAAATGGGCAGAAGATCTAAATAGACATTTCTCCAAAGAAGACATACAGATAGTCTTGACGTCTGACAGACAAGTTTTTTGAATAAGATAGTGCTGCTTCTCAGACTCAGGGAAAATCAAATTCATTTAATGCACAGCTGTGATGTAGATGATATCAAAAACTGCACACAAGAAATGATGCCTAGAAAGCATTCCATCTGAATTTTAAAGGCTGAGTGACAAGTCAGGGAGTGGGCAAATTATGCTAACAGAAACAGAAGGAAATGTAAGAAGCAATGAAAGAAAAAATATGTTTTCTTTCATATTCTTTAAAAGTCATTGCTAGACCCTTTTAAATATGAAAGTTAGACTCACTAAGTAACTGATTACTTTGAAATTCAGCAAAATCACACTCAATTTCATGTAAAGAATCAAAAGGGAAGATGGTGAAAACTGTTGCGTAATTGTACTCAAAATCTTTCTTACAGTATCAGTTAGCATATATATTTTAAAAGATATAACTTTACTATATGCAGATGTTAAATGCATGATAAGTGAAGTAAAATGAGAGAAGGCAAATAGATTGGTCAATTCAAATCTCTTGATATGTGTGTGACTGGGGAAGGAGACAGAAACTGTAATTAACTGGATCATTATTGGACAGACAGTTCAATTTAGCATTGGTAGATTACCTCATTTATATATCATGTCACCTTGCATGGTCCCTAGCACATAACTTAACAAATGTTCTTATTAACATGGTTAATAAATGTGTCTTGTCATAGGCATAGAGAAGTGTTTAATTTTTTTATTCGTTTGTGTTAGGGGTGGTGTTTCTTTACTCTGCAGATGCCTTGACTCCATAACACTTTAAAATGGACTCCAATTCCAAGTCTGTAAGTGCTATAAACTATTGTGTGAAAAATTTAAAGTGGGGGTTAATGTATCAGATTAGCTTTGAAAACTACTAAGTATTAGTTAATGGAATAGAAAGCCCAGGAAAAAAATGACCCATAATACTTAGTAAGGTACAGGAATCAAGATGGCGGAGTAGAAGCACGTGCTCTCACTCCCTCTTGCAAGAATATCAGAATCACAACTAACTACTGAACAACCATCAACAGGAAGACACTGGAACTCACCAAAAATGATACCCCACATCCAAAGACAAAGGAGAAGCCACAATGAGAAGGTAGGAGGGGCGCCATCACAGTAAAATCAAATCCCATAACTGGTGGGTGGGTGACTCACAGACTGAAGAACACTTGTACTACAGAAGTCCACCCACTGGAGTGAAGGTTCTGAGCCCCACATCAGGCTACCCAAACTGGGGGTCTGGCAATGGGAGGAGGAATTCCTAGAGAATCAGATTTTGAAGCCTAGTGGGAACTGACTGCAGGACTTTGACAGGACTGGGGGAAACAGAGACTCCACTCTTGGAAGGCATACACAAAGTAGTGTGTGCATCGGGACCCAGGGGAAGGAGTAGTGACCCCAGGGCAGACTGAACCAGACCTACCTGCTAGTGTTGGAGGGTCTCCTGCAGAGGTGGGGGGTGGCTGTGGCTCACCGTGGGGACAAGGACACTGGCAGTAGAAGTCCTGGGAAGTACTCCTTGGTGTGAGCCATCCCAGAGTCTGTCATTAGCCCCAGCAAAGAGCCCAGATAGGCTCCAGTGTTGGATTGCCTCAGGCCAAAACACCAACAGGGAGAGAACCCAGACTCACCCATCAGCAGTCAAGTGGATTAAAGTTTTACTGAGCTCTGCCCAAGAGAGCAACAGTCAGCTCTACCCACCACCAATCCCTCCCATCAAGCCTCTTAGATAGCCTCATCCACCAGAGGGCAGACAGCAGAAGCAATAACTACAATCCTGACCCTGTGGAAAAGAAACCACATTCACAGAAAGATAGACAAGATGAAAAGGCAGAGGGCTATGTACCAGATGGAGGAACAAGATAACACCACAGAAAAACAACTAAATGAAGTGGAGATAGGCAACCTCCGAGAAAACAAATTCAGAATCATGACAGTGAAGATGATCCAGGACCACGGAAAAAGAATGGAGGCAAAGATCGAGAAGATGCAAGAAATGTTTCACAAAGACCTAGAAGAATTAAAGAACAAACAAACAGAGGTGAACAATACAATAACTGAAATGAAAACTACACTAGAAGGAATCAATAGCAGAATAACTGAGGCAAAAGAACGGGTAAGTGACCTGGAAGACAGAATGGTGGAATTCACTGCTGCAGAACAGAATAAAGAAAAAAGAATGAAGAGAAATGAAGACACTCAAAGAGACCTCTGGGACAACATTAAATGCAACAACATTCACATTATGGGGATCCCAAAGGAGAATGGAGGGAGAAAAGACCAAGAAAATATTTGAAGAGATTATAGTTGAAATCTTCCCTACCATGGGAAAGGAAATAGCCACCCAAGTCCAGGAAGCGCAGAGAGTCCCATATAGGATAAACCCAAGGAAAAACATGCCAAGACACATAGTAATCTAATTGGCAAAAATTAAAGACAAAGAAAAATTATTAAAAGCAGCAAGGAAAAAACAAAAAATAACATGCAAGGGAACTCCCATAAGGATAACAGCTGATTTCTCAGCAGAAACTTTACAAGCCAAAAGGGAGTGGCATGATATACTTAAAGTGATGAAAGGGAAGAACCTACAACCAAGATAACTCTCCCCATCAAGGATCTCATTCAGATTCGATAGAAAAATCAAAAGTTTTACAGACAATAAAAAGCTAAGAGAATTCAACACCACCAAACTGGCTCTACAAAAAATGCTAAAGGAACTTCTCTAAGTGGGAAACACAAGAGAAAAAAGGACCTACAAAAACAAACCCAAAACAATTAAGAAAATGGTCACAGGAACATACATATCGATAATTACCTTAAACGTGAATGGATTAAATGCTCCAACCAGAAGACATAGACTAGCTGAATGGATACAAAAACAAGACCCGTATATATGCTGTCTACAAGAGATCCACTTCAGACCTAGTGACACATACAGACTGAAAGTGAGGGGATGGAAAAAAATATTCCATGCAAATGGAAATCAAAAAAAAGATGGAGTAGCTATACTCATATTAGACAAAATAGACTTTAGAATAAAGAATGTTACAAGAGACAAGAAAGGACACTACACAATGATCAAGGGATCAATCCAAGAAGAAGATATAACAATTATAAATATATATGCACCCAACATAGGAGCACCTCAATACATAAGGCAACTGCTAACAGCTATAAAAGAGGAAATCGACAGTAACACAATAATAGTGGGGGACGTTAACACCTCACTCACAACAATGGACAGATAATCCAAAATAAAAATAAATAAGGAAAAAAGAAGCTTTAATAACACAACAGACCAGATAGATTTAATTGATATTTATAGGACATTCCATCCAAAAACAGCAGATTATACTTTCTTCTCAAGTGCGAAAGGAACATTCTCCAGGATAGATCACATCTTGGGTCACAAATCAAGCCTCAGTAAATTTAAGAAAATTGAAATCATATCAAGCATCTTTTCTGACCACAATGATATGAGATTAGAAATGAATTATGGGGAAAAAACATAAAAAACACAAAAACATGGAGGTTAAACAATACATTACTAAATAACCAAGAGATCACTGAAGAAATCAAAGAGGAAATCAAAAATACCTAGAGACAAATCACAATGGAAACAGGACAATCCAAAACCAATGGGATGCAGCAAATGCAGTTCTAAGGGGAATTTTATAGCTATACAAGTCTATCTCAAGAAACAAGAATAATCTCAAGTATACAATCTAACCTTACACCTAAAGGAACTAGAGAAACAAGAAAAAACAAAACCCAAAGTTAGCAGAAGGAAAGAATTCATAAAGATCAGAGCAGAAATAAATGAAATAGAAACAAAGAAAACAATAGCAAAGATCAATAAAACTAAAAGCTGGTTCTTTGAGAAGATAAACAAAATTGATAAACCATTAGCCAGACTCATCAAGAAAATGAGGGGGAGGACTCAAATCAATAAAATTAGAAATGAAATGGAGAAGTTACAACAGACACCACAGAAATACAAAGCATCCTAAGAGACTACTACAAGCTACTCTATGCCAATAAAATGGACAACCTGGAAGAAATGGACAAATTCTTAGAAAAATATAACCTTCCAAGACTGCACCACAAAGAAACAGAAAATATGAACAAACCAATTACAAGTAATGAAATTGAAACTGTGATTAAAAATCTTCCAACAAACGAAAGTCCAGGACCAGATGGATTCACAGCTGACTTCTTTCAAACATTTAGAGAAGAGCTAACACCCATCCTTCTCAAACTCTTCCAAAAAATTGCAGAGGAAGGAACACTCCCAAACTCATTCTATGAGGCCACAAACACCCTGATACCAAAACCAGACATAGATACTCCAAAAAAAAAAATTACAGACCAATATCACTGATGAATATAGATGCAAAAATCCTCAACAAAATACTAGCAAACAGGGCTTCCCTGATGGCACAGTGGTTGAGAATCTGCCTGCCAATGCAAGGCACATGGGTTCGAGCCCTGGTCTGGGAGGATCCCACATGCCGCGGAGCAACTAGGCCTGTGAGCCACAAGTACTGAGCCTGCGCGTCTGGAGCCTGTGTTCCACAACAAGAGAGTCCGCGATAGTGAGAGGCCCACCCACCACGATGAAGAGTGGCCCCCGCTTGCCACAACTAGAGTAAGCCCTCACACAGAAACGAAGACCCAACACAGCAAAAATAAATTAATTAATTAATAAACTCCTACCCCCAACATCTTATTAAAAAAAAAAATACTAGCAAACAGAATCGAACAACACATTAAAAGGATCATACACCATGATCAAGTGGGATTTATCCCAGGGATGCAAGGATTCTTCAGTATATGCAAATCAATCAATGTGATATACCATATGAACAAACTGAAGAATAAAAACCATATGATCATCTCAACAGGTGCAGAAAAACCTTTTGACAAAATTCAACACCGATTTATGAAAAAAACTCTCCAGAAAGTGAGCATAGAGGGAACCTACCTCAGCAAAATAAATGCCATATACAACAAACCCACAGCAAACATCATTCTCAATGGTGAAAAACTGAAAGCATTTCCTCTAAGATCAGGAACAAGACAATGATATCCACTCTCACCACTGTTATTCAACATAGCATTGGAAGTCCTAGCAATGGCAATCAGAGAAAAAAAAGAAATAAAAGGAATACAAATTGGAAAAGAAGAAGTAAAACTGTCACTGTTTGCAGATGACATGATACTATACATAGATAATCCTAAAAATGCACCAGAAAACTAGTAGAGCTAATCAATGAATTTGGTTAAAGTTGCAGGATAGAAAATTAATGTACAGAAATCTCTTCCATTCCTATACACTAATGATGAAAAATCTGAACGAGAAATTAAAGAAACACTCCCATTTACCATTGCAGCAAAAAGAATAAAATACCTAGGAATAAAGCTACCTAGGGAGCCCAAATATCTGTATGCAGAAAACTATAAGGCACTGATAAAAGAAATTAAAGATGATACCAACAGATGGAGAGATATACTATGTTCTTGGATCGGAAGACTCAATATTGTGAAATGACTATACTACCCAAAGCAATCTACAGATTCAATGCAGTCCCTATCAAATTACCAATGGCATTTTTTACGGAACTAGAACAAATCATCTTAAAATTTGTATGGAGACACAAAAGACCTCGAATAGCCAAAACAGTCTTGAAGGAAAAAAATGGAGCTGGAGGAATCAAACTCCCTGACTTCAGACTATACTATACAAAGCTACAGTAATCAAGACAATATGGTACTGGCACAAAAACAAAAACATAGATCAATGGAACAAGATAGAAAGCCCGGAGATAAACCACGGACCTATGGTCAACTAATCTATGACAAAGGAAGCAAAGATATACAGTGGAGAAAAGACAGCCTCTTCAATAAGTGGTGCTGGGAAAACTGGACAGCTACATGTAAAAGGATGAAATTAGAACACTCCCTAACACCATACACAAAAATAAACTCAAAATGGATTTGAGACCTAAATGTAAGACCAGACACTATAAACTCTTAGAGGAAAACATAGGAAGAACACTCTTTGACATAAATCACAGCTAGATCTTTTTTGAGTCACCTCCTAGAGTAATAGAAATAAAAACAAAAATAAACAAATGGGACCTAATGAAACTTTAAAGCTTTTGCACAGCAAAGGAAACCATAAACAAGATGAAAAGACATCCCTAAGAATGGGAGAAAATATTTGCAAACGAATCAACGGACAAAGGATTAATCTCCAAAATATATAAACAGCTCGTGTAGCTCAATATTAAAGAAACAAACAACCCAACCAAAAAATAGGCAGAAGACCTAAATAGACATTTCTCCAAAGAAGATGCACAGATGGCCAAGAAGCACATGAAAAGCTGCTCAACATCACTAATTATTAGAGAAATGCAAATCAAAACTACAATGAGTTATCACCTCACACCAGTTAGAATGGGCATCATCAGAAAATGTAGAAACAACAAATGCTGGAGAGGGTGTGGAGAAAAGGGAACACTCTTGCACTGTTGGTGGGAATCTAAATTGATGCAGCCACTATGGAGAACAGTATGGAGGTTCCTTAGAAAACTAAAAATAGAATTACCATATGATCCAGCGATCCCACTACTGGGCATATACCCAGAGAAAACCATAATTCAAAAAGACACATGCACCCCAGTGTTCATTGCAGCACTATTTACAATAGCCGGGTCATGGAAGCAACCTAAATGCCCATTGACAGACAAATGGATAAAGAACAAGTGGTACATATATACAATGGAATATTACTCAGCCATAAAAAGGAACGAAATTGGGTCATTTGTTGAGACGTGGATGGATCTAGAGACTGTCATACAGAGTGTTAAGTCAGAAAGAGAAAAACAAATATCGTATATTAATGCATGTATGTGGAACCTAGAAAAATGGTACAGATGAACTGGTTTGCAGGAAAGAAGTTGAGACACAGAGGTAGAGAACAAACGTATGGACACCAACGGGGGAAACCACAGTGGGGTGGGGATGATGGGGTGCTGAATTGGGTGATTGAGACTGACATGTATACACTGATACGTATAAAATTGATGACTAATAAGAACCTGCAGTATAAAAAAACAATCAAAAACACAAACAACTAATACTAAACTTTCTTTGGGTTATTTGTATGGAAATATGTTAATATAAATGTTTCAGACATTAGATGAAATTTCTAAAAATCTTATATGTTCTGGTATATTGTTGTATGTCATAATTCTAGTTATTACTTTAAAATGTATATCTCAGAAATAACTACATTTCCTTGTCAATGGCATTCTTATGAACTTTCATCAAATCTTTAACCGTGGTCATTTTTAATTCTTTTTTCATTTACAGACAGTTCTGGGTGTACTCTGATGCTTTTGCAAAAATGTTATTATAAAAGGGTTTCCTCTTCAAGGAATTCATGGAAAAGACTCTGACAAGTACAGGTTTCTGGTAACTGACTATACTGCTGAACTGAATGAATAAGCATTTTCAGAACTCTAATGGAAAACTGATGAATTCATAAAAGTTCTAACAAAAGATCAAGATGAAAATAAAAATTAATTACATGGGACTGAGTGAACTGATGAGGATGATTATAATTTTTGTGACTTTCTGTTTGAATAAAAAAAAATCAAAAAAATACTTAGTAAGGAAAGGCTTGACTTCTGGCACATAAGATGTTTGGAAAAGAGAATGGAGAACAAAGATGCAGTTCATAAGAATCCCTCCTCTCTCATCTCTCGGCTTTGAATTCCTTGAGGACATGCGCATAGTCTACTGATGTGCACAAGGAACAGAAAGCTGCTCAGACCCATTCTGTGTCCCACAGTGGAGGTTCTTTCCTTTGACATAAACATGGCACGAGTCAGGGGAAAGGCTGATCTCTTCTCCTTACCTGAGCAATCAACTGAATGCACTGCCATCTCCATATATAATTCAAAATAAAATTTAAAAATTTGACCATGGAAAGTCCAAGTAAGTTCTGCTTTTTCCTAATATGATTAATTCTTTTATCCTTAAAAAAAGAAATCTTTGCTGGTTTTTGTTTGTTTTCTTTTTTAGGTGCTCCATATATACCTAGTCCATCTAATGATAAAATTCAGAATTATTTCTCTCCCTCTCTCTTTCTCTCTGTCTCTCTCTCTCCCCCAAGCCCCCAAATCTAAGAGAACAGAGATGTAAAGAAAAAAACCCAACAATAAACATGGTTTTTAAAAGCCTCAGCTTCCACCTGAGTCTGCATTCCTTCTAAAAAGCAATGGGGTAAAAGTGAGGAAAGCTAAGAAAATTAATTAGGGTTTTGGAATTCTAATACAAAATGGAGTTAAATAAAAATGATGAAAAAATTACAGTCATATCACTTCAAAAACTCATTTTTCATTTTTTTAGTGTATTTTTCACTGTTTTATTTATTCACCTTTTAAATTTTTTATACAATTTTTAAAGGTTACTTTCCATTGACAGTTATTACAAAATATTGGCTATATTCCCCATGTGGTACAATAGTTTGTACCCCCCATTCCCTCACCCCTATATCACCTCTCCCCCCTCCCCACTGGTAACCACTAGTTTGTTCTCTATATCTGAGTCTGCTTCTTTTCTGTTATACTTACTAATTTGTTGTATTCTTTAGATTTCACACATAAGTGACATCATACAGTATTTGTCTTTCTCTGTCTGACTTATTTCATTTAGCATAATGCCTTCCAAGTCCATCCACGTTGCTTGCTGCAAGTGGCAAAA
The DNA here is from genome assembly GCF_963455315.2 of Globicephala melas. Classification (NCBI taxonomy): domain Eukaryota; kingdom Metazoa; phylum Chordata; class Mammalia; order Artiodactyla; family Delphinidae; genus Globicephala; species Globicephala melas. Next base: position 91,836,883 of record NC_083317.1, read on the forward strand.
TTTCATTCTTTTTTTATGAAATAAACTCAAAATGGATTAAAGATGTAAAACCTGATAGATGTAAGACCTGATACTATAAAACTCCTAGAGGAAAACATAGGCAGAACACTTTTTGACATAAATCACTTTTCAGTTTAGTAAATTTCACTTATGCCATTACAATTGTCAAATTAATAGGGGGTCAAAATAATTGTTTAGTATTTTTAACTGGAAGGAGAAGTGATATAAATTTTCAACGTCTCAAGTAGAAAAATTAACTTTTTCAACCAAAGCCCACATACAATGATGTATTTATTACACTTTCTACACAGTTAAACTGAAACAAACATGTTCCCTTAAGATCTGACCCTAAGCTCTATTTGCATATTTTTACTCTAACTCCTTCACTGCTAAAGTAGAATCTGACCTAGCTCATTTACCCACCTATGCTGAACGCTAGAGGATAAAGGTTGTAGAATTCAGTTTTTATCTTACTTACATCGAATACCCAAGGCACTAAGACTTATATTTACAATTACCAAAATTCCCACAAAAAATGTCTTAACTGTAGATTTTCCAAAGAAAATTAGCAATTACCACCAAAAAATTAATCTCATAAATAATTTGAATACTAAAAGTATTCTCACACATAATAAAGCTAAGCCTTTTCTGGTTATACCAAATTCAAGTTGGTTATAGTTTTATTTATATTTTGTTATCTATTATATCTTTGTCTACATTATTCTGTTATGCCATTACTCATTTCCTAAATTCCCAAGTATCTATTCAGTGATGTTAAAAGAACTATGATATAAAGGTGGAGCTAATGACAATCTATTATTTGGTGACTGTAGTAAGCACTATTCCAAAATCCCTTCCAGCTATGAATACCCTTTCCTTCAGATCTCTAAAATGGAAGAGAAAACAGTCAACAAATATACAAATAAAAAATAAAGATAGAAATTAGGGATAATTAGAAGCATTCTAATGTGTTGTACTTTTTAATATGTAGTTCTTACCTATTATACCTCTAACCAAGCAATTCTACCAATATCGATACATATTTTAAGATTTTAATTCTTGATTTTTTATTAAAATATTTCCAACCTAAATAAGATTAACTTTTATGAACCTTGCAAAAGTCCTTTATTTTCTTACTGGAAAGAAAATTTATTGCGAATTGAAAACACATATTCTACAGGTGAAAGCAATCCCATTTTCCTTCTAAAACATAAGGTTCAAATTTTTTGGAAACAATAAAGATATAAACAGCATCTGCAATCATATTTTAAAATTTGATAATATTTTTAAATTCTTTGAACATATTGCACAAAAGCAGTTAAAACATGCTGCAAGGAGGAAAGAGCAAATTTTTAGGGAAAAAAATGAAGAAAATAAGCTCAATATCTTCAAAAATTATGGAATGATCTTATGCACCAGAACAAAAGTAAACTACATTTTAATTTATTTATATCATACTAAGATGCAACACTAAGTGACCTATTTTCTCAAATTGTGAGAAAAACACAAATAACTATAGAAAAAGATAAATATTAGTAGACATAATTAGGTCAAAATCTCAGCTATTTGCAGCATATGGTTTCACCAGAAAAATTTAAAAAAACAGCATATTTTGACCTAGCAGGTAAGATAACAATTTGAATTTTACTTAATGGTCATACTTAAATGTGAACAAACATAAAACCTCAAGAGTTTGCTCAGGAGAGCCAGACCTTATCTCAGACATTATTTTAGACCATATTTCTATTTTAAGTTAGAAGCTGAAATAGCACCAGGAATAAATAACCTTTAACATAAGTATACTGCAACAGTCTTCTAAACACTACAACCTCTGTCACCTCATTTAATCCTCAGAACAACCTTATGATGTTCAACCAATTTGACCCATTTGAAAATTGAGTAAACAAATTGACATATGCCCCAAATGATGAAATAAGTAAGAATCATGGTGTGAACTTAAGAACTAGAACCTCAAGCTTTAGTCTCAAATTACATTATCTACTGCATTCTCACTTCACATATCTTTAAGGCTATTCCCAGACTGTTTCTGAATGATACTCTATTTCTTAGCAAATCTGATCCATTAGAATTTATGGTTGTAAGTTTATGAAGAAATACTTTTTTATAGTGTCTTAGTCCATTAGGGCTGCTATAACAAAATACTACAGACTGGGTGGCTTAAACAACAGAAATTTCTCACGGTTCTGGAGGCTAGAAGTCATTGTCAGGGCGCCAGTCTGATTAGGTTTGGGGAAGGCCCTCCTCCAGATATCAGACTGCCAATTTCTATGTCCTCATGTGGTAGAGGAGGCAAGGGAGCTCTCTGGGACCTCTTTCATAAGACCGTTAATGTCATTCATGAGGGCTCTACTTTCATGACCTAATCACCTCCCAAAGCCTCCATTTCCTAATACCATAGACATTGGGCATTAAGATTTCAATATATGAATTTTAAGAAGACACAAACATTCAGACCACAGCATATAGTTTACCTGTAAATCTTCTTAGCAGGGGCTTTCAGACTACTCTCAGAAGAAGACCCTCTGGAAACTATCTGATGTCAGTTTTACTATCCTTTATGGAAATTCAGGGGTGTGTAGATAATCAATCAGTACCTCTCAAACCTTTTGGTTTCATGACCACTTTGTACTCTTAATAAATACTGAAGACTCCAAACAGCTTTTGTTTATATGAGTTAAATCTATGGCTATTTACTGTATTGGAAATTAAAAAATAAAACATTTAAAAATATTTTAACTCATTTAAAAATAACAATAAGACTCATTACATATTAAGATAGCATATTTTTATGAAAATGGTTAGTAAGAAGAGTGGCATTGATTTACAATTTTGCAAATATTTTTAATGCCTGCTTAATAGATGACAACAAAATTCTCATAACTTATTCTGAATTCAAACTGTTTCATTACATTAAAATATGTATTATAACTGTGTGTTATAACTATGTGTTTAAAAGTTAAGGAGACATGGGAGATAAACAAAAACGACCGAAATCAAATGTCTAAAGATGAAAACTACAATGTGTGAGGTGAAAACACAGAACCATTGAAATTAATGGTAGATTAGACTCTGCAGAAGAAAATGTTAGTAACCTGAAGGCATAGCCATAGAAAAACTCCAAAATTAAACACAAAGTAAGTTTTTCTTTTAAAGTAATGAAGAGAAGAACGTCAGCAATCCGTGGGACAACTACAAGTGGTCTAATACACATGAAATTGGATTCCTCAAAGGAAAGGAGATAAAATAGAAAAAATATTTGAAGAAATAATGGCCAAAATTTCTCCATTTTTAAATGAAACCTATAAACACACACATCTAAGAAGCTCAAGAAATCCAAGCACAAGAAACATGAAAAGAGAAAAAGGAAAAAAGAAATGAATTAAAAAGGGCAATGTCGACAGCAGGAGAGGCTGTGCTTGGGGCAAAAGGATAGAAGACAATTTTGTACATTCTGCTCAATTTTGCTATGAAACTGTTGGGGGTCCAGAGCAGGCCACACCAAATTATGCCTCAATGGTATATTGATTATTTTAATTACAGTTACTTCAGAAATGGCCAGTTCAGGAGGGAAACTTTGACCCTCCTCTCTGTCTCCCTGAAAGCAGAAAATAAATCTCCCATGTGACAGGTATCCTCTCTCTATGGGGGGTGGGGTCAGGGGTGAGGTGGTGGTAGAAAGATAAACCTTATTACCAGAGAGATCAGGAATTCAGGGCCAAGAAGCCTATATAAGCACACCTTGTTATGTCTTTACTAATTTACTACCCAAACCCAAACTTTGCTTATATTTCTACTAATTAATCACTCAAACCTTAATTTCTTTGTCCTGTCAATTCCTCTCAAATTGTTTCTTTGTCTAAAAAGTATAAAAGCTGCCTGTTTTGGCAACTTATTAGATCCTATTTCTGAGACCTCTGAGACCTCTGTGTGCACAAATTAAACGTGTTTCTTTTTTTCCTGTTAATCTGTTTTGTATCAATTTCCAGCCACAAGAACTCAAGAAGCGTAGAAGGGGAAACTTCCTCCTCCCTAACAAACCTAAAAGTGGTCTAAAAGATAGGTTTAAAGAAAAAAAAAATGAGAACTAATAAGTATTTTAGCATGGCTGCAGGATATAAGATTAATATAAAAATGCATTTCTATATACTAACAACAATCAAAATTAAAATAAAATACCATTTAAAATAGCATTAAATATATGAAATAGGGATAAATCTGACAGAAAATGCAGATTAGTACACTGAAAATTACAAAATAGTACAAAAAGTAAAGACATAAATAAATAGACACACTGTACTCATGGTTTAGAAGATTCAACACTGTTAAAAAGCAGTTTTCCTCAAATTGATACATAGATTTGGTATAATCCCAGTAAAAATCTCAGGAGATGCTTTGTAAATATTGACAAACTGATTCTAAATGACCTACAAGAGCCAAAATAACTGGAAAAAAATCATTTGGAGGACTAACATTCCATGATTTCAAGACTTGTTATAAGCTACAGTAATCAAGATTCTGTGTATTAGCATTGAAAAACAGAAAAGTGGAAGAAAATACAGCCAGAAGTTGACCCACAAATATATGAACAAATTATTTTTGACCAAAGGGTAAAGGCAAGTCAGTGGAGAAATGGGTCTTTTATCATATGAATATACAATTATATCTCCACATGCAAAAAAATGAACTTTGATCAATAACTTATACCATACACAAAAATTAATTCAAAGTGGATCCTAGACCTCATCAAGATGAAAGACTTGTGGTCTTTGAAAGACACTTTAAGAAAATGATAAAGACAAGCCATAGACCAGGATAAAATACTTATAAAGCATGTAGCTGATAAAGTATTTGCATCCAGAATATAAGAATCCTCAAAGGTCAATAATAAGAAAACAAAAAAATTTTAAATGGGCAAAATTATTTACACACTGTACCAAAGAAAATATGCATATGGCAAATAAGGACATGAAAAGGTGCTCAACAACATCCCCATCAGGGAAATGCAAATTAAAGCTACAAAAAGATACCACTGCCACTATCAGAAAAGACAAAATGAAAAATACTGAGGTGAAGATGTGAAGAAAATGGAACTCTGTCATACATAGCTGGTGGGAATTGGCAGTTTTTTAAATAGTCAAAATACACCTACCACATAATACAACTATTCCATTCTTAAGTATTTCCCCAAGAGAAATGAAAGTGTATGATCACATATAATCATACAAAACTTGTACCCAAATGTTAATAGCCCAAATCTGAAAACCCAAATACCTTTCAATAGCTGAATAGATAAACAAATTGCAGAATATATACACAACGTAACACTAGTCAGGAATAGGAAGGAATGAAGTATTGAAATACACTACAACATGGATGAACCTCAGAATAATTATTCGGGATAAAAGAAGCAATACTGAGAGAGAGAGAGCAGAGGTGGGGAGGGAATGGTGGAGAGAATATATGAATGAGAATACTATAAACACACAAAGCAGATCAGTGGTTGCCTGGGGACAAAAGGGTAGAACAGGGAATGATGGGAGAGAAGGATTAAAAGAAGTGATGGGCATGTTTATTACCTCCACTGTAGGGATGATTTCACACATGTATACATGAGCCAAAACTTCACAAATTATCACTTTTGTGTAAGTTATTATATGACAAATATTCCTCCACAGATCTGTTTTTAAAAAGTTAAGTGGATTTCCTAATGTAAACCATTAAAATAAGCCACAAATTTGTTCCTCATCTTGGAAATATTTTTGACATAATTTTGAAAGGAAAATAGCAATTATTAAGAATTAAAATCCCTTCCACATGAAAACCCTTACAAATGTTTAAAATAGTGTAACTTTTTGTTACCATGACTATTCAGTAGCTCCAGAAAATGTTGTTGGTTAATGTTTCTTTTCCATTATACATTTCTGCAAGATTTGATACTTTTGTTTATATCCTTACACACTTTTTGCAGAAAAAAATGTTAAAGATCCATCAATGATTTAAAACAATTTTTTAAGTCCAATGATATAAAGTTCTCATTATCCACTTGATGAATTCAGTACTAACTGTATAATTATCTCAGTAAAAATAAAGAAATCTGTGCAGAAATAAGATTTAATATCTAAAATTTAACATTTTGATTCTCTGGATTTTATTTGCCTAAAGAGGAAATATATATTGGTTAGCTACCTCAGAATCACCCACAAAGGTTAAATATCTTTTAAAGCAGCAGTCCCCAACGTTTTTGGCATCAGGGACCAGTTTCGTGGAAGACAATCTTTCTACGTGGCAGGGGCAGGTAATGGTTCAGGCAGTAATGCGAGCGATGGCTCAGGTGGGTAATGCAAGTGACGGGGAATGATGGGGAGCAGCAGATGAAGCTTCACTCGCTCACCTGCTGCTCGCCTCCTGTTCTGTAGCCTGGTTCCTAACAGGTCACGGACCAGTACCAGTTTGCAGCCCCGGGGGTTGGGAACCCCTGTTTTAAAGGTAATATACCTTACAACTAAGAATAAACGTATTAATTATTTTTATTTTATCAAAAATAGACAAAGGGCATCACCACTATGGCAGAAACAAAGTTAAACTGAATTAGTTAGAGTTCAGCACTATCCTTAAAAAAGAGGAAAAATGTGCTTAAAAATTGACATTTTAATGTTTAAAATTTTATAGATGCAGTTGTAAAATCTGAGTTAAGAGCAAATGTGTGGCATACATCTGGAAAGAATGAAAACCAATATGGAGAAGAACTGGTGCTACACAATCAATTCTTTTTTATTTTGTGTTTGTTTTTTTTGTTTAATTCTCAAACATGAATCTGGTCTTAAATTAGTATAACAGTAACATTGAAAATTGATTAATTCAGGTGCCAGTTCTGAAGTAGATTGACATTTGCAAGTTGACTTCCACACAGTTTAGCTCCTTACACAACCAGGACAAATCCATGTGGGAATCAGACAAAACTTACAAATGACATCTCATTCAGTGCTCCACCCTCTCAGTCCTCAAGCCCACTGCTGTCACTGAGATACAAAGCTGACCCATCTCACTGCTATCTCTTAAGTTAAGTGGGCCGAGGGACAACTAATTTACAGCTTGGTAGATAAGTATGTATGTTTTCAGACAAAATGGCTTTAAGATATCTGGGACTGTAAATCATCTTTAAGAGAAAAAAAGAATTTATTTTTTCTTCTCAGTGGACATATTACCACAAAACAGAGTAGACAACATGAGTTTTCTAGCCTCCACACAAAGCATACCTTATGTCTACATAAAAAGAGGTCATGCAGCCATCTAAAGACCTGAGCTGTGACTGCCATACAATAGACAACTGAGGTAAAAAATGTTCATACATATATACCCAATCACTGCAAAGATCTTTTTGTAGTAATCAATTTTGCAAAACTGTATCTAGAAAACCACTCAACATTCTTTTTGTTTTTTATTGTTTTGTATTGCTTTTTATTGCTCTGATTGGAATACTCATTTCCCTGATAATTGCTTGTATTTATTTTATATGTGCATATGTGCATATTTTTCTCTGTGAAGTGTATGTTCAAATCTTTTGCTTATTTTTTTAATTATCTTTTCTCAGTTGGATGACAAATCCTTTGTCAAATATATATTTTGTGAATATTTTTGCCCAGCATATGGCTCAAATATTCACTTTTTAAATGGGGTTTTTTCATTACCAGAAGTTTTAGTTTCGATGAAATTTTATTTATACAGTTTATTTTTATGGCTTTGGTAAAGTGACTGAGCTCAAATCATAAAGAATGTCTCTTATGTTTTAAGATGATTGTTAACTAAATAGAGAAAAGTAAATATGTTTTTTAATATTTACTTGTATAGGTACCATTTCTGTTCTTCTCCATTTTTTCCTATATATCAATTTACCATCTGATATTGTTCTCAGCCTGAAGAAATTACTTTAACATTAATTAGAGTGCAGATATGCTCTTGAAATCCATTCAATTTTTTAATGAGAAAATATCTTTGTTTCATCTTCAAATTGAAAAACATTTTCACTGGATATAGAATTGAGGTTGATAGATTTTGATAGATGTTTTCTTTCTGTGCTTTAAAGATGTTGTTCTAGAGTCTGCTGTCCTCCTTTGTTTCTGATGAAAAATCATCCGTCACATTTTCCCTGTATACAATGTGCTGTTTTTTCTCTAGCTACTTTCAACATCTTCTTTTTAACATTTGCTTTCAGGAGTTAGCCAATGATGTGCCTAGGTGTGGTATAACTGTATGTACGCTGTTAGGGTCCCTGAACTTCTTGGATCTGAAAATCAATTATGTTCACAAAATTAGAGACTTTTGGTGCCAGTATATCTTCAAATAATTTTATGCCCCATTATTTCTTTCCTCTTTTTCTGAGATCGCAAATCCACATACATTGGACCATTAATATTGTTCCACATTTCACTGAGAATCTTTTCTTTTTTTAATCTTTTATCCCCTTTGACCTTCAGATCAGATAATTGCTATTGATTTATCTTTACATTTATTGTCCATTTCTTCTGCATTCGTCAGCTGCTCTTGGCCCCACCCAATAACTTTTTCATGTTGTATATCTACTTTCTAGCTCTAAATTTTCCATTTTAAAAATATAGTTTCTATTTCTCTACTATGATTATGACTTCACTCACTAGGACCATATCCTCCTTTAAACTCTTCTGTATATTCATAAATCCTGCTTTAAAAATCTTTTCAGCTGCTTTCAACTCCAGGTTTATCTCAGAGTGAATTTCTATTCAGTTCTTTTTTAATATCTTTATTGAAGTATAATTGCTTTAAAATGGTGTGTTAGTTTCTGCTATGTAACAAACTGAATCAGCTATACGTACACATATATCTCCATATCTCCTCCCTCTTGCATCGCCCTCCCACCCTCCTTAACTCACCCCTCTGGGTGGTCACAAAGCACTGAGCTGATCTCCCTGTGCTATGTGGCTGCTTCCCACTAGTTATCTATTTTTCATTTTGTAGTGTATATATATCCATGCCACTCTCTCACTTCGTGCCAGCTTACCCTTCCCCCTCCCTGTGTCCTCAAGTCCAGTCTCTATGTCTGCAGCTTTATTCTTGCCCTGCCCCTAGGTTCTTCAGAACCTTTTTTTTTTTTTTTTAGATTCCATATATATTTGTTAGCATACGATATTTGTATTTTTCTTTCTGACTTACCTCACTTTGTATGACAGTCTCTAGGTCTATCCACCTCACTACAAAAAACAATTCGTTTCTTTTTATGGCTAAGCAATATTCCATTGTATACATGTGCCATATCTTCTTTATCCATTCATCTGTCAATGGACACTTAGGTTGCTTCCAAGTCTTGGCTATTGTAAACAGAGCTGCAATGAACAGCGTGGTACATGACTCTTCTTGAATTATAGTGTTCTCAGGGTATATGCCCAGTAGTGGCATTGCTGGGTCCTATGGTAGTTCTATTTTTAGTTTTTTAAGGAACCTCCATACTGTTCTCCATAATGACTGTATCAATTTACATTCCCACCAACAGTGCAAGAGGGCTCCTTTTTCTACAAACCCTCTACAGCATTTACTGTTTATAGATTTTTTTTTTTCAGTATGCGGGCCTCTCACTGTTGTGGCGTCTCCCATTGCGGAGCAGAGGCTCCGGACGTGCAGGCTCAGCAGCCATGGCTCACGGGCCCAGCTGCTCCGCGGCATGTGGAATCTTCCCGGACCGGGGCACGAACCCGTGTCCCCTGCATCGGCAGGCGGACTCTCAACCACTGCGCCACCACTGGTGTTCGGTGATACCTCATTGTACTTTTCATACGCATTTCTCTACTTAGTGATGTTGAGCATCCTTTCATGTGTTTGTTGGCAGTCTGTATATCTTCTTTGGAGAAATACCTATTTAGGTCTTCTGCCCATTTTTGGTTTGGGTTGTTTGTTTTTTGATATTGAGCTGCATGAGCTGCTTGTAAATTTTGGAGATTAATCCTTTGTCAGTTGCTTCATTTGCAAATATTTTCTCACATTCTGAGGGTTGTCTTTTTGTCTTGTTTATAGTTTTCTTTGCTGTGCAAAAGCTTTTAAGTTTCATTAGGTCCCATTTGTTTATTTTTATTTCTATTACTCTAGGAGGTGAGTCAAAAAGGATCTTGCTGTGATTTATGTCATAGAGTGCTCTGCCTATGTTTTCCTCTAAGAGTTTTATAGTGTCTGGCCTTACATTTAAGTCTTTAATCCACTTCGAGGTTTTTTTTGTGTATGGTGTTAGGGAGCGTTCTAATTTCATTCTTTTACATGTAGCTGTCCACTTTTCCCACTTACTGAAGAGGCTGTCTTTTCTCCATTGTATATCCTTGCCTCCTTTATCAAAAATAAGGTGACCATATGTATGTGGGTTTATCTCCAGGCTTACTATCCTGTTCCATTGATCTATATTTCTGTTTTTGTGCCAGTACCATATTGCCTTGATTACTGTAGCTTTGTAGTATAGTCTGAAGTCAGGGAGCCTGATTCCTCCAGCTCTGTTTTTCATTCACATGATTGCTTCAGTTATTTGGGGTCTTTTGTGTTTCCAGACAAATTGTGAATTTTTTTGTTCTAGTTCTGTGAAAAATGCCATTGGTAGTTTGATAGGGATTGCATTGCATCTGTAGATTGCTTTGGATAGTATGGTCATTTTCACAATATTGATTGTTCCAATCCCAAGAACGTGATATATTTCTGCATCTGTTTGGAGATTGCATTGAATCTGTAGATTGCTTTGGATAGTATAGTCATTTTCAAAATATTGATTGTTCTAATCCCAAGAACATCATATATTTCTCCATCTGTTTGTATCATCTTTAATTTCTTTCATCAGTGTCTTATAGTTTTTGGCATACAGTTCTTTTGTCTCCTTAGGTAAATTAATTCCTAGGTATTTTATTCTTTTTGTTGCAATGGTAAATGGAGTGTTTGCTTAATTTCTCTTTCAGATTTTTCATCATCAGTGTATAGGAATGCAAGAGATTTCTGTGAATTTGTTTTGTATCCTGCTACTTTACCAATTCATTGATTAGCTCTAGTAGCTTTCTGGTAGCATATTTAGGTTTCTCTATGTATAGTATCATGTCATCTGCAAACAGTGACAGTTTTACTTCTTGTTTTCCAATTTGGATTCCTTTTATTTCTTTTACCTCTCTGATTGCTATGGCTAAAACTTCCAAAACTATGTTGAATAACAGTGGTGTGAATGGGCAACCTTGTCTTGATCCTGATCTTAGTGGAAATAGTCTCAATTTTTCACCATTGAAAACGATGTCAGCTGTGGGTTTGTCATATAGGACCTTTTTTAGGTTGAGGTAAGTTCCCTCTATGCCTACTTTCTGGAGGGTTTTTATCAAAAACCTGTGTTGAATTTTGTCAAAAGCTTTTTCTCTATCAATTGAGATCATCATATGGTTTTTCTCCTTCAAGTTGTTAATATGTTTTATCATATTGATTGATTTGCATATATTGAGGAATCCTTGCATTCTTGTGATAAACCCCACTTGATCATGATGTATGATCCTTTTAATGTGCTGCTGGATTCTGGTTGCTAGTATTTTGTTGAGGATTTTTGCATCTACGTTCACCAGTGACACTGGCCTGTAGTTTTCTTTTTTTGTGACTACTTTCTCTGTTTTTGGTATCAGGGTGATGGTAGCTTCATAGAATGAGTTTGGGAGGGTTCCTCTCACTGCAATACTTTGGAAGAGTTTGAGAAGGATAGGTGTTAGCTCTTCTCTAAATGTTTTATAGAATTCGTCTGTGAAGCCATCAGGTCATGGGCTTTTGTTTGTTGGAAGATTTTTAACCTCAATTTCAGTGCTTGTGATTGGTCTGTTCATATTTTCTATTTCTTCCTGGTTCAGTCTCAGAAGGTTGTGCATTTCTAAGAATTTGCCCATTTCTTCCAGGTTGTCTATTTTATTGGAATATAGTTGCTTGTAGTAATCTCTCATGATCCTTTGTATTTCTGCAGTGACAGTTGTTACTTCTCCTTTTTCATTTCTAATTCTATTAATTTGAGTCTTCTCCCTTTTTTTCTTGATGAGTCTGGCTAATGGTTTATCAGTTCTCTTTATCTTCTCAAAGAACCAGGTTTTAGTTTTATTGTTCTTTGCTATTGTTTCCTTCATTTCTTTCTCATTTATTTCTGATCTGCTCTTTATTTCTTTCCTTCTGCTAACTTTCGTTTTTTTTGTTCTTCACCTTCTAATTGCTTCAGGTGTAAGGTTAGGTTGTTTACTTGAGATGTTTCTTGCTTCTTGAGGTAGAACTGTATTGCTATAAACTTCCCTCTTAAAACTGCTTTTAATTCATCCCATAGGTTTTGGGCCATCGTATTTTCATTGTCATTTGTTACTAGGTATTTTGAGATTTTCACTTCGATTTCTTCAGTGACCTCTTGGTTATTTAGTAGTGTACTGTTTAGCCTCCGCATGTTTGTATTTTTTACAGATCTTTTTCCCGTACTTGATATCTAGTCATAGCATTGTGGTCGGAAAAGATACTTGATACAATTTCAATTTTGTTAAATTTACCAAGGCTTAATTTGTGACCCAAGATATGATCTATCCTAGAGAATTTCCATGAGCACTTGAGAAGAAAGTGTATTCTGTTGTTTTTGGATGGAATGTCCCATAAAGATCAATTAAGTCCATCCTGTTTAATGTATCATCTAAAGCTGTGTTTCCTTATTTATTTTCATTTTGGATGATCTGTCCATTGGTGAAAGTGGAGTGTTAAAATCCCCTACTATGACTGTTTTACTGTCAATTTCCCCTTGTATGGCTGTTAGCATTTGGCTTATGTATAGAGGTGCTTCTATGGTGGGTGCATAAATATTTACAATTGTCATATCTTCTTCTTGGATTGATCCTTTGATCATTATGTAGTGTCCTTCTTTGTCTCCTGTAATTGTCTTTATTTTAAAGTCTATATTGTCTGATATGACAACTACTACTCCAGCTTTCTTTTGCTTTCCACTTACATGGAATATCTTTTTCCATCCCCTCACTTTGAGTCTGTATGTGTCACTAGGTCTGAAGTGGATCTCTTGTAGACAGCATATATATGGGTCTTGTTTTTGTATCCATTCAGCCAGTCTATGTCTTTTGGTTAGAGCATTTAATCTATTTTCATTTAAGGTAATTATTGATATGTAAGGTCTTATTACTATTTCCTTAATTGTTTTGGTATGTTATTGTATGTCTTTTCCTTCTATTGTGTTTCCTGCCTAGAGAAGTTGCTTTAGCATTTCTTGTAAAGCTGGTTTGGGGGTGTGAATTCTCTTAGCTTTTGCTTGTCTCTAAAGGTTTTAATTTCTCCATCGAATCTGAATGAGATCCTTGCTGGATAGAGTAATCTTGGTTGTAGGTTTTTCCCTTTCATCATTATAAATATGTCCTGCCACTCCCTTCTGCCTTGCAGAGTTTCTGCTGAAAGATCAGTTGTTAACCTTATGGGGATGCCCTTGTATGTTATTTGTTGCTTTTCCCTTGCTGTTTTTAATATTTTTTCTTTGTATTTAATTTTTGATGTTTTGATTAATATGTGTCTTGGCATGTTTCTCCTTGGATTTATCCTGTATGGGACTCTCTGTGCTTCCTGGATTTGATTGACTGTTTCCATTCCCATCTTAGGCAAGTTTTCAACTATAATCGCTTCAAATATTTTGTCAGTCCCTATCTTTTTCTCTTCTTCTTCTGGGAGCCCTATAATTCGAATGTTGGTGAATTTTATGTTGTCTCTGAGGTCTCTGAGACTGTCCTTAATTGTTTTCATTCTTTTTTCTTTATTCTGCTCTGTGGTAGTTGTTTGCTCTATTTTATCTTCCAGGTCACTTATCTGTTCTTCTGCCTCAGTTATTCTGCTATTGATTCCTTCTAGAGAATTTTCAGTTTCATTTATTTTGTTGTTCTTCATTGTTTGTTTGCTCTTTTGTTCTTCTAGGTCCTTGTTAAACCCTTCTTGTATTTTCTCCATTCTATTTCCAAGATTTTGGATCATCTTTACTATCATTCCTCTGAATTCTTTTTCAGGTAGACTGCCTATTTCCTCTTCATTTGTCTGGTCTGGTTGGCATTTACCTTCCTGCTTCATCTGCTGTGTATTTCTCTGTCTTCTCACTTTGCTGTACTTACTGTGTTTGGAGTCTCCTTTTCGCTGGCTGCAGGTTCAAAATTCCCATTGTTTTTAGTGTCTGCCCCCAGTGGTTAAGGTTGGTACAGTGGGTTGTGTAGGCTTCCTGGTGGAGGGGACTGGTGCCTGTTTTCTGGTGGATGAGGTTGGATCTTGTCTTTTTGGTGGGTGGGACCACATCTGGCGGTGTGTTTGGGGTGTCTGTGCACTTAATATGATTTTAGGAAGCCTCTCCACTAATGGCTGGGGTTGTGTTCCTGTCTTGCTTGTTGTTTGGCATGGGATGTCCAGTACTGGAGCTTGCTAGTTATTGAGTGGAGCTGGGCCTTAGCGTTGAGACAGAGATTCCTGGGAAAGCTCTCACCCATTGATATTACGTGGGGCCAGGATGTCTCCAATGATCCTATGTCTTGAACTCAGCTCTCCCACCTCAGAGGCTCAGGCCTGACACGCAGCCGGAGCACCAACTTTGTCAGCCACACAGCCCAGAAGAAAATAAAAAGAAAGGAAGAAATAAATAAAATAAAATAAAGTTATTTAAAAATATATTATTAAAAATTAAAAAGTAATGAAAGAGAGAGGGAAAGAAAGAAAGAAAGAAGAAAGAAAGAAAGAGAGAAAGAAGCGAGCAACCAAACCAGAAAAACAAATCCACCAGGGATAACAAGTGCTAAAGCTATAATAAAAAACAAAACAAACAAACAAACAAAAAAACCAGACAGACAGAACCCCAGGACAAATGGTAAAAGCAAAGCTATACAGACAAAATCACACAAAGTAGTATACACATATACATTCACAAATAGAGCAAAAGAAAAAATATACATATACTTAAAAAAAAAGGAAGAGAGCAACCAAATCAATAAACAAATCTACCAGTGATAATAAGCTGTAAATACTAAACAAAGATAAACATAAAACCAGAAGCAAATTAGATGCAGAATGCAAACCCCAAGTTTACAGTTGCTCCCAAAGTGCACCACCTCAATTTTGGTATGATTCATTGTCTATTCAGGTGTTCCAGAGATGCAGGGTACATCAAGTTAATTGTCAGGATTTAATCTGCTGCTCCTGAGGCTGCTGGGAGAAATTTCCCTTTCTCTTTGTTCGCACAGCTCCTGGGTTTCAGCTTTGGATTTGGCCCTGCCTCTGCATGTAGGTCGCCTGAGGGCATCTGTTCTTTGCTCAGACAGGACGGAGTTAAAGTAGAAGCTGATCAGGGGGCTCTGGCTCACTCAGGCCAGGGGAAGGGAGGAGTAGGGAATGCGGGGTGAGCCAGCGGTAGCAGAGGCCAGAGTGACACTGCAACAGCCTGAGGCGCACCGTGTGTTCTCCCAGGGAAGTTGTCCCTGGATCATGGGACCCTGAGAGTGGCAGGCTGCACAGGCTCCAGGGAGGGGAGGTGTGGATAGCGACCTGTGCTTGCACACAGGATTCTTCGTGGCTGCAGCAGCAGCCTTAGCGTTTCATGCCTGTCACTGGTGCCCACACTGATAGCCGCTTGCGCCCATCTCTGGAGTTCGTTTAGGTAGTGCTCTGAATCACTTTTCCTCACGCACCCCGAAACAATGGTCTCTTACGCAGGTCCAAACTTTTTCCCAGACTCTGTCCTGGCTAGCTGTGGCGCACAGGCCCCCTTGAGGCCCTGTGCACACAGCCAACCCCAGTCCTCTCCCTGGGATCTGACCTCTAAAGCCCGAACCTCAGCTCCCAGCCCCCACCTGTCCCATGCTGGTGGGTGAGCAGACAAGCCTCTCGGGCTGGTGAGTGCTGGTCGGCACCGAACTTCTGTGTAGGAATCTCTCTGCTTTGCCTTCTGCACCCCTGTTGCTGCACTCTCCTCCATGGCTCCGAAGCTTCCCTTCTGCCCACACCCCATCTCCACCAGTGAAGGGGCTTCCTAGTGTGTGGAAACTTTTCCTCCTTCACAGCTCCCTCCCCAAGGTGCAGGCCCCACCCCTCCTCTTTTGTCTCTGTTTTTTCGTTTTTCTTTTGCCCTACCCAGGTACGTGGGGAGTTTCTTGCCTTTTGGGAAGTCTGAGGTCTTCTGCCAGTGCTCAGTAGGTGTTCTGTAGGAGTTGTTCCACATGTAGATGTATTTCTGATGTATTTGTGGAGAGGAAGGTGATCTCCACGTCTTACTCCTCTGCCATCTTGAAGGTCCCCCCTATTCAGTTTTTCTCTTGATTTTGGCTCATATTCTTCTGTTTCTTCACTTGCCTAGCAAATTTTTATTGTGTAGTATATATTGTGAAAGACACATTTTAGTTTTTGAATTCTATTACTATCTTTGAAAGAGGCTGATTTATGTTCTAGGGTATATTTAACTTTGCTAGATTAAAACTCTTATCTTTCTTACCTTGGACAGTATCTGAAATCTCTGAAAAGTCCTCTTAATCTTTCAGCTGTTGCTTTCTACAAGATCTTCTGGAGCATAGCATACTATGTATAGTCCAGAGGTCAATCAAGGATTTAGCAGAATTTACAAACAAACTTCTTAGGTTCCAGCCATCCTGCCTTACACAAACTGACAAATATTCTTGGCTGACAAACCATGTAAATGCAAATATACCTTCTGGTTTCTGCCTACTTTTCATCCAGTCTTTTTAATACTTGCTTTTATTTATATTTGACATCTGCTGGCAGATTAATAAATACAATTTTTACATCATTATCAGTAAAGCTAACATCTTTTATAACTTTTTAATATTTCTCAACTATTTTTCAAATTGTTATTAAATCAGATGTTAGCTTTAAAAAATAAGAGCAAAGGATAAGTTTTTTAAATGTCCCATTATTCAGATTTTTCTAGTCAAATGTGTTACACTATATATACTTAAGCATCTAAACACTTGTTTGTTTGTTTGTTTTTTTACCCAGACAACTGATTATCTGATCATAAGCTAACTTATGCAGGAGTCACCAAGAAAAAACTTAAGCATTTACCCTCAAGCTCTTTGTAGTGTTTAACATCTACTCAAATGTTTTTATAATTTCTTTATGACAAGCATTTCAGATATCTCCAGTTGGAAAAAATAAACCTGTTTCTCCAGATTAAGATCACTGTATTTTATTCTATTTACACTGCACAATGCTTTTGACTGTCACTGTAAAGGCAATGGTGTACCAATAAAATGAGAACATAATTACTTGTACTTTTCTTAGGATCTGGAAGAAGGTATCATTTAAACCTTATAACAGATGTATTACGTTTAACAAGTTCTATTGAGAGTATTAGCCATAAAGCTATTAATCAATCAACCAAAATACATAAGGGCAATACTTCCTGAGGGTTTAAGTTTAAAATTAGGTAAGAATAGTAAAGAAGTATAACGCAATTAAGTAAAGAAAGAATCCTCAGACCGTTATGTATTCAATAGTAAATATATATGACCACAAAATTATTTGTAATTATGTGTGTCTAGTTAAACATCTAAACAGAAATATTTACATAGTACTTCCATGTCACATGTGTATACTTTAATTTTTATGCAACTCAAAACATTCTATCATTTAGAAGAGCACAAACTTTATACACACGTGAAGGATGTATCTCCACATTCTCCTCGCAGTGTTCAAACCCAAAAGTAAACATATACCATACAAATCAAAAGTATTATCTCTACCCACAGTACTCTCATATTTCTCACATAATTTTTCCTCAGAGCACTTATTTCAAGCTTTTATGATATTTTTATTTGCATGTCTGCTTCTTTAATTTCCGTCTATTCTCCTAGACAATGAGCTCCTAGAGTTCAGTGATGGGATCTATTTTATTCAATACTGTATACCCACTGCCTGGCTCAGTGTTTGGCAAATGATAGGCATCTGACAAATACATATTACATGAACGAGTTAATGAATACCTGTCTGAGATGCATATCTACCTTTCTCTTGCATATCCTTCCTCCAAAAAAACTTACTACATAACTTTGATCATAGAAAGTATACGTAAGTTCAATGATTGTCACTAAACTTGCAAATTTCACAGTATGGAATTTTCCTTAAGATACTTAACCAGATTTTCCCCTGTAATATCTGGCCATTGTTGCAAAAAATTACCAATTAACACATCTCTTTACAATATTCATGAAAGCTAACAATTTCAAAATCAGACCAAAAAAAAATCATGTTTCTAATAATTATAATCATTGATGAAATAAGAATTATTAGACAAGTTCATCCCTAACTATGAAAACCTTGGGCTTTAAACCTAATATTCACATTGCCAAGGAGTAAAAAACTGACCACAAAGTCTCAACCCTACTGACGAACTAAGGAGAAAGTCAGTCATATATATTTTAGGTAGAAATCTATAAGCATTTACAACTTTAATAATTTTGCCAATGATATGATTTTGTTGTCCTTTTAAATCACATCTAATTAGTAAATTATCCACAAAATACTACTTGATTCTTATTTATTTGTTATGTTTTAAAATTTGGTGTTTCACTGAGAAAACTGTGAGTACTTCAAATACTAAGTTACTTAAGTCATTTTTTAAAAAATTAACTAAAATTATACAACCACTTTGGAAAACTATTTGTCAGGTTATTTTAAAGCTGAATATGCAACTACCCTATGACGCAGCAATTTACATTCCTAATTAATTATCCAAAAGAAATGGAAATATATGTCCATAGAAAGCCCTGTTTAAAAATGTTTATACAGCTTCATTCCTAATAGCCCAAAACCAGAAATAACCTATGATATTTATTAAGAGGTGAATGAATAAATAAACTTGTTTTGCTTTTATAAACGTTATTAGGAAATAAAATGAAACAATCTACTGATACAGCAACATCACAGATGGATCTCAAAAAAGTTATGCTGAGTGAAACTAGTCAAACAATACACACTGTGTGATTTCATTTATTTGAAATTCTAGAACAAGCCAAAATAACTTGTGATAGATATTTGCTTCTGTGGGGAAGATTGACTGAAAAGGGACACAAGGAAACTTAATGAAGTGATGGAAGTGTTCATATTTTGATATACATTCATCAAATCTGATTGATGAGTATACATAATATCTGAATATTGCACTGTATATAAATTATACTGAAATTAAAAAACATTATCCAGATAACTGTATAACAGAACACCATTATTTTGTGATCAGATTTTTTAATCATGACATCCCATTCTAAAATATGCTTAAAAATAATACTCATAACATATTTTTTTCTACATTATATGTAGAAAAGAAAAAGCACTCATTACTGCTCACTCTGCCATAAAGAAAACGAACAATCTAATCATCATTTTTAAGAAAGGACAGCTGAAGCAATGTTAAAATACTCATTATAAGACAGGCTCAAAAATATACTGTATATGAAAAATATTGTATAAAAATTTCAGGTAACATTATGGATGTAATAAAAATTTTATCAAATTCATATAAAAGTATTCAAAAATTCCCTTCTCTTGGATTTTCTTTTAAAAAGCTTTTAGGGCTTCCCTGGTGGCGCAGTGGTCGAGAGTCTGCCTGCCGATGCAGGGGACATGGGTTCGTGCCCCAGTCTGGGAGAATCCCACATGCCGCAGAGCGGCTGGGCCTGTGAGCCATGGCCGCTGAGCCTGCGCGTCCGGAGCCCGTGCTCTGCAACGGGAGAGGCCACGACAGTGAGAGGCCCACGTACCGCAAAAAATAAAAAAATTAAAAAATAAAAAGCTTTTTAGAAGTTATCTAGTGCAACTCAGAAAACTATCAATTGACCCAACTTAATTTGAAGATGAATAGAAATTATGTAAAAGAAACTGTCTAAGCAAACATGGAAAACTATTCAAGATTTAAAATTCATGGGTGACTATACATACTTAAAGTAGGACACTATATTTCAAAAAGAAATTAACTGTCATATATTCTAAGCTTAGTGGTACACAAGAACTGATGGTGTGCATTTTCCTCACCCCTATGTTCAATAATGTCACATTGGTAGATTGAAATTAGCCATGGGGGGAATATTTATGCCATGGAAATAAGCAAATGTTATAAAATTGCTTTCCAGACTATAGCACAGAAGAATGAAAATGAAGCAAGCAAGAAGTCTCACAAAATTGAAGAAACAAATTAGTGTTTGAGGAAACTGGGGAAGTTAAATTTTCAGGGAAGAGTACTACAGTTGATGGGGCTACATAGAGAAAAAGCTCTAAGAAGCTGCACAGGGGTCTCTGAGTTGTTTGCTCAATTATAAGTGGTGCATGTAGAGGGTGAAACTCCACGAGGCTGAGCAAAGAACAAGGAAGGGGAGTTGTAAGCTCAACAATTCCCAAAGCTCAAACTAGCCAGAATGTAGAGACACCCTTGAACACCTAAGGCATTCATTTGAGAACCCAAAAGTGTAATACCATAGTAATAGAAGTTAACCAGCCTAGGGTAAACTATATTTTAAACCTGTCTAACACAGCTTATCATAATTTAACTGGCTGCCAAAACAAATGTCAACAAGCTTTAAAACAATAAAACTCATATTTAGCAGTGTAACACTCGTAATCACCTAATCAAAATCATTAGATATGCAAAGAAGCAGGAGAGTGACACCCATCAGAAGAAAAATCAGATAATAGAAACAGATCCTGAAATGACAGAGGTGATGGCATTGGTAGACAAAGACTTTAAAACAACCACTGTAAACATACGGTTACATAGTTACAAGGGTACACATATTTACAAGGGTATGCATATTTGTCAAAATTCATTGAACTGCACACTTAGAATGGATGCTTTTTTATATGTACATTATTCATCAAATAAGTTGATTTTTTTTAATGTGATGTTCAATATTTTTAATTTCTACACTAACAACATAATTAATTTTACATATTTAATGAGTTCTGCTTGGATCAATACTTGTTGTTTTTTTTAATGTGATGTTGAAGTTGATTTTTTTTAATGTTGATTTTTTTAATGTGATGTTGATCACATTAAAAAAATAAGTTCATTTTTTAAAATGTGATGTTGAATATTTTTAATTTCTACACTAACAATATAATTAATTTTACATATTTAATGAGTTCTGCTTGGATCAATACTTGTTCCTTATTAAAAGAAGTATTTCTTATAGAAAATGATATACAAATGAAATTACTCTTCACAAGTATAATATACATGTGATATGCTCCCTTCTGCAATTTTTTTGTTAGCAAATCTTATAATCTTTCCATTTTTAAATATAGTTCATAACATTCATGAAAACTATAATACGATCTATCAATGGTGGCATATTTTTTGATGGCTGAAATTGTGAAAAATTCATCATTAGGCAAAAGAGATT
This sequence comes from Globicephala melas, assembly GCF_963455315.2. NCBI lineage: Eukaryota > Metazoa > Chordata > Mammalia > Artiodactyla > Delphinidae > Globicephala > Globicephala melas. The sequence goes on from NC_083317.1 coordinate 91,858,329, forward strand.
TGATATAATCCCATACATAATTGAGAAGATGTAGCATGCAGTAGTTGACTTATTTTTTGTATGGCCAAGATGTTGAAAACATTTCAGTACAGATTTAATTCTAGTATAATTTAAAGAGAATCCTGTATTAAGACTAATATAGTTATATTTTAGAATATGTTCTTATTTTTAAAAAGGAGTAATTATAATGACGTTTAAATCCAAAAGCACTTTCAGCAATCATGCCTGATGTCATGTTTCATGGTGATACAGAAAAATAAAAATAATAGTTCCTACCTACATGAGTTTACAGTCTAATTGGGGAGACAAGACATATCCCAGAACAGACATATCCCAGAGATATAGACATATGACACTGCTAATAAAATCACAAAACAAATTATAGTTTCCTTCTCTGAATTGCTAAAGCATGATTTTCTTCATGGTTCATTTGCCAATTAATCATTCATTGCCTTGTTAAATATATAAGTCTTATCCACTCATCACCCTTTGTTTTGAACTGTTACCACATCAGTTATTACAATTGAACTTTTCATATATGTATGAAACTTCAGCTCAGAGACGACATTTTACAGCAAGCAATATGATATGGTGAAAAATTCTATGTAACTGATTTAGAAAAACTGAGTTCTAATCGTTGCTATTCCACTATCAAAACCTCCTTGCACCTTCAAAAATTACATCTTATAGTAATTCATAAGATCTGGATTGGTGGTTTTTCCATGGTATGTATTCAATCAATATGTATATGATTAATTAAGTTATTAATTTGTTGTGTCAATAAATAGAAATTAGTAGTGATAGAGGACAAAAAACAGAGATTAGTGTTTGTAAACACTATGTTAAATAAATCTCTTTGTTTTACAAAAGAGGAAACAGTAGCTCTTAAATGACATTAATACTTAAAATACAGTAATAGATAGATCCTACCTACCTCATAATCCCAATATTATATAAATTCATACCTGAAAATGGCTATAAACATTTCTAACAAATAGAAATAATATTGAAAAACATAGCAAGGATAATTTTTATTTTATGTTTCACATTGTTTAGTAGAGTTAATGTAACCTTCTAAGAAAAATACTCAAAGGATGCAAAATTCTTGCAAGTATCTACTCATTAAACATAATGATAATAAAAATGATCACAAGTTTCATTTCTTGGGAAAATATTGGGTACCAGGCACTATGTAAGTTTTTATTTTCATTTAATATTTATAGCAACACTATTAGCCTAATCTTGTAAGTGACAAAATTGATATTCAAAAAAACTAAACAACTGTCATATGCTCATATAGGTTTATTTTTAAAGCAGAAGTATAATTTTAAACTAGGCCTGTGTCATTTAACTGTATCAGATTGCCTCTTGAGATTATTGTCAAATTTGAGTAACTCATTTAGTATTATTGAATCATATATTTAAAATTCTAAAGATAAATATAGGTAAGGTAATACTTGGAATGTATCAGAAATAAAACATGTAGTAAAATTTGCAATTCAATTAAGCATAAATAAGATCTATTAGGGAAAATGCTCTAATCAAATGTTCAGTACCCAATGTCTTAGTATAATTGAAAAATTAATATAGTATACTCTATAAGTAATAAGTGTATATCTATTTTTAATTGATAGCAATAAATTTAAAAATTAAACATGTCATGAAGAGAAATCCCATACTGATTTTAAAGTTAATAAACTATTCATTAAACTTACTTAACTGTTTGCTTAAAATATACATAACCTAGATCTTTTATGGTTTATATTTTTAATTTTATCAAAAGCAAAATATAATAAAAATCTTAATAACATATAAATTGTCATAGCTCATGTCAAACCAGAATAGTATCAAATTATTTGCATCACAACCTGTCTTCAAGAACATATATTTCTGCTACACAAATCTTACATTCTGCTATGAGAGCCAAAGGAATTATTGTTTTGTACTTATATGACATGCTCAGTTCTCAAAGCACTGGAAAATCAGATGGTTACTAGAAGTGGCCATAGCAGTGTAAGCATCTTTGTATGTACCTGTCAGAGTGGATTTAGGGGTGAGCAAAATCTATCCTCTATAAAACATGCCCTTTGGTTGTTTTGTTTTGTTTAAAATTAATTACAGAGTAGAAATACTTAAATACTACAAGAGATTCCCAAAATATCAGCAGATTTGAAAAGAAACCAAACAGAATATTCAGAAATAAAATAAAATATTAGAAAATAAAACAAAAGGGAAATGTTAACAACAAATTAGACAGAACCAAAGAAATAATCAGTGAAGAGGAAGACAGAGTTGAAGAAATTACACAGTTGGAACACAAAGAGCAAACAAGATAGAAAAAGATGGGGAAAATTTTTAAAGTTATAGAAGATAGAATGAGAAGATGTAAGATAATATTAAAGAGGAGAGCCAGAGGAGAGTGTAAGGAAAAGTTTAAAGAGTTTGTATTTGAAGAGATAATGACTAAAAATGCTCAAATGGTAAAAGCAACTAAAAGAACACACACCCAAGCACATTATGCTGAAACTGCAGGTGAAAAGGCAAAAGAGGAGGTGAAGCAGGTCAAATCTAAAAATGAACACCAGCCATTCTGGTAGCAGACTCCTCTACAACAGTAATGAAAGCCAGAACACTATTTTAAAAATACCTTCAAAGTGCTGAAAGGAAATAATCACCAAAATATAATTGTGTTTGAATAAGCTGTGTTTCTGGAATGAATAAAAAATAAATCTACACAAATATTATCTGTATATGATAATAATAATGTCAAAATTGCAGTCATTTAAAAAATTTAATTAAAAAAATGAAAACAGGTAAATCAGAAAAAAAAATGAAAACAACAAGTAAATCAGAAAGATGATCATATCAAAGTGTTCTAAGATCCCAGTCTTAAATTACCATTCAACTTTACACTTTAAGTATACATGGTAAACATCAAGAATAACCACAAAAACAATAGTTCCAAACCAGAGAAGTGAGAAGATGGGATATAACACACACACACACACACACACACGCGTGCGCGCACACACACACACACACACACACACACAACCCAAATGCCCCAATCCAACATGAAGCAATAAGGAAACAAAAATGGTTCATTGAAAAAGTAGGACATAGACAAAAAAGACACAGTAAGTTAAATAACAATAATCAAAATAAATATAAATGTAATAATTCATCAGTTATACAAAAGAAAATGTCTGATTGGATATTTTTACAACTCCATCTACACTAAAATCTGAAACACTGACAACACCAAATGCTGGCAAGGATGTGAAGAAGTAACAGGAGTTCTCACTCATTGCTAATGGAAATTCAAAATGGCACAGTCATCTCAGAAGACACTTTGGCAGTTTTTTACAAAATTCAACAAACTGTTAAAAAATGATCTAGCACTCACACTCTTTGGTATTCACCTGATGGTTTGGAAACTCAAGTTCACACAAAAACCTATTCACAAATAATTACAGCAACTTTAATCATAATTATCAAGACTTGGAATCAAGTAAGAAGTCCCTCAGTAGGTGAGTGAATAAACTGCTTTTTTTAAGCACCTATAAAATGGAATATTATTTAGCAATAAATAGAGATGAACTATCAAACCACAGAAAAACATGGAGGAATCTTAAATGCATAATTCTAAATGAAAAAAGCCAATCTGAAAAGGTAACATACTATATGTGTCTAACTATATGACATTTTGTAAAAGGCAAAACTATGGAGACAGTAAAAAAAGATCAGTGGTTGCCAATGGTTCAGGAAAAGGGAAGAGAGATAAAAAGGTAGAGCACAGGAGATATTTTAGGTCAGTGAAACTATTCTGTATGATACTATAGTGGTGAATACATGTCATTATACATTTATCAAAACCCATAGAATGAACAACATAGAGTGAACCCTAATGTAAACTATAGACTTTAGTTAGTAATAACATATCTATTAATATTGGCTCTTCAGTTGGAACAAATGCACCACAGTAATGTGAGATTAGTGGAGGAAATTGGAGATGGAGGAAATAAGTAGATATATGGAACCTCTCTGTACTTTCCACTTAATTTTTTGGTAAACCTACAACTGTTAAGCAAAAGTCTATTAATTTTTTTTAAATAGAGAAAAAGAAATAAAGATATCATTATTATACCATAAAACACAGCTATAGGGACACAAGACAAATGTAAAACATACAGATTTTGAAACTCTGGGTGGAAACAGATGGAAAAGAAATGCAAAGCAAACATGAACCAAAGGAAATATGGAATGGCCAAGTACATTTCAGATAAAATAAAACTACACTGTTACTAGAGTTAGGATGGCAATTTCATTATAATAAAACATTCACTTCACTAGGAGTATGTAACATATATAATTCTAAATTATATGTGCATAATTTAAAAGCCCCCAAATATATAAAACAGAAGTTGAGAAAAATAAAAGGAGAAATGTACAAATCAATAGTATTGAGAGAGACTGACACACCTCTTTCAGGTACTGAAATAGGTTAATTAGATAAAATTAATAGTTATAGAAATTTATAAAAATAGCAAATTTAATTTAATGACTTTCATTAGAATCTGCAGTCACCAAAGAAGAGTACACTCTTCTTAAGCACACACAGAATATTAACAAATATTTACCTTATTCTAGGAAAAAATATAAGTTTCGAAATTTAAAACATAGATCACCTTCACTGATCAGAATGCAATTAAATTACAAGTTTGTAAAAACAAAAAAACAAACAAAAACATACATTTGAAAAACACAGAGTTGAATAACTCTTTGGTCAGAAAATAAATAAATCATAATGGAAATTTTAAATTACTTAGAACTGAGTAAAAATAAAAACAATACTATAAATAATAACTTGTAGAATATAGTAAACTTAGTATCTAAAAGGACATTTATAACCTTAAATGCTTATATTAGTCTTAAGTAAGTTTTAGCTAGGTGCTGTTGCATAAATTAATCCAAATAAATCTTTCTAACCTTCACAAGAAACCTTCCCAAATTATTTGGGAATTTAATTTATATTAAATTTTATAAAATAATATTAGTATGTCTTAATTTTTCTCTATCATGAAATTTCAAAGAGTACATGCTAAACTTCATTACTGAAATTTTTCTTTTAAAATATTTGTGATATTGCCAAAAAGTATATTTCATATACTTATAAATAACTGGGAAAGAGATAATAGGCCTTCTAAACATATGCTTAATAGTACCAGAAAAAAAATGTTGTAACTTAAGCATTTATAAACAAGAAATTAATGTTTAAATAGATAAAATAAAAAGACTCAATATACAGATGCCTTTTCATGTGGAAAATTCAGTGGAAAACCAAGTAAATTAACAGAATCATTTCAGCCAAAACAACATATTAGCTTTAAATGTCTAGTTAAATCTGCTTTGAAAACTGCTACGTCATCATAAAAATTAAATTGTTGTTATATCTTAAAGTATTTATTACTGAGTTATCCAGAACTGTGACTTTGTTTGTGTGTGAAATTTGGCTAGGTCTGAAAATAGAGTACTTTTAGACACTTTAGAATTCCCAGCTAGATTCAGAAGAGTCAAATGGTGAATCTTTGTAGTGAATACTCTGAAACAATTTCTATATCACTACTGACATATTTATTATTTTCAAATATATCAACTTTTACAGAAGGTCTACTTCTATCCTTGATACTTGGTCACCAGATGCCAAACAAAATGGCATGTTCCTAAGATCATTGCTTCTCCTGGCATAGCTACAATAGGCATTATTTACATAGACTACAATTAAAATAGGGCACCTAGTGGGGGGGCAATATTGTGGCCCAACTAGTAAACAACTATGCAAAAGCATTGTAAATATATTATTGATTCAAAATTATAAATTAATTTGAAGCACACAGATCTTAATCAAGATTTAAAATTATAGTTCCAAAAAAAAAAAAAATTATAGTTCCACCGAAGTCTAAATATCTTACATCCTACTCTGTCATTTCTATTGCTCCACTGGAAAACAGTTTTTATATTTCACATATTATTGTTCTCAATGCCTTTTGTTTTAAATTAACATTTCAAAATCTCTTAGAATCTACTATTTCAAGTGAAACAAACATAGCATCATTTCAATATTACAACTCTAGGGCTACTGGTATTTTAAATTACAAACTAATTGACATTTTCTTTCACAATCTCAAAGCATCAAATTTATATGAATAGATTTAATCATAATACTTCAATTACTGGTACTTAAAAATGTCTCCTTCATATAATGCCTAAGAGTTGAATTAAGTAGAGAACTATAAATGTAATTTGTTAAATATGGTACTGAAATTACAAAGATACAATTCCAAAAGATAGAGTCTAGCTGTCAACATACAATATTTTCAGTATGGAATCATTTTTCAATATTCAATTAAATGCATCTTTAAAATAATTTAGTAGGTATCTTTTAATACCAAAAATTTAGTTACAGTGCTTATTTTCCATGTAGCTCTAGAAAAATATTTTCAAAATAGAATTATTAAAGAAGAATTTTCCAAAAGTACCAAAGAACTTTTGAACAAAATATACTTCCCAAAATACACTTGAAGAGTTATATTTACGTCCAACTAACTAAAAAGAAAAATGTCAGTACAGGATATATAAAGTATTGTAAAAAATAATATAGTAGCACTATAATTCTCTTTCATTTACAAGAATGATTGAACACATTTTCCACCAGAATGGCCATGATCTTCACTGAAAATGGCAAATTGCTTTATTTTATTCTGTCAAAGGGTTTTCTTTGAAATGGTGCTGTTTGGGAGCTTCTATCTCAATGACAGCTTGAGCAGGGACAAATATTTCTTTGTTCTAGACCAGAATGGTACATGAAAGCAGACAAGGAGACCAAAAAAAAAAAAATTACGATTTACCAAGTAGCCTCCAGTACCCTGAGACAGAGACAGAGAGACACAGCAAGAGCAGGGGAAGAAACTGCTAGAGTAAGGCAGAAACTAATGTTCTAAAGAGGAGGGATAAAATCCCCTACAGCAAAAGTCAGGTCCCAGGTGAACTGAAAACACCAAAGGTAATTACAAAACCATCAATCAAAACATTAAAAGGAAGAACGTTTTTGATAGCTATGTTTGATAGCTATGTTCTAAAGGTTTGTCCCATGAGAGAATGAGTCAATTGCTCCAAGTTTGTATAACTATTATCTGTCTAACATTTATTGAGCCACTCCTATTTACTGAGCCACACTTTCCTACTGCAAAATGTCAGTATCTGCCCTCAAAGAACATCCTGTTGAGTAGCTAGAAGAACTATTTGTTTAGGCTCTTTGATGTGTTAGCTGTACAGACATTTACAAATTAACTATTCTCTCTGACTTATTGTGCCCCCCTCAGCTAAATGGGGATTGACTACTTGCCTTGTCACAGTTCATATCTATTTCATTAAGGCCATGCAGTCTATAACTTAACTTCTTCCTTTGGATTTTTACCATACAAGACACAACTTTATGTTTGGATGTGGAAATTATAAAAGTAGGAAAAATTCAAACAGAAATAACCTAAGTGTAATAGAAACCTCTGAGCCTCATCTATAATAAATCATATTGGGGGCTAGAGGAAGAAGTAATTTAAAAGAATCCCATTGGTCTACATAGATTAAGAAACAAATCTATATAAAACTCAGATTCTAAGAATTAGAGATTACTTCTAATATTATCTAGCATATCTTGCCATTTAAGAGAGAAGAAAACTGAGATTTGGAATGGTAAAAGTGATTTTCTCAGAGACATAATGTGTTAGTGGTAGAGATGGAACTTGGATTCAGGAGGGTACCCACCATTCCCAGCACTGATACAAGGCTCGCTATGCCTAAACAGTTTATATAAATAATATAGATTATGCTGAATTCCTGCTTTTCTTCTGGGAGTCTGTCATTTTGGTACATGCCAGACAGAAGGTGCCTACATGACCATCCCCACTGAAAACGCTGGTTGCTGAGCTTCTAAGAAGTTTCATTGGTTGGCAACATTTTACATTTGTCACACTCATCGCTGGAGGAATCACTGCTTCCTGTGTGACTACGCTGAGAGAGAACCCTGGAAGCTTGTACCTGATTTCTCTCAGACATTGCCCCATGTGCCTTTTCCTTAGGCTGTAATAAACCATAGCCCTTCTCCTGACTACATCCTGAGTCTTCTGAGTCCACCTAGCGAATCATCAAACTTAGCAGTGATATTGAGGTCCTCCTGACAAAGAGATATTTTTAAAAGAAATACAAAAATGCTTTACTTTTTTATGTACTAGCTCCCCCACCAACCAGTGGTACAGACTCCTTCAGACTCCTACCCCATGATGTTAGAAACCAGCTAGTGAATGGATGTAAATATTTCTCCATAAGCACATATGATAAATGAGAAAAAAATCCATGACATATTTACTAAAAACCTAATGAAGAGGTACCTCTTAAAGGATTCTACTACAGTAAAGATGTTTTTAAAAATCAAGAAAGTGATCCTCAGAGTTTAAAAAGATATTTCACATTTTAACACAGAAATCTTTCTTATAATGTTAATCAAAAACAAAAATAACATTAATAGAACCTTGAGATATTAAAAAAACTTCATGAGATATTACATGAGATGAAACCCCTGAAAGAAATAGTTAAATTTCCCATATTCACAATGGGAATATTTACAGTAGTCTAAAAATAAGTTTGCATTTTTTAAAAGTCAATACACAACGTTTATGTTGCTTGTAGGTCTATGATTCCACGTAGGTCAATGATTAAGAAAATTGAGTCTCTATCGGGATAAAAAGGCCAAAACAAAATGTAATTTGTAACATGTTTTGAACATCATTATTAATATCTTAACAAATATAAAAATATATGGCTTCAAATGTTGTTTTTATAATGTAATTACAGATTGTTATAGAATCAAAATATATTTCTGTAAAACTGCACTATAAATTTTATAATCCATGAAAATTATTCAATTTATGGATCTTCACGTTTTGAAAACACATACTCCAAAAAAGGGAGCTTCACACAGCATGCAGGATCTTAGTTCCCTGACCAGGGACTGAACCCATGTTCCTGCAGTGGAACCATGGAGTCTTAACTACTGGACCACCAGGGAAGTCCCTTTCTTTTATTTCTTGAGAAAAAAATTATACAATTCTACAGTGATTTCTTATAAATTAAGAAAGACAGCTTTCAGATATGAAAACCAGATCAATATTTTCTAAAATTGCTGCTGCTTCTTTTTTTTTTAACCAAGGGAATGCATTCTTTTTTACTTAAGAGACAAGACAATATATATTTTTTTATTATTATTTTTTTTTTTTGCGGTACGCGGGCCTCTCACTGCTGTGGCCTCTCCCATCATGGAGCACAGGCTCCGGACGCGCAGGCCCAGCGGCCACGGCCCACGGGCCCAGCCGCTCCGCGGCACGCGGGATCCTCCCGGACCGGGGCACGAACCCGTGTCCCCTGGATCGGCAGGCAGACTCCCAACCACTGCGCCACCAGGGAAGCCCCAGGACAATATTTTTTATAATGAAAAGGAGCAAGCAAAAAAAAAAAAGAATGTTATCTATTTTTCTAATGATATTAAATATTCAAATAGGAAATGTTAATACTAAACTGTAAGTAAGAAGAACACAGTTGTGATACATACTTGCCAACAATGTTAGAAAATTCAGCAACAGTCTCCTAAAATATTCAGAATCTTTTTTCGTAAAAGGATAAAACATAACAGCAGTGAGAAAACTCACGCAGGTGGTGAATCATTCCACTTTGTTCTGTGGGACCTTTAACCTCAATTGCAAAAGAGATTCCTTTTCCTGACGTCTGAACTGAAATTGTAATTCCACACAGAAAGCAAGCACCTATCACCTTAAATTTGTATTATATTAAGAGGAAAACTTATTTAACTACAATTGCCTGATGACAGAGAAGTTACACTATCCAAAATGAAAGTGTGATATAAAAAAGACAGAGAAAAAAGTTATGTAGAGTCTAGGAACCCGCAGGAACTCTCTTTGGTTCCTTTTATGACTCTTGAGCTTCTTCATCAATCATCAAAGGCAATCCCTCCTTCAGGAAATCTCCTATTCAACAATACTAATTATTGTATTCAATCACAGTGTAGCTCTTCTTTTTAAAGAAAGGCAGTATGCTTACTGGTTAAGATAACAAGCTTTGAAGCCACAGATACTTAGCTTTAAACCTTGTTTTTAAGTCTCAGTTTCTTTATCTGTAAAACAGGATAATCGTTGTAGTTTCTATAACATAGGTCAGGGGTCCCCAACCCCCAGGCCGCAGACCAGTAGTGGTCCGTGGCCTGCTAGAAGCTAGACCGTACAGCAGGAGGTGAGCGGCAGGTGAGCAATCAAAGCTTCATGGGCCGCTCCCCATTGCTCCCCATCACTCACATTACTACTGCCTGAACCATCCCCCCAACCTGGCCCCATCCATAGAGAAATTGTCTTCCACGAAACTGTTCCCTGGTGCCAAAAAGGTTGGGGATTGCTGTCATAGGTGATGTTTAAATAGATAATGCTTATAAAACACTTAGCTGGACCATAGTAAACCCTGTGCCTGTAGTTAGCTGATAACATTCTCAGGACAGCAACTGTTAGAGTATTAAAGAGTAGCCCAGAATAAATTCTATTTGGACCAAAGGGTCTTATACCTCTATATCTACATCTATATCTATATCCATACCTATATATTTATGTATAGATATATGAAATAAACCATTACAGTATTGAAAGGAATATATATACAAATATTATATATTTACACACACTTTGGGAAGATGAGGCTTCTCTAAGCATGATATCAAAAGCAAATAACATAAAGGAAAATATCGATAGTTATGACTACACAAAACCAAATTTTTAATTACAAAAATCACCATGAATATAGGAGTATACATTGGTACAACGTTTTTGGAGAAAATGCAACAATACTTTAATTACCCTTAAAAATGTACATATACTTTAATTTCTCAATACTGCTTCTAGAAGTTTTTCTACCTGAACAATAAAAAATGTGCTCACAGATCTGCTGAAAAGGAGTTTAGTAGTGTTTTAATTAAAAGGTAGAATGAGAGAGAAAGAAGGAAGGAAGGAAGGGAGGGAGGGAGGGAGGAGGGAAGGAATGCTTCAGTGCTCAACAACAGATTAAATAAGTAATTGTGATACAGCTTATTCTACAGTATATGTATCAGATTACAGCCATTAAATTATATTATAGAAGAATATTTAATAATATTGAAAGATATTCAAAATATATTAACTAAAAGAGAAAACCATGAAAGATATGATAACTTTTTATTTGTGGATAGAGAGGCTAAATAAGCATAATGAGTGGCAAAGACTGGGTGATTTCTCTTTATTTTTCTGTTTTCTGGAGAAAATAGAAATATTTTAAAGATATTTATAAAATATGTAAAATATAATGTGGTAGTTATAATTGTAAAATTTCACGAACTATGTCAGTTTAGATTATTTTAAGGCACAGAGATTTTTACTTTGCATGTAAAATATAATAGCATGGAGAACATGATTAGCTAAATTAAGATGAACAAATTTAGCAGCTTTCATTGCACTTAAGGACAGAGAATTGCCTAACATTCACCTGAAGACAACACCTTCAAATGTAAAACAAAAAATCACCCATTACTAAAAAGAACGTACCTGGAAAGCCCAGAATGCTTGTTTCCTGAATTAATCATGAGAAATGGAAAATGACTAATTCCAAACCACATACACTCAAATTTTTCAGGAATAGATGAAAGAAAAGGAAGAATTTCTCTTTATCTTAATGTGCTACTTAAAGCAGTATGGACCTAAGTGTTCTAGATGAAGCTAAATACATCAAATTCAAGGATATTATTAAAACTCATTAAACCTAATTCCCACCTAAACATAAGTGGAATGAATCAAGACACAGAACTAAGTTTTCCATGTTCTAAACTTAATGAATACATAAGTATTTCCATTAAGCATCAATAGGCAGTTATATTATCTTGCTTAATTATTTTTTCTTATCATAAATTTTGGCACATTTTAGAGTGCACTCATTACAGTCCATAATCTCTTGAAGAAAAAAATGCAGTTTTTCATAGTTTCAGATTCTAAAAAATGTATAGTCACTTCCAGTTTTCTTCCACATAAACTATTACACCTTTTGGGAGTTTCTCTGACCAAAGATATAATCTACATTCGTTTTATTTTGTTTTCTTCTGCATCACACTCGACTTGGGTTTCCAATTCTTATAACATACATCACCTTCCATTGTGATCACTGACATATGGCACCTTCCATTGTGATCATTTAAACGCATTTTTGTCTCTCCACACAAACACACACACGTTTTAACCTCTATAAAGGCAAGAAACTTGCCTTGTTTGTTTTTGTACTTCTAACATCTACTCTAGACATAATTCTTATTCACTAAGTGCTAAATAAAATAGAATTTGGGAAATTCATGTAAAACCTGTACTTGGAGACACAACATTCTGCTATTTATTAAAAGCAAAACACAACTTCTCAGGACATCAGGCACATCATCTGTAACATATGGATGGTAGCTACCCAGTCAGTGCCCACATGTGTCTCAGTAAATTAAAGCTTGTGAAGACTCTAGGGGATTGCAAATCACTGTGTAATATATCCAGTGCTAACAGCTCCTTACATTATTGATGTTTAGTAAAAACTAATACCTGATTCCACTAGAAAATTTTTCACCTATCTACTTATCTATCTAAAACTTTTAAGCCAAATAAATGTTTGTCATCCAGAATGTGAAGTTACTAATTATTAATAAGAAATTGATATTTTATAGTACAAAGAGCAGAGACTTGGAAGTTACAAGATTAGGCTCACATTTTTACTTCATCATTTATTAGCCACATCAGTTAACCTCATACGTAAGCTACATATGGGACATGCTAAGAATAATAATAAGATGCCTCACCAGAGCTTTAGGAAAGATTAAATATGTTGTATATGAAAGTGCTCCACCAACCAGAAGGCATTATACAAAATTTGGCAATTATTATTAACTTTTACATAGTAAATTACTGCAAATGATCACTAATCCTAATAGCCTTCACTAATATACTGACTACTGTGTGCAAGGCATTGAAATGTTTTATTTATATTTTTGTTAACCTTCAAAACAACTGTAAAAGATGAATATTACTGTTCTCATTTTAATAGGAGAAAACTAAGCCTCAAAACCCTTAAGGAACTTATCCAAGTACACCTAATGTAGCAGTGGCGGAATCTGAACCAAGGACCATGGATGTCAAAGCCTATGTTTCTTTCCACCACGTCAGACTTTCAAAATAGAGTTCAGGTATCTCTCCCATTGAATGTCAGTATTACAGCTCCTAAAAATCACACATAAAAAGTTAACCTTTTTTCCTGTTGCACTGAATGGGAAATATTAGTATTTGTTATACATTAACCCCAATACAATAAGTTTCATAAAACACATTAAAACTCTAAGTCGGGACTTCTGGTGGCACAGTGGTTAAGAATCCGCCTGCCAATGCAGGGCACATGGGTTTGATCCCTGGTCCGGGAAGATCCCACATGCTGCGGAGCAACTAAGCCCGTGTGCCAAAACTACTTAGCCTGCGATCTACAGCCCGCGCTCTAGAGCTCGCAAGCCACAACTACTGAAGCCCGCGTGCCTAGAGCCCTTGCTCCGCAAAAAGAGAAGCTACTGCAATGAGAAGCCCGTGCACTGCAATGAAGAGTAGCTCCCGCTCGCCGCAACCAGAGAAAGCCCGCGCGCGGCAATGAAGAACCAACACAGCTAAAAATAAACAAATAAAATAAATAAATTCATAAAAATAAAATAAAACTCTAAGTGGCAAACTATTATATTAGGATATAAACTGCTGAAGACATTGCTTAATGATCATCAAGCAATTAATACAGTAGTTAGCAGATGGCTGATTTCGATGCAGCAGCGTGGCTTCCAGCATCAGCCATACTCAAGTGCATCACCAATGCTATATGCAACGTTTTCTGCAGAGGCTACACCTGATCCTGACACTCTAACAACTATATCTAGTCTCTACTCAAACATTATTTTTATTTAAAAAATCATACATTGAATTTAGATAAATCAATATAATTTTTCCTATATAAACATTGGCTGAAAAACATATTTGAGGACTATGTAAAAGTCCACAACATCTGGGAATACATGAGCCACACACTAACCATACATTAACCTGGGAAGATGTTTTATAAGGAGCTCCTTATATGTCAGACATCAGTACAAAAAGTTGGTGTCATTAAATAATGCACCAAAAGAAAACTGAATGAACTTATTTCTGTTTAAAGTCAAGGACAGACCGAAAACATTTAAGACTGACTTTTTGTCGATAATGAAGAACACAGTGTATGTAATGTGTAAAACACACATATGCTACAGAATCCTTTATTATTCAAGTCATGGTTCTTACAGGCAATCCAAAGCTAATGGATAAAAATATGGAGAACTAAACAACATTTATTTTATCACATACATTTTATGATTTTTTAAATTCCTGTAAAATATGTATTCGATTATCTGCTTATTTAAGGGGAAAAAAGTGAATGTCTGTCCCAGAAAGAGGAACAAAACAGTAAAATTTCCTTTTTGAACAAAATATTCAATTGGATACATTGTAAGCATACTGTAAATACTTCTTATACCTCACAATTAAAGACTTAGTTGAATCTCTGCCTTTATCCCAGGTAACAGTTGAATCTCTGCCTTTATCCCAGGTAACAGAGATCAATGGTCCAAAAGATAAAGACTTTTAGTGTTTCAACTGTCTTTTAACATTAACTAAATTTTGTTTAAATTATCATTTTTCCTTCTATAAGCAAAAAAAATAAAATAAAAAGAAAAACTGTCTACTTAGAAAAGGGGAAAAGTATTTTAGCCAACAGAAAACACATCAGTGGCTATCATTTAATCCTTTAACTATGTTGCAGGATGAGACCGTTAGAAAACTTTTTTTTTTTCATTGATAATATAAACACACTAAACCTCGGGGGCAGGATCAGAATTTTGAGAAGAACACCAAGTGGGAAAATAAAGTCACATCTAGGATTTGGGGACAGGAGGAACCAAAGTGTGTGACAATTCTGAGGCAGATGGGAATCTGTAACTAAGAAAACCATCCCCCCAGGTAGTGAGGCCACTCACTCCATCAGCCTCATTTCAGTGGATGAAAATGTAAAGCTGTCTAAGTCAAACCTAAAATAGTGAAGTTAAAAGCATCCTTCCAAAATTGTAAATTAACAAACATGATAATTATGAACTCAGACCAAATATAAATTCTTTAACCTGTTAGGGGAGGTGTCAAAATGAGAAAAATTAAAAAGTCATTTAATTTGCCATATTTCATAAATGAAGCTGTGCTGAAGATGTTCCTTGCCTCTGACTTTAAGCACTATTTTTACATTGCTGCTTAATAGTAGCAATCTGCCCAAATTTCATTCTATTCATATACAATACCAGCCCATATGTTTTATAATTCCATTTTTAATAGAGTGAGCAAAGCTTTAGCTCTTGGATGCGTAATGAAAACTTACACAGTGATTATAGAAAAAAAATACGTGCTGCAATCTCTCTTGAAAATTCAAGAACACATTATCTACTGCCCGCCCTTACGAACTAATCATTTAATTTGGCCAAATTATCTGTGCTTTGAAATTTTAAAAAACATATGTTTTAAAATATTCATTTAAAAAAGTTCTGTTATTAAAATTGTATCCACAGAACTGATAATGCCGCTTACATAATCTCTATTCTAGAATTCAGTATACCTGAAATTCATAAAAGTGTAAGTACAGTCAGCCCTCTGTATCTGTGGGATGCCCATGAATAGGGAAAGCTAAGGTAGTATGCCATTTTATACAAAGGACTTGAGCATCTGTGGATTTTGGTACCCACAAGGGGTCCTGGATCCTGAGGATACAGAGTGACAACTGTAATATCTAGGTCTCACCCATTTCACTCCACTTCAACATCATACGTGTGTTAATTCGTATTACCTAAAGATTTTTATAGATAGTGCAAAGGGAGCCCAGGTGTTTAAAATCACTGCAGTTAGTAAATAAATTACATGAAATGACTGTTTACCTAGAAAAATGTCTAAAAGATAGGCTAGTATTAATTATAGGTAATCAGGATGATTTTTTCCCCTTACGTTTTATTCATTTAATCCAGTTACACACCTTTAACTTTCTTCATATGTGACTTTTGTCACTAGGAAAGCTTTTATAGATTTTTACAAAATATTTCAGAAACAAGTTCCAATTTGTGTATGAATCATATATAGAGTTGCACTGTAAATAAAAATGCACAATAAATTTAAAATGTACATTAGTGACTTAAATAAATCACATTTATGACAATCCAATGATGAGTGTTTAAGGTATAAAATATGAGAGGGCTTCCCTGGTGGCGCAGTGGTTGAGAGTCCGCCTGCCGATGCAGGGGACACGGGTTCGTGCCCCGATCCGGGAAGATCCCACATGCTGTGGAGCGGCTGGGCCCGTGATCCATGGCCGCTGAGCCTGCGCGTCCGGAGCCTGTGCTCCGCAACGGGAGAGGCCACAACAGTAAGAGGCCCACGTACAGCAAAATAAATAAATAAATAAATAAATAAATAATAAAAATATGAGAGAATGGAGTTAGGAAAAAGAAGAAAATGGGCAATAAAGATAACAGGAATCAGCACATTTTCCTAAGATAGAAAATTCTTAATAACAATCCAGTGCAGTAAAGAGCCCAATTCTGTCCCATTAGTACTATCCCCAGGTGGTTACATGAAGGCAGGGAAGAGCCAAAGGACACTTAGCCTCACTTATTCTCAATAGCAAAGAGACTAGAGAGAGATTTTCTGTTCTCCTTCGAGTGTTTTTAAGGCTACATACTTTTTTTATTATTAACGTAATATGTAGGTATTTTAGGAAATTTGGAAATTACAGAATAGCATCAGTGAGAAAATTTAAATTGCCTGTAATTCCAGAAGCTAGAGACAAATACTATTGCAGCTTGGTATATTTTCCTCCAGTCATTTTTCTATGCAAATGTACATGAATTTTAACCTACTTTGCACCGCACAGTGAGTACAGTTTGGCATTCTGCTTTTTCACTTAACACACCAGACATTTCTGTATTTTAAACACTCTTTAAAAACACCATGTTTCAGAACTACATAATATTCCATCATATGGCTTTACCGTAATTTATTTAAAAGTCCTGCCATTGTAGGAATTTTGTTTTTTTCTAATTTTAAGTTGGCATATTTAATAATGAACATCATAATTTTGTATATTTATCTGTAGTTTTATCTACACCTCTGCTTTCCTTCCGTGAGATTTCTAAAATTAGATGTCTAGGTCAGAGGTATCAATTTTTTAAAGGCTATTAATGTATATTACCAAATTCTTTTCTCAAAATATTGTACATATTTTTATTCAATTCTGTAGTGTATGAAGGTGGTTCCTTTTCCACTTCTGGCTTTATGCTTTAAGAATGTGGTAATATCAGCAAAGTACAAACTGGTGAAGCATTTCAATTCCTTTATAATTTACTAGTCCAACATTCAGTTTAAATGCTATGAACTGAAAGGCTTCAAGAGAGCATTTCAAAATGTATTTACACTTACGTGAAACTGCCTTTATTCTGCAGTTTAAAGAGCTGTGATTATCTTCACAAAATTTTACCATAATGCCTCTTGACTCAGAGGTGTAGCTCCAGAAGAGAAAAAATAAAATTAGACAATGATGTCTTAGAAAGAGCACAAGATTTTGATTCACATAGACCTAATGAGATATTTAACTTTAAAAAACTATTTAACCCCATTTGACTCTGTTTCTTCAACACTAAAATGCGAGAAATATCTACTTTTCTGGGTTATAAAATTTGATTATATATATATATATATATATATATCAGTTATTGAAAATGAAAAGGCTTGCTCATCACCCTTCCATAGTGAAGCTCACCAGAAACCAAATCCCACCTAAGCATATATTTATCACCTTTTAGTGTTTAATTCTTAAAATAGATGTTTAAGGATTATTAAATATGTAAAGAATGCTTCCCATGCAAAAACAAACAGCAAAAAAAGATAACCAGGAGGAAACAGACTATGCAGAGTGAGAAATACTTCAACAAAATAAAATTAATATAGTGTACCATAAAACTAGAACAGGATATCATAAATTAGGAACAATCACAGAATAAAGCGTTCCTAAAAATTAGGAATATAATAATAAAAGACAAAGTCAAGGAAACCACAAGAGACAAAAAGAAATGGAAAGTTAACAGGGGTAAAGTCAGAGAATTAATCCAGGAAAGCCAGCATTTTTTTCAATAGGAGTTGCCAAAATAAAGAGGAAAGAAAATCACAATAATGTAACAATGCCAATAAGAAAATTACCAAGCTGAAAATTCAGTTTGAAAAGGCACACAGATGCTCACTAAAGAGATCAAAAATTTCCTAAGAAAAGAAGCACCTACCATTAGAATGGCCTCTGACTTCTCAATAGAAAGACTATAAGAAAGTAGAGGCTTCAGACTTCTGAGAGGAAGCAGCCTGTGATCACCCAAACTATCAATCAAGCAGGAGGGCAGAATAAAGACACATCTAGCTTGTAAGGAAACAGAAGACTTTCCCAGGCACCCTTTCTTAGAAAGCCATTGGAGGCAGAAATAAGATGTAGGTACCAAAGGGTCCTAATACAAAAAGTGGGAAAGAAACATTCCAGAATGACAGTTGTACTAGGCCTAGAAACAATAGCCACAACTGATGCAGGAGGATGAAGGGGTACAACAGGAATATCTCCAGGCCAAAACCAGAAAAAGTTTAATGTAGCCAATCGCTTATGAGTTTCATCTGAATCTGTTCCCTTCTTTATTCTTATCCTTCTCTCTCTCATCAAGCTCAAGAGGAGTTTATTTTGTTGGTATTTCAGAACACTCTCTCGTTTCTTTTAGATTCTTTGGTTTTTCTTGTATACTAAGCTGAGGACTAAATTCTTTCTCAGGGCCTCTATTTGCTTTAATAATGAAGCCATTCAAGGCCACACTTTTCTGAGAACAACAACAATAAAAAATCATTTTAAAATGTTACTGATGGCCATTTAATCAGTCTTTTACAGAATATTTGGGAACAAATAGTAACAGATATACAGAAAACTAAGTAAACAAAAAAGGAAAGTGTTAATGCTTAAAAATGTATGAGAAAGGAAAAAAAATCAAAATCTAAGTCTTGGCTCAGAAGTAAGCGATATTCGATTTTTCACAGAACTAGAACAAAACTTTTCACAATTTGTATGGAAACACAAAAGACCCTGAATAGCCAAAGCAATCTTGAGAAAGAAAAACGGAGCTGGAGGAATCAGGCTCCCTGACTTCAAACTATACTACAAACCTACAGTAATCAAGATAGTATGGTACTGGCACAAAAACAGAAAGATTGATCAATGGAACAGGATAGGAAGCCCAGAGATAAACCCATGCACATATGGTCACCTTATCTTTGATAAAGGAGGCAGGAATGTACAGTGGAGAAAGGACAGCCTCTTCAATAAGTGGTGCTGGGAAAACTGGACAGGTACATGTAAAAGTATGAGATTAGATCACTCCCTAACACCATACACAAAAATAAGCTCAAAATGGATTAAAGACCTAAATGTAAGGCCAGAAACTATCGAACTCTTAGAGGAAAACATAGGCAGAACGCTCTATGACATAAATCACAGCAAGATCCTTTTTGACCCACCTCCTAGAGAAATGGAAATAAAAACAAAAATAAACAAATGGGACCTAATGAAACTTCAAAGCTTTTGCACAGTAAAGGAAACCATAAACAAGACCAAAAGACAACCCTCAGAATGGGAGAAAATATTTGCAAATGAAGCAACTGACAAAGGATTAATTTCCAAAATTTATAAGCAGCTCATGCAGCTCAATATCAAAAAAACAAACAACCCAATCCCAAAATGGGCAGAAGACCTAAATAGACATTTCTCCAAAGAAGATATACAGATTGCCAACAAACACATGAAAGAATGCTCAACATCATTAATCGTTAGAGAAATGCAAATCAAAACTACAATGAGATATCATCTCACACCAGTCAGAATGGCCATCATCAAAAAATCTAGAAACAATAAATGCTGGAGAGGGTGTGGAGAAAAGGGAACATTCCTGCACTGCTGGTGGGAATGTGAATTGGTACAGCCACTATGGAGAACAGTAGGGAGGTTCCTTAAAAAACTACAAATAGAACTACCATATGACCCAGCAATCCCACTACTGGGCATATACCTTGAGAAAACCATAATTCAAAAAGAGTCATGTACCAAAATGTTCATTGCAGCTCTATTTACAATAGCCCGGAGATGGAGACAATCTAAGTGCCCATCATCGGATGAATGGATAAAGAAGATGTGGCACATATGTACAATGGAATATTACTCAGCCATAAAAAGAAACGAAATTGAGCTATTTGTAATGAGGTGGATAGACCTAGAGTCTGTCATAAAAAGTGAAGTAAGTCAGAAAGAGAAAGACAAATACCATATGCTAACACATATATATGGAATTTAAGGGAAAAAAAATGTCATGAAGAACCTAGGGGTAAGGAATAAAGACACAGACCTACTGAAGAACGGACTTGAGGATATGGGGAGGGGGAAGGGTGAGCTGTGACAAAGCGAGAGAGTGGCATGGACATATATACACTACCAAACGTAAGGTAGATAGCTAGTGGGAAGCAGCCACATAGCACAGGGATATCAGCTCCGTGCTTTGTGACCGCCTGGAGGGGTGGGATAGGGAGGGTGGGAGGGAGGGAGATGCAAGAGGGAAGAGATATGGGAACATATGTATATGTATAACTGATTCACTTTGTTATAAAGCAGAAACTAACACACCATTGTAAAGCAATTATACCCCAATAAAGATGTTAAAAAAAAGAATAAGAAGTGATATTCACTTATTATTACAAACGTGAAAACAATTTAATGAGCAATTGTGATATAACCGTAATTTTTTTTAAAAGGGAGGATATTTTGGACGGCTGGGTATGAGATCTTAGAAAAACTAATTCTCAACCAACAAAACAAGAAGTCAATAGATAGTATCAAGTATCTATAAATCAAGAAATAACTACTTAAGCATAGAGCTATCAGAAGAAAAAAATAGAAGAGTTGAAAATCATTGTCTCAGGAGCCGCCTGGAAAGAAATATTAGCAAGGTGCTACTTTTAAATTTTAAGCCTATATGAGGTTTAAACTATTATACTTATATAAAATGATGATTAATTTATTTATATAACTTAATAAAAAGCACCCTAAATTTTTGTTCTTTTAGAACGGAAAGTGAGAGAGGACAGAGAAAAAGGGTGAGAGAGGTAGAAGGAGAAGAATGAAAGATCAGTAAAAGAGAAACTATAGAGAGAAAGCAGACTATAAAACATCTTAGAAAGTAGCTTTCTTCAAATGTTTTTCATTAAATGTAAAAGAGGTAATCAAAGTAATTTAACCTGATTACTAACTCCGGAATGTGTTAATTGTTGTACCACATTTGTAAATAAGAAATAAGTATCAGTAAAATATGGCTTAATTACTTACACTGTATTTCTTCATTCACTCCCCCATCAGCACCCTAATTCAGCCTACTCCTCTTGTGCCTAGATGTCCACAGCTCCCTCCCACCAACCATCCTGCTCTAGTCCCAGCTCAGGATCATTTCACAGAAGACCCTATCTTCATAATGGCACTCCCAGCTCAAGAACTTATTGCAGTCCACTGCCTTGGTGTAAAGCATGCTGCCTGGCTTTGAAGGCCCTGCCTCTACCTCTCCTCACATCCAGTAAGTTCCCAGGACACATCCTCTGTGCCAGTCACTAATGCCTACTTCTCCAACTGCCATTCTCCCTTTATGGGTTATGCTGCTTTGTCACCCCCCCCTCCCCCCAGACAAAAAGTGTGTATTTACCTCTAAACCACTGCCTTTATGGGTCATGCTGCTTGGTCACCCCCCTCCCCCCAAACAAAAAGTGTCTATTTACCTCTCTCATCTACCCAAATTCTCGTGTCACAGTCCACCTCAAACCATAGTGCCTCTAAATTGCCTTCTCTGAGATGTCCCCAGCACACAGATTTAGGCCTTTTCTAATGACTCTTACAAATACTGCCTTCATCTCATAATTAGCACCTATTTAAATATGTTCCTATTCTCTATTTCTGTATTATATTTTCATTGCCTATTTTGTTTTCCTATAATTGTAAACAGTTCTGTATCAGGAAACATACCGAACTCCTCTATACTCTATAATAAATAAAATCATAAATGGAGCCCAGTAATGCTTTTGAATTGTTTAAAAATATGTATTTTACAGCACCCAGTGCATTTTCACACACATGCCACATACTTAGGATATGTTGAACGGTTGATTGATTAACCCACTTTAAACGCACTAAATAAACACATTGTATTTTTAAAGCTGTCAAATCCCTTGACTATTAACCTTTGTTATTTAACCATCGCCTTTCATCTTTCTGGGCTGAATCTGTGCTTTAGCTGTATCATCACACATTTCAATTTTCTAATTTAGAAAAAAAATAAAGCAGTATGTAAAAATTTCACAAAAGATGATTCAGATACGTGGTTATCAAAAATAATCTGTTACCGGAATTCATCTCTAAATTGTCTTTATAATAGGTATCTTATTTCATTCCCAATTAAAATTAAATGGCTTTAAAATTAAATGGAATGTGGAATGTGGCATGATAGGCATTGAGATGAAAGAGCTTCTGAAAAGTTTTCTTTGAAATTCATGTTACCCAAATGTCAATATTTTAGGAATAAACATCCAGTAAGAGTTTGGAGGTAAAGAAGAGTGATACGGTAAGAGAAAGAAATGTGAGAAAAGCTTTGGTTCTCCTGTGTGCAAAATCTTACTCCTAGTAAAAGGACTATGTGTCCCACCCAAAACTGTATTATTCCAGTTTTGAGGGATGTTTTGATTCTCCCCCTCCATCTTCATGAGGCAAAAAGTACATAAATGGGCTACAGCTACAAAGAGAAAAAATTCTATCAAATTTTTTTATAGAAAATTTCAAAATACCTATCATTTAGAAAACCCATGTGTAAAGTTCCCTAGTCTCCAGACAACAGGTTGGCATAAGCCACACTATATTGCTGGGAAAAGGCTATGTCCTAATATAAAAGAACTGTTTTTGTCTTAATTCCTGGAAATTTGCAGAGGTATGTTAAAGAAAAAGAGAAGCCAGATTGGGCACGTTAGCATGAACAGACATCCAATAAACAGCAACAGAATGGAGGAAATTTACACCCCTTTGCTCAGACAATTAAAAACAATTAACGTTTTTCTCATCAACAAGCCAGCTTCAAATGTTGTGTGCAAAATTCACAAGCAGTCATCCTGCCAGTAGCATACTTGACTCCTTAGTCTTTATAGAAAACTGTTTTTTGTCTCACTTGCTCTGAAAGTATTTTAACAATTGCCTTTGGTAACTTAAGGAGAGAATTTGGCACAGAGAATTTGTTAAAATGTACATGAAAGCTGCCCGCCAAGGTAATGGTACAGAACAGGTGCTATCCAAGTCAGAAGGTGGACACAAAAGAAGGAAACCAACAGACGGAATAAGCACAGGAAGTGACCCCGAAACAAGGCAGCCGGCGCCTCGTACTGTTCCCACCACCTGGCCCAGCCAGAGCCAGCCCTCTGCCAATTGTCCGGCCAGCAGTTGTTTACACATCCCACTGACAGGCCTGGCCACATTGTCTGCCTTTCTTTCTTTTTTAAAAAATTTCTTTCTCTTACTAGACGAAAGCCTGTTTTGCGAACTTTTGATTCACTTCTTTACTCTAAATATATAAAGGAGTTAGTAATGTTTCTGATTTGTTTGAGCTCTTGTTACAATAAAGAAAATAATCATTTTTGTCTTATTTGTTAGAAAGCCCCTTTTGCCGTTAAAGGTGTTATTGAAGGATTTGGGTCTGATTTCTTTGGGCACTTTCTTACTTTAAAGGAAGTAATTAGGTTTTCATTTTACTTATTAGAAATTGATACTTGCTGTTAAAGACAGAGGGTCATGTTTTTGCTAAAGTCATTTAGCAGTATGAGGACATTTAGAATGCCTCTATGGTTCAACTTTAATCTCTTCATTAGTATTATTTCACCTGGACCAGCTGTAACCTAAAGGCAGGGCTGTTAAACTGAGATCAGATACCAAGAGTTAGTTTAGATCAAGTGTTGACTTTGATGTGGGGAAGCAAGTTCCTACACTAAATGTTCCTAAAGTGAAGTCCTTAGTACTCAGTATGACTGTGTGGCATAGAACCCTAAGTAGTCAATTAGTAGGGGAGGAAACAAATATTTTTTTCCTCTACTCATTTTAGGTTCATTGGCTAGGTCCCTGTAAATTAGACTGACAAAAGACAGATTAACAAAAGAAAAACAAATTCATTTACATGTGCATTGAGCATACATAAGAGAGAACTCAGAGATGAATACCTCAAAGGGATGGCTGGAATTTGGGGTCCATAGACTTAATTCACTAGGGGAAGGGGAAGAGGAGAAAGGGCACTTACAGAAAAACAAAGGACATTTTGGAAAGATAAAAGGGACCTTAGAAGAACCAATGGGGGTTATGTCAGTTTTGTGACAAAGTCTGTTTGGGTGTGATGAGAAGATTACAGTAGCTTTGCAGAAGCAGATATAGTGACTTTTTTTTTTTTTTTTTTTTTGCGGTACGCGGGCCTCTCACTGTTGTGGCCTCTCCCGTTGCGGAGCACAGCCTCCGGACGCGCAGGCTCAGCGGCCATGGCTCACAGGCCCTGCCGCTCCGCGGCATGTGGGATCTTCCCAGACCGGGCTACGAACCTGTGTCCCCTGCACTGGCAGGTGGACTCTCAACCACTGCGCCACCAGGGTAGCCTGATTTAGTGACTTTTGAGATCTTTGGGGAGGCTCTGCTTTTAGGCAGATACGGGATTTCAGAAACTAAATATATTCAGCTCAAAATCATTTTGATGCCCAATCCCAAAGTATTGACATATACACTCTACTATATATAAAATAGATAACTAATAAGAACCTGCTGTATAGCACAGGGAACTCTACTCAATACTCTGTAATGGCCTATATGGGAAACGAATCTAAAAAAAAAAAAAAAGTGGATATATGTATAACTGATTCACTTTGCTGTACACCTGAAACTAACACAACAATGTAAATCAACTATACTCCAATCAAAATTTTTAAAAAATAAAAACAAAAAATGAAAACTAGGGACAAAAAAATCATTTTGATGACAAAGAAGCATATTTTGGGGTGGCATATCCTGATCCTTCACAACATTTCCAGTTCTACTGCTCTCATTTCTGCCTCTTTTCTACTTTCATTAGACTTTCTTTAATTTGGCTATTCTTAACCTGTATTTTGAGTGATAGCAAGCCAGAGAAATGTCCATTTTTCCAAAACATTAGGCAGCATTTCTTTGAGAACTGCCCCTTCTTCACTTTGCAAAATGTTAACATTACCCTATGAACAACAGGTGACTCTAAGGTTGAGAGATTCTGTGTGCAACTTGGTATCCTTGTTCATATTTTCTTTGTTGCTATATATATATATAGTTTAGGTTTGATATATATATATATATATATTTTTTTTTTTTTTTTTTCTGTACTCGGGCCTCTCACTGTTGTGGCCTTTCCCGTTGCGGAGCACAGCCTCCGGACGCGCAGGCTCAGCGGCCATGGCTCACGGGCCCAGCCACTCTGCAGCATGTGGGATCTTCCCGGACCGGGGCGTGAACCTGTGTTCCCTGCATCGGCAGGCGGACTCTCAACCACTGCGCCACCAGGGAAGCCCAGGTTTTATATTTTTAAAAGTTATTTTCATTTTGGAAAAAAATATTTTAAATGTCCTAAAATTATCGAGTTTATTGAAACTTCCAGTTTGTGTCTATCCTTAGGTCACTAAAATATCACATGAGAGCTGATATCCTACTCTGTGTAACCTTGGGTGGGTGTCTTAGTCCTTCCAGAATTTTATGTAGCCATACCAAAAAAAAAAAAAAAAATCACAGAAATGCTCCACGGGTTTCAAGCCCAATCTGGCAGCAAGGTGACCATAAGACAGCATATTTTAAAGGAATAACTCTAGGGCTTCCCTGGTGGTGCAGTGGTTGAGAGTCCGCCTGCCGATGCAGGGGACACGGGTTCGTGCCCCGGTCCGGGAATATCCCACATGCCGCGGAGCAGCTAGGCCCATGAGCCATGGCCGCTGAGCATGCGCGCCCGGAGCCTGTGCTCCACAACGGGAGAGGCCACAACAGTGAGAGGCCCGCGTACCGCAAAAAAAAAAAATAAATAAATAAAAAATAAGAATAAAGGAATAACTCTAGAAAAGATGGTCATAGCAAAGTCTCTAGAATGGAGAACTTTACAATGGTAAGTTTTTTTTATAACTGAACCCAAAGTGTCCACACTATACAATAATATACACCAGTAATTTTGTGATTTGTAAATCACCATATTTTTTAAAGACTCCTCATTAGTTTTTCTTACAAAACAAGTACACTTTATCTTCTTGATACATTATTTTATATGATTAATTTAATGATAGTTATCATCTCTTTCTCATTGCAAAAGAAAGCTTTTATAATGTATATTGACTATACAATTTTCTAGAGTTAAAATAAATAAAACTTGGATATATTGGCTATTTTTTCTTTTGCTAAAAATAATTTTCTTCACTTATTCTTAGCTTTCTTCAAACATTTTTTATGTCTTTAAAGAGAATTTACTGACATACATTTTTTCACTTATAAGTTGATACATTATTGTTTATTTTAAAAATTGCATTTCATATTGATTTTGATGGAGTCCCCTTACTATGAATCTAAAAGTCAAGAGGAGATGCAGAAAGCAGTTTTGCCATTTGTGACAACTGATCAGGGAAAGAGGAGTATATGGCTTTAAATAGTCAGTCTTTGTGGGGACCCTCAGTTGGGTCAATCTATCCATTCCCCAGAATTTACATTTGATCCTGTCATCCCACACCACAAACACCGAGAGCCTGCTATGTGCAAAATACTGCAACAGATCCTGGGAAAACAAGGTGCATCAGCCCAGGTCCTTGCTAACAAAGACCTTATATTCTAGGAAATATATTCTACTTATGTAGGTGTGAAGGAGGAAGAATGGCCTGCCTTCCTGGCTATTAGATATAGGAAGCTGGCCCTGTGAGAATTTCAGCGGCCTAGTTTGAAGAAAATATTCAGTATCAGATGAAGTCTTTCCAGTTTAACTGCTACTGTTCACAATTATACCTGAATTCCTTGATATAGTTCAGAAGGACATTCATGATGTGCCCCTTCCTGAATTCTTTAGGCACACCTTCCTATCTTAAACACTACACTTCAGACACCATAACTACTTTGTAACCAAAATTTAATATTTTTCCATCCTCTGCCACATCCCTCCTTGAGCATTTATCTCTAGTCTGGCTTAGATGCCCACCTCATTTCTCACTTTGTATCCCATGCTTATCCCTACTGTTTTCACTCATCACATGATGGTGTACTTGCCTGTTCTTGACCGTTTGTCACTAGACTGTAAGCCCCTGAGAAATAGATACATATTCTTCACCATCATGTCCTCAGTGTAAAATAGCTCCCACTTAATAGGTGCTCAATAAATATCTATTGCATGAATGAGTGAATTGCTTCAACTTCTATTTTTCAAGAGAAACAGAATATTCCTAATTGGTCCATTCCATTATCTTTCAAGTAGAAAGATAAATAATCCCAAATGATCCATAATCTATAACTAATTATACTGATTAAAATTTCTTAAAGTATAATTATATGAAGATTTACTTTAATATCCATGGTAAAAGTAACAACTGTTAGTAATTTCTAATTAGTTGCTTTTCTTTCAAATCCATATTAACTTTGGATTCAAATACCACAGTGATATATTCACATAAGCTGATTCATATAGCTAATTCATATAGCATATGGCTCAGAGTAAGTGCTCACTAATGCCAGCATGATGGCGTAGTGCTGGTGGACTGGTTTACGGTGATGGCAATAATGAATGTGTATCAGTAATGTTATATATAAATCATATGAAAGACATATATCCAAGATAATATTATAAAGAAAGAGTGATAAAAATTTGGACACCTATTTCAAAATACAGGAAGAGCATATTCATATATCTTCTTTTCAAGTAATTGTTATTAGAATTATTATTAGATTAAGTATTATAATAACAAACCATCATGTTAGGGAAGAGGATGTGAATTATAATTGTATAATTTTACGATGCTCTGTAGGGCACGGAATTATTCTCTCTAATGTCCAAAAATGCAAGTAAATGATATTGACATTGAAATGCTTTTTGACAAAAACAGCAGTTACAGAGAGAAAGAGGGAAAAATGTTTTTATACTCTCTAACTGCTCAAACCGTTTTACAAATATTTATAAAAGGTCACCAATAGAGGGCTTACCTGGGGTCAAGTGAAAGAGGCCCTAAACCATCAAAAGCTATTTCCAATGTCCAGCTGGGATATCTAAAACAGAGAATAACAAAGACAGTTTGTGACAAAGCTGACACACAGTATCCTGGAAGGAGTGAAATCAATTGTGACATTTTTCATTTATTTGTAAATGCCTCTTTGGCAGTACACTCACTCAAAATGACAGTTGCTTCTTACAGAATAGGGGAGGTGATTGTAAAATAGAGGAATCCTGACAGTTGCTTTAATGAGATTCTGCATTAGGGCTATTCTAACACTTTCCCCCAACAAGGAGCCTGCCCTTCATTTTCAATATCATAACTCAGTAATTTGGAAAATGTTATCTCTGTGAAAACTAAACCAGTGAGTCCTTAATAGCCGTCGCTCAGTTTATTTTCCTCTTATCTTTCAATTAGAAGAACACATTCTAAAGCAAGTATCTGAATAAATGTCAGCCATACAGACCAATTATGTCTCTTATTAAAAGAGTACTGTTTTTATTAAAAAACAGTAATATGGAGTGTGACTGAATAACTCAAGACACACTCTCCAGTAACTCAGTATTTGTTTGGAAATATCAGGGAGTACAACATAAGCTACATATTTAAAAGCTTTACTTTCTATATTTTAATAAGTTCCTCTGGAAAAGGAAAGTATTGCCAAGGTAGTTTCACTAGTCTTTAAAATTTGAGCAACTCCAAATTAAGCAGTCTTAATGAAGATTCCACGTCATTTCTTCATTTAATTATTCTTTGATCATATGTTAAGTGCTTGGTGCAAAGCAACTGGCCTAAACCCATTTCTAAAAAAAAATGTAAATTATACTGTGCAAGGAAAATGCAATCCAACTCAGGCCTAGTCCAGCACCTATCACCTGTTAGTCAACCAATAGGTAGTTGCTGAACCGGTAAGCTGCACAAAATCAAATCTCTGTGCATAGCAAAATGCATTTTGGCATTTCACTGCATTATGGGTTCAAAGTCTAGATCCCAGAGAAATGAGCTAATTATGAGACCTCGGAGAAGTAACAAACTCTCCTGGTTCCAATATCCTTTTCTATGAAGTAGAGTTAGTACTATTTACTGCATGTGATTTCTGTAGTGATTAAACAAATGTTGGGACAGTAATAAAGCACCTAGCACAGTTCGTGGCTCAAAATATGCTGTTAATAAAGGGTACCTGTTATAGTTATGAAGCTTTACTTTAACCAAAACAAATGACATCTGTCTCAAATAAAACAAGAACAATAGCATACAATAAATAAGCAACAATAAATAAGTAAAAAGAGGAAACCGTGGCTGCAGGATACTAAGATAAGACCTTCAGTTCTCTCTCTCTTCCAGTAACAGCCTCTTTGCAACTCAGTTCTCTCATCACAAAAATGGGACTAACGTTCCTACCTTTACATAAAACCCCATCTCGGCTTGGCTATGAAGGCTGTCTGGGTATTTAAGTACCCCAAAATCATACGTTCTTGGAAAATGTGCAATGACTATGGCAGTGAGCATCATTTCACGTTGGCAAATTAACTGTGGTCTCAGATTTTGTGTTGGTAACCTTACGCTGCTGGCTGCTGATTAATTTTTAGGTACTGCTCAGTAGAGATGGAAAACTGCTTGAGCAGCTAAATGTGTGCAGATTCATGGAGGGTTTTGTTTCCTTATTCTATCCTCAGTTTACCTAGAGCAGTGGTTCTCAAACTTAGCTATACATTAAAATCACCAGGATTTTTATAAAATGCTATTGATAATATCTATGTGCAACCCAGCACAATTAAATAAACATATTTTTAAAAGCTCTCCAGGTAATTCTAATTATTCTATTTGCAGCTAGGGTTTAGAACCACTAGCTTAAAGTCTGATGCTTTCTTTCTCCAATAGACACTATTGGCTTCCTATACAAACCACCGTTTCCTCTTTTTTGCTAGGCAGAGCCCTGATTCATCTTAGGTGTCTTTTCCCCAAGCAGCTCTGGGAAGGATGACTTATGCCCAGGTTCAGCCAACCCGATTAGACTCAGCCAATCGTAGTGAACCCATTTCCTTTGCCAGGAATTGATTTAAGCGTATATATGTTATCCATATCTAGCCAACAATATGCAAGGAAACATATTCTGGGGGCTTCTAGCAAAGTTTTCCACCCTCCTAACAAAATGCTTTTTCTTCTGCTGTTGTATATGGATATGAGGCCTAGAACTGCTTTAGTCATCTTGACAGCATGGAGTAAGTTAATCTGAGGATATAGCTAACATCTTGAGAATGGCAGAGCAGAAGGGTAGAAATAGATTCTGTGACAATGTCATTCAGCTGCTGAATTAACTTGTCCCACTTCTGGAATTATGTAAAATAAATTCAAACAGCATCAGAGTACTTTGATTTACATAGCATCCCAAAAAAATATTAAACAAGAAAAAAGCTATATCCCAAGCCTAAGTTTAGCTCAAAAATATCTTTCATTGTTGATATTTTGAAATCCTTATGAACTAAACCAATTGGTGAAAAATGTCAATTTTTCTTAAAAACTAAATAGTGTCAGTTTTACTTACGTGGCTTTATAGCACTTATTTTTACTAAGAAATAGTGTTTTGTAGCAAACATAAGAAATTTAATAGCAGATCCTATCAAATATTTTTCAGAAGTACTAAGTTGTTCTAATATTTACATACACACATAATGTACAATATTAAATATATTTTTATACTGTATGTACAAATACGTGCATGTATTTGCTTTTTTAAGTTATTGCCAACCACATCGTGCTTAAAGTAGAGAAAATGAGTTTTTTAACATCTAACCATAATAATCCCATCATTTCCTAATAACTGTGTTTTTCCTTTTAATTGATTCTATGTATAACTTGCATTCCTTGCAAGTAGTACGTCTTACTGTCAAAATCCATATTATAATTTTGCTTCCAAAATGTCCTTTTACTAGAGCAGTAATTTCCTGACTCAAAGAATACAAGGGATATTTTGGAATGATGCTTTACTGTCAACCACACAGTTGGAATGCGATTAAAAGGAATTTGTTCCAAGATCTACCATGGAGTTTTAAAGTGGCACACACTGTAATCACCATGCTCCAACTTGCCACTTTAAAATCTGGTTACTTCCAAACTCTCTAAGTTCTTTTGTGTTGCTTTCTCTCTCTATTCCATCTGCAATTTCTGTATTATTTATTCAACAATAAAAAAATCACCAGCACTTTTGTGGGAAGGGAGGAAACTAGACTACCCTTGGCAGGTGGTATTTGCTAGATAAAGAAGACAGCAACATGTATTAGGGGTCTTAGCTTTTGGGAGCCAGCAGAGATGACCCCACCAAATCTTCAAGTAATTTACAAACTTACAACTGTCATGGTATGCTTAATGTGATGGATTTCTTGTGAAAGCCAATAGAGGATATAGTTTTGGTGCAGGACCAAGTGAGTTTAAAAAGCTAAAACTAAGTGGGTTCCATGAAGAAGGAGGAAAAGAGTGCTGGGGGGAAAAAGGGGCAGAAATTCTGAGAACATTCCTTTCCCCAGAATAGATCAGGATGTGAAACGGGCACTTGAACCAGTTTTCCCTCAGTAGTTTGGGAAACGTCAAAGTATCTTTTATCTCCCTCATTATTCTACAAGCCCCTGAGACCAATGCTGCCTTTTACTCTTTGAATCACAACAGAACACAATAAATGAATTTGATTCAGGTGGGAGAGCTCCTCCAGAAAGGGTCTTTGTCCCTGCTACTCCCAAATTTAGGCAAGCTCTGTACGCAACTTTCCTTTTCTACTCAAAATATTAATAAGACTGACTTCTCGATAGCACTAAGAACTTGGCAGAGCTGAAAATCTCATGGGTGACTTTAGTTCAGGCTCAAATCTGTATCTCTGGATCACTTATTGCTTTGTAGAGGACACAGGATTGCTTCCACCCATCAAGCCCTGCTCTTAACACAGTTCCTGACAGCTACCACTACTTAATAAGAGTAAGAAAGAGTCTCAAAAGTGCAGTATGTTTTCCTGAACTTCATCTGGAGCTCCAAGTTCCATTTCTGGTATCTTTTCCTCTCTACAAAAGATGGGAGTTTCTAAAGTCATAGTAATGTATCTGCACGCTCTAAAGTATTATAGGTGCTCATGTCTGTCTTCAATCCTCCTCCTCCAAAGATAAGTACCTGACATCATCTCTGCAGGGACTTTCACAAAGTAGAGACATAATAAATGTCTGGTGCATTGAACTGAATTATAAATGAAGTACCTATTGTTTGCTCTCTTTTTATTTATGCTATAACTATCCTTAGATAATGAATTTATCTTTTGGAGCACTAAAATACAACCATTAGGATCAGATATTTTATTTCACAAGTACAAAAATCAACATTGATCTTAAAAAGTTCTACAAATTTTTAAGAGGAATTTAATATTTTGAAGTTTATTTCTGGAGGCAAGCCCTTACTTCTTGTGAATTTCATTTCACTGATAGAAATATATGAGGTGTGTTAAGAACCATTGGTATTTCAATTGTAAATATTAAGGAAAATTGTATTACAATGCAGACAGGTAATCCTGAGCCCCAGGAGAGCAATAATGATTAACAACACGCTCTAGAGGGAGTATAAATTTTAATACTATCAGTCATAAAATCCATGTTTCAAAGGTTACAAAACAGAATCAAGTTTACCAAAAAGCAAATAAATCATTTTGCTTAGGGGTTTCTTGTTTCATCTCTGATTTTTAAATAATCAGCATCATCTCCCCAGAGCAGGAAAACTATACCTACCTGCAAATGAACTATATGAAGTTCTAAAATCCTTACAGAGAATTCTCTCACTGGATTCTGCTCCTCATAAATTCTATTACCAGTATTTATTCAAATTTACTTTTAAAAAGATAAGTGAGACTTCAGGGAGGTGGCCTTTACATGGATTTTATTTGCTGATGATAATGATGACAGACCATGCCTCTTTATAAGATGGGTTAGAGATTAATCCCACACTAATCACAGTACTTTTTGAGAGCGGATCTCAATTCTGGACTGTAAGAGAAAACTAAAATAATCCAAAAAATATGCCAGAAAGTCATGGAAATGACTAAAAAGGCTAGAACTCCATGAGTAAAAGTGCAAGAGAATGTGATGAAAATCAGGGAAGAATATTGAGAAACACAACATGCATACAAACAAAACCAGATAAACTCAAACATCAATAGATTTTTAATGACACTATTTCATGATAGCTTGTTTGCTTTAATGCTCCTTAATACCCATAATCTTACATCTTTTTTTTTCAAGTCACATGAACTATATAGGTCAATGTGTTTAACTTCAATTTCTTCAACAAATTAGTTAGCAGTTTCACAAAATAAGGTGATCATACGAGATGAATCAGTTGTCCCATTCAATATTTTAATAGTCACATTTCCTATTTTCTATGTTTGTGATATTTTGTAATTTATAAAAGGCTATCCCTATAATTCTAAACATGCTATGGGAGCTTATAATCTAAAGGAAAGGAAAAGACTAACACATGAAACAGTAGCCATATTTAATCAACACTATTGATGCTTTTAGGAAAACCTAGTGAGGAGAGTTAATCTTTCCTGCAGAGAAAGTAAGAAACATCAAGTTGGAATAAACTCTCATGTGTGTATTTAGCTCTGTCTACTTCAGGGATTGGCAAACTTTTTTCTGTAAAGGTCCATATCATAAATATTTTTGGCTTTGCTGAACATATGGTCTCTGTTGCAACTATTCAGTTTTGCTGTTCCAATGTGAAAAAGCCATAGACAGTATGTAAACAAATTTGCATGGTTGTGTATGTTCAAATAAAACTTTATTTCTGAAAACAGCTGGGGGGCATAACTTGACAATTCCCAGTCAAGTTCATCATTGAGAAGTTATGCATCCCATTTTCAATATGGAATAGAAAGCAAGAAAGGGACAGGCCAGGTAGAATTTTTTGTAGATACACCCTGGAATCCAGAACACCAAAAACACTTATATTTGAATGTAATTTCAATAAAATATGATGGATGATTTTATTGATCATTGTTCCACATTTTCCATGCAAATTCCTCCCTCCATTAGGACAGATTCTTTAGAACCTGTCAACTAGATAAAGCTCTTCCTAAGCTTCCTGTCATTGAATTTCCTTGGCAACTGAGATAGCTTTAAGATGACAGTCTACATATCAAATTTTGACAATTAAAAGCTTAATTACACTTTAAAATAAAAATAAAAGACTTTTTTCTATCACTTAGATGTGCCCCAATTTTCTACGTTTTTCCTAGAAACCAGTATTCACTACATCAGAAGGTAGAACAAAATTATTAAATAAGTACAAGTACCCTGAATCATCATAGCAACTTCCTCCTTTCACTCCATCCTCCATCATGAAATGTATCATAACACATTCAAAATTCTGAACAGAAATGTTGTAATATGGCTCTCAATTATTTCAGTGATAAAACACTAATACAAAATTTCAGTGTTACAAAATGCAATTGCTAAACACGAGCTAGCCATTTAAAAATTCGACTAAAATTTCCTTTTCCTCTAATATTGTTTCCTTTAGAAAAGTTATGAAAGGTGACCATGATGTAATCACAAATAATAATAGCTAATATTATTATATGCCAGGCAATATGTCAAGTGTTATACATTTATTAAATCATTTAATACTCAAACAACCCTATATAAAAATTCATGTACTATTATTACTCTCATTATACAATGATGAAGAAACAGTGCTTGTCCAAAATCACAGGGCCACAAAGAAGCAGAGCTAGGATTTGAAAGCAGGTGTTCTAGGCTCCCAATGCTATTGAGGTCAAGGCCTTGATTCAGTGTCTGCACAGGAATCCTAGTCTCCTGGCACAGCCAGTCTGCCCTACACTCTGTCTGGGAAACGTCACCACTGACAAAGAGGATGATGAAATAAGAGATGGAGGTGAATGCAGAGAAGTACAAGCCAAAAGTGGTAGAAAGTGCGAGGGGGGTCCAAACGTCATTTATTCAACAAATGCTACAGGTCAGTAATTCTCCTTACAGACATGGCAACCACATTTATTTCAGGCTTTGGAATCTGATCAGCCTGTTTAAAACCTTGCTCCACGACTTTTTTGATTACTTGATTAAAATTTAGGAGACTCAGAATCCTCTTACATAAAATGAGGATACAAATCAGGATTGTTTTTCAGAGATGTTATGAGGATTAAATGATCTCATGAGGGCCTGATACATAGTGGGTGCCCCCAAAATGGTAGCTGCTACTATCATTCAGGGTTTTATTCATTTTAAATATGGAAATGTCAAATAGTATGTTAAAAGATAACAGACATCTGGATAAAAAGTTAAAAATGTATCCAATCATTTGAATGGCCTGTCTATATAACTTTGGGTTTCTCAAAATTTACTGATTATCTACCATGTACTAAACTTTATTAGAAAAAAAAAAAAAAACCCAGCTGTGGTTAGTCATAAAGACAAACTCTCTAGAAGATTGACTGAATTTTTCACTTTCATCTGAAAAAATTACATGTATACAATGGTTAAGACATTATTTCAATTCACAGAGCTTCCTACCTTGTCGATGGCTACAGTATGTTTTGACAAATCCTTCAGTCTTCAGCAAGGCTTACAAGGCCAGACAGGCTGAACACCCCCTCCTACGAACATATGCTTATTTCCAGTTTAAAGCCACTTCATCCATTTTTCCCAATGCACCATAAAAATATCATTTTATCACTGTCTATGTGTCCCTTGATACACCAAAGATAGAATTGTGTTGGATGCCATCTGATGTCATCATTAAATGAGGTAGTGACAATCGTATTTTAATGTAGTTAAATCATACTCCAGTAAAATTTTTAACATATGATGCTATTAATTATGTAACATTGCAAACAAACATAAAGAAACAGATCATGTTTCAAGGAGCTTTTGTTAACTCAAAGGAGGGAAAAAAGAGAAAGACAAAAAAGGAAGAAATAAAGAGACAAACTATATTCAAAGAAAAAAAAATCTTTTGTAATTTTCTCTTAAGAGAATTGTCTGAATATACATTTTCCAAAGAAGACATACAAATGGCCAAAGGCACATGAAAAGATGCTCAGCATCACTAATCGTCAAGAAAATGCAAAGCAAAATTACAACGAGCTATCACTTCACACCTGTTAGAGTGGCAATAATCAAAAAGACAAGAAATGACAAGTGTTGGTGAGGATGTAGAGAAAGGGGAACAAACACTTGTGCTCTGTTGGTAGGAATATAAATTGGTGCAGCCACTATGGCAAACAGAATGGAAGTAACACAAAAATTTTAAAAAAGAACTTCCACATGACCCAGCAATTCCACTTTTGGGCATTTATGCCAAGAAAACAAAAACACTAATGCCAAAAGATATATGTACCCTCATGTTCACTCCAGTACTGTTTACGATAGCCAAGACCGGGAAACAACTTGTGGCCAGCAAGAGATGAATAGTTGTTAAAAATGTGCCCCCCAGACAGACACACACTAGAATATTTTTCAGCCAAAGAAAAGAAAGAAATCTTGCCATTTGCAACAACATAGATGGACCTTAAGCGTATTATGCTAAGTGAAATACGTCAGAAAGAGAAAGACAAGTACCACGTGATCTCACTTATATGTAGAATCTAAAAAAAAACAACCTAAAAAAACCCTGAGCACATGGATATAGAGAACAGGCTGGTTGTTACCTGAGGGCGGGGGCAGGGGGGTGGAGGGAGATAGATAACAGGGTTAAAAGGTACAAATTTCCAATTATGAAATGAATAAGTCATAGGGAATATATGCACATCATGGTGACTATGGTAAATAATACCGTGTTGCATATTTGAAAGTAGCTGGGAGAGTGGACCTTGAAAGTTCTCACAAGAAAAAAAACGTTTCCCACAAGAAAAGAAAATGTTTGCAACTATGTACGGTGAACGGATGTTAACTGGTCTTATTGTGGTGATCACTTTGTAATACATACAAATATCAAATCATTAAATTGTACACCTGAAACTATTATAATGTTATATCAATTGTTGTCACTTATACCTCAAAAAGAGAATGAAGTACCTATTGGACTTGTGCTACTCTGTTCACAAACTGAATTTCAAAAGGAGGAAAAAGGAAAATAATGTTACAGAACCATATGATTATGATTACTAAAATAATAACACACATAATTAGGTTATATTTAAGCACAAGTTGGCAATGACCTGGCAATATATGAATAGCAAAGTCATAAATGAGGGAAAAGACATTTTCCCACAGATGAGATAAACAGTGTGAAGCCTCAGGTGGGTTAGAATTAATGTGATTAGCTCCAGCAGGCAGCAAATCCCACGAGGTAGAATTTATCTTTCATCTGTTTTCAATTCATCCAGCTGGTACAGAGAAGTTTTTTTTCCTGTCACTCCACTGTTGTCATCCTGTCTTAGGTTGTTTTCAAACTTAAACCACCTATTACATCTTTGTTACAGGAAAGCTTAAACAAAGTGCATTTGTATAAGACATGCAGACAAAAATGTCAGAATACTCCATTAGATGACTATCCTTGATCTTTGCTTTTACAGAAAATTTATGTGAATTAAGCCAAAATTATACTGAAATGACAGAATATGAGTTATGACTATAAGAATTTGTATTAAGTATAACCAGATATAAACGATGTGCTTTCCTCACGGGAGATTCTACAGCTATTCCAATGATACTGCCATTGTTTAAATATTTTTAATAAAACAAATGAGAGTTTGTTAAACACCAGTTTCATCATATAACAAGGTTACATTACCGAATCAGGTCCGTTTGCCTGACGAGCAGCAAGCCACACACTGAGATGCCCAGGTTTGCAGCAGAGAAAAGTTTTATTCACAAAGCAGCCAAGTGAGGAGATGAGAGAACAAATCTCAAATCCGTGTGCCTGAAGGCAAGGGGCCTGGGCTATTTATGGGGTAGAGCTGAGGCTGGGGAGTGTGAGGAAAAGTGATTAGAGGCAAGAAAAAGGTGAGGTAATTATTGTTAGGGTGGAGTTTTCAGCCCTCTGATGTCAAAAGGTCACCGACGGGACATTGGCGCATGCCCAGTCGGAGGACTGGTGATCCCAACCAGTCTTAACCAGCTTTAGCTCAAACTAGACACAGCTGACTCCAAGTTTCTGGAAAGCAACTCGGGCAGAACATCTTGTTTAGGCTCTGTGAAGCTTGGAAGACCTGCAAGTCTTTTGTAGCAGCAATTAAAGCAAGCTTGATCAGTGAAGGCAGATGACAGGTGTAATGGATTTAACTGATGATTACCCTCATTTTAGTTAGTCATCTCTAAGCTCCTGGTTAGTGTTATATGACTACCAAAATAGTCCATTCAACCACTAGCTCTACTAATACTGGGACAAAGTAGAGGACGCATAAGATCATTATCATATGTGGCACACAGAGGATGCCACTGTACGTGGAATTTCTCTGAAAGGTATTGATACATTGAAAACAAGAGGGTAAGAGAAGGGCAATGAAAGAAAAACAGGAAGCACAAAAACACACACACACAAACAGGCAAAAAAACCCACCAAAACCCACTACTCTTCACTCATTCATTCACTCTTTTAAACAACTATGCCAAGGACTAACCTTGACCTTAATGGTGAAGCTTTTGAATAATCTTATGTTGCAAAGACTTATGAAAAAAATATCATTTGAAAATGTTATCTCCATGTTTAAGAATATAAAATCTGTGTACTGAGCATACTCTCCGAATGTTGGTTTGAGTCAGGATTATTGATTCTAATAAAACTCTCGTTAATACTTTTTGTCTGATATGCCTGTCTTATAGGTGCAGTGTGTGAATGTGTGTGTGAGAAAGAGATGGAGACAGAGAGATAAACACAAATAGACAGGGAGAGAGATAACTTGCTGACTCAAATAATTTTACGACATACCTTTGTAATGTCAGAGCTTTTCATACTCTGGATAACTCAAATCACTGAGCCTTTATCTTGAAAAAACCCAGAATACAAAGAGACTTATCATGTAAGAGCTGCTACTTCTGCTTTCTTAAAAAGTTGACCAGGTCTTTGAAAAGGCAACTGGGACTACCATGTGCTCAGTGCAATTAGAATAGATCTGAACTTTCTTATGCTTTACCTACATCCTCTTCTTCACACATCAATTTGCTGCAGAATGGGTAAGGGGAAGAGGCCTAGGATGGAGGACCACATTTACAAAGACCCATAAACAAGAAAAAATATAAATGTTGAAGGAATTCAACCTGACTACAGCATAAAATATGAAGAGGAATGGCATGAGGTAAAGTTAGACCTGTAACCAAAGACCAGATAATAAAAGGCCTTGTGGGTCATGTTAAGATGATTAGATTTTATTCTCAGGTTAATGGAGAATCCTTGAAAGATCTGAAGTAGGGCTGTGATTTACTTTATAGTTAGGTCATTCCTCTGTCTCAGTGTGAGGAATGGATTCGGAAAGATTAAAACAGGAGAGACTAGTTAGGAAACAGTGTCATTAATCAGACGAAAGATGATGGTGGACTCAACTAAGTAGTTGAGGCGGATATGAAGATAGATGTCAACTAGTGGAGATGAATGTCAAGTGAATAGAAATGAAAGCTATTAAGGAGGTAGAATTAACTGGGCTTGTGTATTAACTGGTCTGGTGGAATAAGGACAGTACAGCACACCAGGTGGAAACACAAGAAAGGAGAGGGCTCAGAGATGTTGAAGGGAGAGAGAGAGATGGTCTCTAAACAGTCTTTGTCATCCAAACTGTCAACCTTGGGTCTGGTTTATTTTTAGATAGGTTTAAAAAGTTGGGAATCAAAAATGTTTTTTAAAATCATCTTGCATAAAGATGGTCCATACAAGGTGTTGGTCCATACAATGTTTTTTAAAAGTTATTTGCCAAACTTCAAAGATCAGGAAATTAAACACACACATCCAGATTTTTAGCTTCTCCATACAACTGGAAGATTTGGCAACCCTGGGCCATCATACCCACATAGTAAAAACTGGGTGAAGTTGGTTAGTGACTACTGTCCTTAAATAGAGCACATACTCTCCAGTTTTCTTGAGTCCCCACACTCCCTACTTTCTCACCAGCATAAAGGCCTTTTGTTAGTTACCAGAGATCATCTTTACACTTCATTCATCTATTTTACTTACATGGGCTCTAAGGCATTTGAGTTTGAGTAATTTTTTTAATAACATTCTGGTTTCAGGAGGAAATCAGTGAGTGACAGAAACATACTACAAAATACTGAAAGAAACATATAGAAGGACATGAGAAAGTTAATAGAATAATAATCCATTGTACCATCAATCAAGGAGTAAACGCAAGGTATTTATTTAGCTTGGTGCCATATCACTTGGTACCAATTTGGTCTTATAACTAAAACAAACGTCTTCTCTTCAAGAAAGAAAAACAACTTTTCAAAGTTCAACTTGAATTTAAAATTTCTTAAAACTAATCAAAAACAAAATCAGCTACTCATTAGCTAAATACCTCATCTAGATTTTCTTCAAGTATAACTTTTTTTTTTGTGTGGTATGCGGGCCTCTCACTGTTGTGGCCTCTCCCGTTGCGGAGTACAGGCTCTGGACGCGCAGGCTCAGTGGCCGTGGCTCACGAGCCCAGCCGCTCCGCAGCATGTGGGATCTTCCCGGACCGGGGCATGAACCCGTGTCCCCTGCATCAGCAGGCGGACTCTCAACCACTGCGCCACCAGGGAAGCCAAAGTATAATTTTTTTAAAGTCTATTTTGGTTTTCTTTGGGGGGGTATAATTTTTTTTAACTGATTAAGAAAGAAAAGAATATAATATCCACGGTAAAGCAGAAATACTTGCCATGTTATATTACCATACCAGAAAAACATCCTAATATATGTATCAACACTATTTTCAATTAACTCTAATAAGCAAATATAATTCTAAGATTATGAAAAGGAACTGCTAGGATAATTGTTCTAGAAGTACTGCAATTAAAGATGAAAGTACATAATGCTTTCTTCTGGCAAAAGAACATTTCACTGGCACAGACAAGCAGTCTCTCATGTAACATTTAATAATCAGTAGATGATACATAAATAGTAACAATCCCTCCCCCCAAAAAAACTCAATAAATCCAAGTCTTAATCAGAATATGAAAGTTTGTTCATTTTCTCTAATAATAATATAGAAAATAAAATTAAAACTAACCTGTCGGTTGAAAGAAAAACTTAACATCACAATATACATTGAAATCATATGTATTTTACTACAGGAAAATCACACCCATTTAAAAATTAATTTTAGAAGTAACTATAGCAAAGGAACTTTCAAAATTAATTCATTTATTTTTAGTTTTTTCAATTAAAGTATAGCTGATTTACAATGTTGTGTTAGTTTCTGGTGTGTAGCAAAGTGATTCAGTTTTATATTGTTTTCTTTTTCATATTCTTTTACATTATCGTTTATTACAGGAGATTGAATATAGTTCCCTGTGGTATACAGCAGGAACTTGTTTATGTACGATAGTTTGTATCTGCGGTCCCAAACTCCTAATTTAGCCCTCCCCCCGACCCTGCTTTCCACTCTGGTAACCATAAGTGTGTTTTCTATGTCTATGAGTCTGTCTTTGTTTTATAAATAAGTTCATTTGTGTCATATTTTAGATTCCACACATAAGTGATATCATATGATATATGTTTTTCTCTGACAACTTCACTCAGTATGATAATCTCTAGGTCCACCCATGTTGCTGCAAAAGGCATTATTTCATTCTTTTTAATGGCTGAGTAGTATTCCATTGTATATATCCATTCATCTGTTGATGGACATTTAGGTTGCTTTCATGTCTTGGCTATTGTAAATAGTGCTGCTATGAACACAGGGCTACATGTATCTTTTCAAATTATAGTTTTGTCCAGATATATGCCCAGGAGTAGGATTGCTGGATCATATGGCAAGTCTATTTTAAGGTTTTTAAGGAACCTCCATACTGTTTTCCATAGTGCTGCACCTATTTACATTCCCACCAACAGAGTAAGAGAGTTCCCTTTTCTCCACACCCTCTGCAGCGTTTGTTATTTGTAGACTTTTTAGTGATGGCCATTCTGACCTGTGTAAGGTGGTACCTCATTGTAGCTTCAATTTACATTTATTTTTTAATAACTTAAGGAACAATTTAAATGTTGTAATAATATTGTTAAATATTAGGCTTTCAAATTTATTCATTTCTTGATATTTTTCTCAAATTTCATAAAGAAATTGCTGTTCTTTGGATGAATAACAACATTATAGACATGACTTAAGAGGTTGACTTAACCTATATCAAAGAGGTTGTTCCAAATTATATATACCTCTGGTTTTAAGCAAAGATAATATAAAAAATAAACCACTTTTATTAGATAGCAGTATACAGATAAGTTTTTATCATCTTTGTTCAATCAATAATTTCATAGGAAGCCCTTCAAACTAATCCAAAGGAAAAACAACTTTTGCTTAATAAAGTAGGATTAGCAGGTAGAACTGAAGTGTCTGCAAACAGAAGGTGAGCTACTGTGTGTCTCTGGGTAGGTAGTATTCCCTTTCATGTATATAGTGGTGGGTCAAATGGGTAGATGTATAACTGATATCTGAATATAGACTATATTTAAAATATAATTACTAAATGCCATTAAATAAACAAAAATAAGATTGCTATCAGAATACTGACAAGAAGCAATGTCAATATTTTAGAGGCACTTGCTCCTGGACTGTAACATTTACAACTCTAGTAAGAGAAAAGAGATGGAGACAGTATAGAAAGCATGACGACTAAAATGTTTTTGGTTGCCAATGTTGTAGATTAGTATGAAAATCAATAATAAATGTTCTATGGAATATTCTAGTAGCAAACAGGTAATTGGATCAACCTACCAGTTTATCTCTATTCACATTTTAAGCTACTTCTTTTGCTCTTTTCTCCTACTCTACAATTTCTTTCTTCTCATCTCTTTTCTCTTTTGCCCATGCTCAATGTCTATTGTTATCTGAGACTATTTTTGGAACTTAACTAAAAAGCGTTCTTTCTTCTTTCTAGGTATCGTATTGAGACAGTTTCACACTAGTCTCAGACAACTTTAAACCACTACTGCCAGTTTGGTTCCCCAAACATAATATCATCACTAAATGCTATTCTATCCAATTTAAACTCTACTCTACAGCCTTTAAGGTTTTCTTCCAGTTGTCATTCCTTTGATTCCCATCAGTTACTTACCCAAAAGGTTTCTCTAATTTGGCAAAACACTTATTTGTCCAGTAAAAATTGGCCACAC
This sequence comes from Globicephala melas, assembly GCF_963455315.2. Lineage (NCBI taxonomy): Eukaryota > Metazoa > Chordata > Mammalia > Artiodactyla > Delphinidae > Globicephala > Globicephala melas. Next base: position 91,902,203 of record NC_083317.1, read on the forward strand.
ATCTATAATATTTATCAATAAAGTACCTGATATAAAAGCTGCCCCTGCAAAGAACTGTAACCTACCAGGGTGATAAATGAGCATTGTAAAATGTGCTAAATACTGATCTTAATGGAAACACATACTAAGAGCTGTAATGTAATTAACTTAGTGTTACTATTTGTAAAACATTTTAGAATGTTATTTTTATTTTGATGTTCTAAATTTAAACCAATGTGTTCTGTGTTACATACATCCTGGGTAATTTCATTGCCTCTATCTTCCAATTTAATAATTATCTCCTCAGCTGTGTTTAATCAGCTGTTTAACTCATCTATTACCATTTTAATTTTAATAATTATATTTTTAAATTTCTAATACACACTGGTTATTTTTAATCTATCTTTTAATAAAATAACATTTTCCTATTTTATGTTTTTACATGCTTTTAAAATATTTTTAAATTTTTTAAAATTTTTCACCCCCTCTGGGAAATATATTTATTACAGGAGCTGTTTTTTTAGTAATCTATTTCAGATATATTAGTGTATATATGTCAATCCCAATCACCCAATTCATTCCATCACCATTCCCCCCCAACCTCCGCTTTCCATGATTGGTGTCCATATGGTTGTTCTCTACATATGTGTCTCTATTTCTGCCTTGCAAACTGGTTCATCTGTACCATGTTTCTAGATTTCACATATATGCATTAATATACGATATTTGTTTTCCTCTTTCTGACTTACTTCACTCTGTATGACAGTCTCTGGGTGCATCCACATCTCTAAAAATGACCCAATTTTGTTCTTTTTTATGACTGAGTAATATTCCATTGTATATATGTACCACATCTTCCTTATCCATTCGTCTGTTGATGGACATTTAGGTTGCTTCCATAACCTGGCTATTGTAAATAGTGCTGCAGTGAACATTGTGGCACATATATTTTTTAAATTATGCTTTTCTCAGGGTATATGCCCAGTAGTGGGATTGCTGGGTCATATGGTAGTTCTATTTTTAGTTTAAGGAACCTCCATACTGTTCTCCATAGTGGATGTATCAATTTACATTCCCACCAACAGTGTAAGAGGGTTCCCTTTTCTCCACACCCTCTCCACCACTTGTTGTTTGTAGATTTTCTGATGATGGCCATTCTAACTGGTGGGAGGTGATACCTCATTGTAGCTTTGATTTGCATTTCACTGATAATTAGTGATGTGGAGCAAGCAGTTTTTCATGTGCCTCTTGGCCATATGTATGTCTTCTTTGGAGAAATGTCTACTTACTTCTTCTGCCCATTTTATGATTCAGTTGTTTGGTTTTTTTTGATATTGAGCTGCATGAGCTGTTTATATATTTTGGAGATTAATCTTTTGTCCGTTGATTCGTTTGCAAATATTTTCTCCCATTCTGAGGGTTGTCTTTTCATCTTATTTATAGTTTCCTTTGCTGTATAAAAGCTTTTAAGTTTCATTAGGTGTCATTTGTTTATATTTGGTTTTATTTCCATTACTCTAGGAGGTGAGTCAAAAAAGATCTTGCTGTGATTTATGTCAAAGAATGTTCTTCCTATGTTTTCCTATAAGAGTTTTATAGTGTCTAGTCTTACATTTAAGTCTTTAATCCATGTTGAGTTTATTTTTGTGTATAGTGCTAGGAAGTGTTCTAATTTCATTCTTTTACATGTGGCTGTCCAGTTTTCCCAGCACCACTTATTGAAGAGACTGTATTTTCTCCATTGTATATCTTTGCTTCCTTCATCATAGATTAGTTGACCATAGGTGCGTAGGTTTA